>NC_133387.1:178073997-178426497 GCF_047511655.1 Castor canadensis | reverse complement strand
GAAGTATATGGATTGACCTTGAATTAGGTTAAGGTGATATTTTATCAGTGTACAAAGTAGAAGCAAACCTGGTGTTCAGATAAAAGGAGAAAAGAGTTCCTTCTCAGGAACTTTGACTCCTTCACTTAAGTCTTCACCCAAGTACACTTGACTTCCCAGACTCCACCCTGTCTGACTGCACCTTGTCTAAAGACTGATCCCACTTTAGTGCCAGATCTAACTTAGGAGCTGTACATACACTTGAGTCAAAGACCTGGGAAGGTCAACCAGCCAGAGACTGCATCCTGCAACCCACAAACCCACTATAACTCCATACCTACATTAAGGGATCTGGGCAGTTACCTGTGAAGAAACTGAGGAAGGCAATGATGAAGTGCATATATTTATTTTGAGGAAGTATACAGGTGAATTGCAAACCCATGATCAAGTTAACGTGGAAGGAAAGGCCGAGGATCAACATCATCATGATCCTGACCACTTCCAGGTCATCTGTTGGAAAGCAGAAGCTGTATTGAGAGAAGGACAGATATTTCTTCTAGGCTTATTTCCACCTGGGACCCACACATATCTAGGTAAAAATAGGAGCAGGATGAAATATTTGGTTAAATAATAAGGAGGGAAGGTAAGAAAGAATAAAGAAGCAGGGGTCCTTACGCTGAATGAGAGAATCGGAAGACACTGTTCTCTATCTTGGTATCTCTTATAAGCTTCCTTCTCTTCTTTTCTCAGAATTCATTTGTTGATAAATATTTCAATTCACCCCATCTTCTTCTAGGGCCAACACAACCTATTTTTCTTTTTGTCTAACTTTTTTTTCATATCCCCCTTATTCTAGTTGCACTGACTACCCTGCTGCTACTGTCAAGATTTCTCAAATGCTCAGTGATTAAGTCTATGCGCTTCTAATCTTTTTTCCCACACATCCAAATGGTGAGATTTTGGAGTCTGCCTTGACTGTGTTGCTTATGGAAGTGGGCACACTGCCCCCTGACGAATTTGCTCTACAGAATAATAGTTAAACTGGTGAGATGATGAAAGTTAAGAAACAAAGAAACCCTCCTCCCCACCTGTCACATTCTATAATACAATTCTGACCTTCTGGCCAAATAGAAGTGCAACATGTCATCCATGGACTGTGACTAATCTTGTTCTTTTTTATTTTGGGGATCAATTCAACCCATTCATCCATGATGACGCCTATTACCAGCAAGATTAAGGCAAAGGAGGAGAAGAGTATGTTGATGGTCTGAATATTTTTGTTAGAAAAATTCACCATTGTGAGTGGGGATTTCTGCTGAGACCATCACCAATACTTCATATGTCTCTTCTCTGATTTGATTAGTCACAGGAAGAAGGGGAAAATCTGGACTTTTTGTGATTGCAGAAGCATTGGTAGTGGCAGAAACTGAAGTAGGCCATGGGACAGAGAAGATCACTTCCTTCCTTCACTGCTATATTGAGGGCAGCCTGTCGTCAGGGCTACAAACTGCCACAGAATCATCTGTTGGTTTGACCCTTGACCCTGGGGTCTATTGCAGAGGAAGGACCAAGGTGTACAGAAGTTCTGAGAGCCATCAGATATTGAGGGAGGTCTGATATCTCATGTAGAGAACTGTCAGATACAGGGATAGAGGCCTTAGAAGAAGTTCACAAGGTTCAGGTTCCATTTGAGTTGGAGTGACAGGTACCAGGATTAGCTGGGGGGAGGAGTCCATGAAGAGGAGAAGCATTCCAAGATCATTGAGATAAAGAGTTATTTAGTCAGTACCAGGAAGGAGAATGACTATTCAAAATTTTGGATATGTTGAAGAAACTCCGGTCTGCATTGAAATCCCAGTTTATTTAGGTAGGCCTGCAGGAAATAAACAAGTGCCTTGAAACCCAGAGAACTGGTCTGGTACAATGAGCTCTTGGAATAGCTCATCATGGACATTATTGTCACCTAGAAACAAACAACCATTTCATGGCTTTCGTAACTTGGCAGAGAAAACATTTTTCAGAATTCATGACAGTCAGCCATGAGCATACTAGATTCAGAGCCAGAGGGACTGGGCTGAAATCCCTGAAATGCTCTTTTACTAAATTGAGAGGAAAACCATCTCTAAAATGCCTCTCTTTGCCTTTGACCTTGTTGAAGGCCACTTTCTTTGTGTCAAAATGGGCTTCTTTCATTACCTCAATTATGGCATTCTGTCTCCCAGACCTCTCTACACACGTTTTGATAATTATGATACTTTTTGTCATTTTTAAAAAAACAATGTTCAACAATATATTTAATCTTACATGGGGGCTTTATGGTTAAGAAAATGGACTCAAGATCCTGGGTTTAATCTTGGCTCTACCACTCCACAATCTTAGAGATCATGATGGGTGTAGGGGTATGTGTTTATTTGTTTATTTTTATTATTTCTGTGTTTTGTGAGATCAGGAGAGGAGCATGATGAATTTGCCTGACGCTATAAAGATATTCTTAAGTTCCTTCACATGGAGAAATAGGGAGGGTAGAATCATAAAAAAAGTTTCTTTTTTTTTTTAAACTTACATAACTAAAAACAGGCTAGTGAGTAAGGTTAGTTATTGGCTAAAACTGTAGTTATAAACATATTTAGGTGTCTACTCTTGTTACATTGCTACATAAGAATTTTTTTTTTAAGTAATGTGGGTTTAGAGATGTATCACTCTAAGAGTCTTTGGCAAATGGTAGCAATCACCCTCATGTTAATTTGGGTTCTTTTGGAAAGAGACCCTGAGGCAGAGACTTGTACGAAGGCAGTTGATTGGAATTGTATCCTGGGAACACATCTGTAGGTGTCTAAGGGAAGCAAATTTGAGCAGAAGTTGAACCAAGATGTAGGTTACAATAGGAGAAATTTAAGCCAACCCCATTGATTGGGCTGGATCTGAGGGGGTCCTTCAGATTCTTTCTGGATAAGAGGCAAGAGAACCAAGCTTTTACATTGAGCTTCAGTTTGTCTTTGAATGCAGGCTCTCCATGCGGTGGCATTTCCCTCCTGTGCCAGGAACTGCAAGCCTGGGGGTCAATACTTCTGGCAGCTGTGGGAACAGCTTTCACTATTCCTGTGTCAAGGCCAGTTTACCACTGAGGTTGCCAACTGCCACGGAATCAATTCTCCACTGCTTTGTTCTCTAACCCTGGAGGCATCCTGTAGTGCAAAGGACAAAGAGAGTGGACAGGCAACTCGTAATTATGTTCTTTCATATTGATGATTTTATTTCTGAGCCCTAGACCCTTAGGAGTAGATTGCTGGGTTGAAAGATTTGTATCTCTTTTACATTTTTATACATAATGACAGTAAAAATTCAAAGACATAGCCAAATTAGAGAAAGAGATAGGATGTAAGGGATGACAGAGTGAGATACAGGTCAAAGTAGCAATCAATTTTGTAGCTAGGGAGGAGAGTAGTCAAGGAAGTGATCGTGGGAAGATTATTGAAAGTTACAGGAGGAAGTAGTGAGTACTGGTTCTGATTAAGTTTAAGGTGCCTATAGGACATAAATCAACAAAAAGAATTTAGTTCTGGAACTTGATGACTGATCAGGAGACTATCTACCTAGGAATGGCTATTATTAGTAAAGTGAGCTGTGCCTATTACCATATGGTAATATCAGCATTTATGAAAAAAGGTGAAAATAAGAAATGGACAGAGATAAGTTTGCTGAGGAATTCAAAAGAAGCTACAGTTTTTAAAATTCTGTTTTCTGTTTTGAAAATTTTAATTGACACATAATTGTGCATATTTAAGGGGAACATAATAATATGATATGAGTCCAATGTGCAAAGCTAAATGGGGCAATTAGCATTTCCATCTCATTTCTTTGTGTTGGGAATCTTTGAATTCCTCTTTTGTGGTTTGAGAAACTACAGGTTTGGGGGTGGATTGAGCAATATTTTCTAATTCAGCAAAAAAATCAAATTAAATGGAAAGTGAATGCAGGTCAATGAATTTTTCAGTTACAGTGTTTTTGGTGATTTTGACCGTAATGTTTTCAGTGAAGGGTTGAGAGGAGCAGACATGTCAGTACACAGTTTCTGTGGATTAGTGCTACTAATTGTATGAAAGGGCTTCATTGTGACATTTTTATACATGTAGAAAATGTACTTTGATCATATTCATCTGACAGTTTCTGTTTCAACAAACAAATAACAATAAAGGACAAGAAAGTAGAATTATAGTTTCAAGGGAAATTTGTAATTTTGAGAAAAATGAGTAAATTCCCATGTATCCTTTATTATGCTTCAGTGATCATACTGTGAAGTATTCTGAAACACACCCCTGACATAATTTAATCTTTAAATATTATTTATGCCATTCAAAAATAATGATTTTTTGGGGGGAGCACAGATTTACTTACTTTTTAAAAAACCTGATTTGTTAGGTTATTTGTTTCTCTGTTCAAGATCATTTTATTTGCTCATTTGAAAATATTTTTAATGTTACATTTTTTGACTTTAAGCTTTTATTTTCACTTTCCTTTTAAATTTTGTTTTTGTTTTCATCTTCTAAACTTAGCATCATTTAAAATTATTCATTAATATATTATGATTAAGGATATATATTGTTGTCCAGGCACTGAGCTTGCTATATTTCCTACATTCAATGTGACTTTCCCCCACTTATATTGACTTATTCAAGTCTTCTGTATCATTACTTATGTTTCAGCCTGCTTGGATCTGTCTGATTTTAGCACAGATGTGTTGACATGGTTCTTTATTGCTGTAGTTTGGTTAGATCTTCTGCCTTTTCTGTATTCTGAATTCTCATATTCTCTTGTGAATTATTTTGTGTATTCTCTTAGCTTTTAAAGTTTTCATATGTCCTTAACATAGACAGTTGAGATTCTTTCTTTATAATTCTTATCCCTCTTCTTATTTCTGCTAAGTTCTTTGATTTGCTTTGAATTACAAAGTTCATTAGTGACAAAAGGTTTCTTTGTCCTTTTCTTGATTTAATTGACTAATGATTCCCCATTATAAATATACACATATATTATCTTTTAAAGGAAATAGCTGCTCTTATTTCCTTGAGTTTTGCTTTTTTGTTGTGAAGCAGGTGCTCTATCGGTTGAGCAACCCCAGCAGACCATTTTGCTCCAGTTATTTTGGAGATGGGGTCTCATGAGTTATTTGCCCCAGTTTTCCTTGAACCATGATACTCCCAAGCTCAGTTCCCCAAGAAGCTAGGATTGCAGGTATGAGCCACCAGACCCAGATCTATCTTCTTGATTTTTTAAGAAAAATAAAATTAAGTGTAGAATTTTGCCCAATGATTTCTTGGCATCTATGGAGAACATGTAATTTCATCTTAGATCTATTAATGTGATTGATTAATTATACAAATGAATTTTCTGATATTATGTGATTCTTCCATTCCTGCAATAAACCTTACTTAGCATTATTCTTAATATTCAAGTGCCGTTTTGTTTAGTATTTTTGGCTTAGTAGTTAGAAGTGAGGGACTCTTTAGTGGGCAGTGGAAATCAGCTTTTAAATTAATGTTTTATTATTTTCAACATAGGGGTATGGAAGTTTTCTTTCATCTTCTATGCTGAGAAACAGTCTGTAACCTTGGGATTGTCAGGTCTTGAATTTGCAAAGTCATCTGGGTCTGTGGCTTTTCTTAGTAGCAGCTCATTGGCAATTTTTCCATTGTTAATGGAAAATTATATATTTTAATTATCTGTCTATATGAATCATTTTTGACAGTTTTTTTCCCAGAAAAGTACTCATTATCAGCATTTTCTGCCCAAAGTTGCTTGATTTAAAAGTTGTGATTAAAAAAATTTCTACTACTTTCCTTTGGTTATATTTTTATGTCTTTTAACATTTCTTCCTTTTTTTTATTGACTAGGTTAGTTAGTGGTGGTCTATTTTGCTGATTTTTTTCTCTAAAGAATTACTTTAAAAATGTAATTGTTATTCTGTGTTCTAACTCATATTTTGTACTTTTTCTATTTGCATTGTACTTTATTTTTTAAATCGCATGTTTAAACTAATTCATGTAACTCTTTTTCCTTATTAATATAGACATTTTTGATGTTTCTTTAAATCACATCTTTAGTTATGCAGATGATGATTCTGAAATATGTCTTTCAATAATCTTATTTTATGGAATATTTGCAATTTTCATTCATATTTCACCCTGGCCAAATAAATATTTTTAAAATACGTGTTTTTAACTTCCAGGAGAAAGATTTTTTTTTTTGCTCTTAATTTCTGGTATTATGGCATTGTATTCTGAGAATGTTGCTTGCATTATACAATAGTCCCCTCTTTTATTCTTTTTTTGGGGGGTGGTACTGGGGTTTGAACTCAGGGCTTCATGCTTGCTAGGCAGGCGCTCTACCACTAGAGCCACGCCACCAGCCATACAGCAGTGGAAGCCTGAACGCTGTATGTGCCATGATTTCCCCAGTACATACATACCTATGATAAAGTTTAATTTATAAACTTAAATTAGGCTCAGTAAGAGATCAACAATACTATTCATGAAACAGGATAATTATAGCAATATACCGTGATGAAGTTATTTAAAATGTATGAATGATTTCTTTCCGGGTTTTTTCACTTCCCAGTTTCTGACTATGGTTGACAGTAGGTATCTGAAGCTTTAGAAAGGACACTGTGGATAAGTGGAGACTACTGTATCAACATTTTAAAAAAAGTTATGAAATTTTCTTTTGGAGCAACAAATAACTACAGCATGTTTTGAAAATGTTCTGTATAGGCTTGAAAAGAAGGGGTTTAAGTACTATGTTTATTTATGATGATATCTATTTTCTTTGCTAGTTTGTTGAAGTCTTCTGCATCTTAAATTTTTTTTAATTGAGACAGGGTCTCACTGTGCAACCCAGGCTGGAATTGAACTTGTGATCCTCGGGCCTCAGCCTTCTGAGTGCTGGGATTACAGACATGCTCCACCATTGCATCACTGTGTTTTTCTTCTAGGTCCACTTGATCTTGAACTGGGAAAGTTGCACTAATGATATCCCTGACTGTGTTTCTGTTTTTCTTTGTGTACTCTACAGTATCGGTTATGAAAGTGGCACTGTATTACCTGGGCATAGGTGTTTATAAATGTTCCATATTTTCATCGTGAGTTGGAGCCGTCATCATTATATGTCTGTCTCAATTACTCTTAGCATGATTTTATTTAGATTAACATTAAGATTGTGACTGTTAGTTTTCTTTTATTTGCATTTTCCTTGAATATTTTGGTCATACTTATTTTTAACTTTTCTGTGTTGGTATATTTTGTGTTTACCTTTGTGCAGAGTGGAATTGAGTTTTGCTTCAGAAACCAATATGAAAATATTTTTTAAAATATGCAATTTAAGGCCATTTACACTTAATGTGTAGACACTGATATACCATTTTATATTCACTTTATTCAGTGGTCTTTGTGTTGCTGATTTCTATGCTATTCATTTATTTATCTATTTATTAATTTATTTATGGCAAGACTGGGGTTTAAACTCAGGACTTTGCATTTGCAAAGCAGATACTCTACTACTTGAGCCCATTTTGCTCTGGTTGTTTTGGAGATAGGGTCTCTTGAGCTATTTGCCCAGACTGGACTTGAACCATAGTCTTTCCAATCTCAGACTCCCAAGTAGCTAGGATTGCAGGCTTGAGCTGCTGGTGCTTGGCTTCATGCTATTTATTTTGAAATGTTTTTGGCGTTTAGGGAAAAACAGTGTTAATCTAGGCTTTTTATTACTTTTACTTTACTTTACTATTACTTTTATTTAATACTCTTCCAGTGTCCGGCTCTCTTAAATAAAGCTTCAATAAACTGTGATGCCCAGGCCACTGTGTGTGAACATGTTGCTGTTCCACTCAGTAAATAACTAGAGGTGAGAGTGTATGGGATGTATATTTTTAACTTTATAAGAAAAGTGTTAAACTGCTTTCCAAAATGCCTGTGCCATTTCAGACTCCCTGCAGGGAGGTGTTGCAATTTCCAATTGCTCTGCATTTTCATTTATACTTAGTATTGAAAGTCTTATAATTTATGCTATTCTAATAGTTGTCTGATAGTATCTCAGTTCGGCTTTAATTTAAATTTTAATTTGCATTTTTTCTGATGAATGACATAGAGAATCTTTATGTGGTTCTGTGCTTATTGGTCATCTATATTTTTTATTAAGTATATGTTAGAATATTTGCCTAATTTTTGAGATATTTATGTTCTAAGGGTTGTGTGTGTGTTTTGATCTATAGTTTTCATTTTTATTTTTTTCCTGGCAGTACTGGGGTTTGAACTCAGGGCCTTACACTTGAAGACAGGTGCTCTACCACTGGAGCCATGTTTTTGGCCTTTTTTGGCTTTACTTATTTTTAAAAATAAGATCTTACATTTTTTTGCCTGGGGCTAGCAGTGGGCAGCAATCCTACTTATATATCTCGTGAAGCTGGAATATGATCCTCCATATCCACCTTGTTTACTGAGATGGGGTCTTGCTAACTTTTCCCCCTGGGCTCACTTCAAACTTTGGTTTTCCTGATCTTCACCTCCTGAGTAGCTAGGATTACAGGTGTGCACCAGTCTATAGTGTTCTTTTATGTCTGTAATTATTTGCTTAATTTTTAGGATTTATATTGGTTTTGTATTAAAGTTTTCCTCTGCTTCATCATTTGCTGTTTCTGTATGTGTGTGTGTATGTTCTGTCATCTGCTTAGAATTTTTTTATTTTCATCTTTTCTTTTAAAAATTATCAATATGTGGGGCTGTTGCTCAGTGGTGGTAGAGCACTTGCCTAACGTGCCCAGGCCCTGGGATCAATTCTTACCACTGCAAAAAAATTATAGCATCCTTGTATGGATGCTATATTTTTACTTTTTATGAATGTTGAATTTTTCTAGCAACAATGGAGGTAAAGCAATAGAGGAAGTGGGATAAGGTTTTGCTTCCTAAGCTCTTAGTTCAAGGTCCTTTTTCTTCTATTTGGTGCCTTCTTGTGTAAAGTCTGATTTTTTTCTGTAAAGTCTGGTTTAGTCTGAGTCTTTGGTGCTGTCTTGTTTTAATAGGATGCTTATCTCCAGTTACTTTCTTTGTTCTGGTCATGTCCCAGGACTCATGTGGCTCATCTTAGATTCTGGCTGCTGTCTAGTAGAGGGGCCTTCTTGGGACTCTTGCATGAGGTTTATAAACAACTTTCTTTTTTTCAAGGAGCAAGCACTCTTACCGGTCAGACCTCAGACCTCAGACTTCTTGCTAGTGTTGCCAGTCAGAAATAGTTTCTTACCTGGTGAAGGGAAATGCTAGCTCCTGTCATTCCATGTCCCACCAAGAGGATTCATGACGGGGAAGGACACCATAGTATCAAGAGGTAATGTGCTGCACCAGCAGTGTTGCAAGGTGTATGAAGTAAAAACAGGTTATTAAACGTCAGTGTCACTGAACTTTAAGCTCTCATGTATAAGCATATCCATGGAATCACCCTATGCCCACTGGAATCTGGGACCCATTCCAGACCTGGCACCAGGCTTTTCAGATTTGGTGAGGAGAAGACTAAAGGCAAACATTAACAGAAAGAGTTTATAATTTACTTTACGTGGCAGAGACTTAAACTTAGAATTTCTTTTTATTTGATGTATGTCTTCCTTTTTGCTTGTATCTATATACTTCAGTTTCTGTTCAGAGTAATCTAAGAAGTCAAAACTGAGCCATATGGCTTTATCTTACCAGCCTAGCAATAGACGCATCTTTGCTTCTGTGCAAAGATGGGTGGTGGGCCTTGCCATTTCTTTCTGAGAAGTTGAGAGCAGAGTTCAGCTTCCACATCAGAAGACTGTGTAGTAAGGAGGTCCCTTCATGACTTACAGAAGAATTCATGCTTTTGTCCCACTAGAGAGCCTCTGGTTACAGTCCTGACACAGAGACAGTCTGGCTGGATAAAGAGAAGTTATTTGAAAGACGTATATCTCATATGGGACAAGTATCTAGAATATATAAAGAAGTTCTATACATAAACAATGGAAAGGTTCCCCAGTTACAAAAATGTACAAAGTACATGAGCCAGGCATGTTACAAAAGCACAATCAAATGGTGAATGAATATATAAAAAAGTACTCATCCTTACTTGCCATCAAGAAATTGAAGATCGTGCAGCAATGCTGAACAGTGTCACGGGAAAAAGATACAAGATGATGAAGTTATGAAACAAAGGCTTATTTAGTCCACTTAAATTTCTTTAGCAGCTACTACTTGCTCAGAGAGACTTCAGGGGCATTGAAAATACATTCCTGAAAGGTATGACTATGAATGTTAGTGAAGAATGTAAAACAAAAGAAAGCCAGGTGATGGTGGCATACTGTAATTTTAGCTACTTGGGAGGCTGAGGTCAGAAAGATGGTCATTCAAGGCCAGCCAGAGTAGTTTGTAAGGGCATATTTCAGAGGGGTGGGGTAAAACTGGGGATGGTGGGGACTCCTGTCATCCCAGCTACATTGGGAAGTGTAAAATACCAGGATTTTGGTCCAGGTCAACCTGGGCTAAAAGCGAGACCCTATCACTAAAATATTCAGAGCAAAAAGAACTGAGGATGTGGGTTAATCAGTAGAGCACTTGCCTAGCAAGCATGAAAGCCCCAAGTTCAAATCTTAGTACCTCCAAAAAAAGAGAATGTGTGAATGGATGCAAAGGGTGCTTTAAAGTAGCAAAGAAGATCTGGATTCTAGTTCCCATCATGTCACTAACAAGACATTTTTGTTATTAAGCGAGTTATTTCATTCTTTTTGAGCCTCAACTTAAAATGAGATGCTTTATGTGATGTCTGTGACTCTCTAGCAGTAACTTTTATGATATCACTGATGTGACATGGGGCCCTGCATGTCTGTAGAAAAGGGTGACAAGATGGTTTGTATCTTAACTCAGGACTTGTAGTGTGCGCATGACTGCAATCAGGATAAAGCGTGTTAGCTCTTTCTGCCAGACTGGGAATATTTGTATTGTTGGCACTTGACAAAGGGATCTATTCATTCATTGATTTGATCTTTCACATTCAGGTCACTTTTTAAGTAGACAATAGAGTAAATGTCTTAACAATTAGTTCTTCTTTTCTACCCTGTACATGCTTTCTGAAATGATTTGTCACACAATGTTAAAATGTATGGTGCATTTTCTCGAGACCATAAACTCCTTGAGATATTTTTTCCCCTGGTAATTACTGATTAGTGAGTGAAACAGAAACTGTCATGCATTAGAGATTTTAAGAGTAAAGTTCCACTGCTCTAACCTTGACTTCAATACTCTACTATCCATCTTTTTCAGCCTGCAAAAATTCAGTTGGTGTGTACACTTGCGAATTGATTGAAGCACTGTCTCCAATATCTGACCTATGATGCTAGAAAAGCAGGAAGGAGTGTGAAAATGAAAAAAGCATGTTGTCTCTCTCTCCCTCTCTCCAAATATCTGCTCCATTCAGATATCTAATCATCAGATTAGTAAATTCTACAGGAGAAATATACAATATGAATCATGAATCATGTCATCCTTATCACCGATTATTACGAAAGGTTGGGGAATAATTTTTAACACTGGAGTCCATTGGGGACTATATACACATGTACAAATGTTTTCTCTCCCGTGGTTACCTGAGAAAGTAGAAACTATAATATTGTAGCATTAATGACTGCAGGATTCTCTTGTAAATAATTGGACATAGTCCCATGAGGGCCAATTAAAGCTTCTTCTAAATAACATGAGCTCTGGGGACCATAAGGAAAATGAAATGATTATTAATCTAAACTAGTGTCTGTGTCACTTAGCAGTCTGATTAGAAACCTCTGAGCCAAACAATAATTGTAAGAAAAAGAAAGCCTAGTAAGTTATAATGAACTACTGAGCCTCTGTAACTCAGGGTTGGGATTTCCTGGGCAAGTTTTTAATAATATTGTTTCTGGGACTCTCATCTGAATGCTTGCTTTTTTTTTTTTTAAGAGAAAGGGTGTGTCCACCTGTATTGACCCCATCAGAAGTACTCTGGCTTGGCCTGGAGAGGCCCTGTGCCTGTCATCCTCAGTAACTGAGCCCTGGGTGGTCTGACTCCAGTTCAGAGCATACAAGGCAATACTGTGTCATGTTCCCTATAGATAGACAGCCATCTAGCATCTTCCTGAAGAGAAAGGCACAGGGTGTCAACATGAAACCTGGGGCACTGACCCAGAAGTGGAAGTTTCCTCTCTATCTGATGGGTCTTAGCGAGGGTGGCGTTTGTGGTGTTCATGGGCAAACCACCTCTATTTATGGTTATTGTTAATTCTTTCACTCAGATCCATTTCCATGCCAGTTGGCTTCCCTGTTTGTTTCTTCCTTGTTTAGTAATCTTCCTGAAGTGGGGACAGCAGATTCCCTGATGTGCAGAACTGGATGCTGGCATCTGGCTACACTGCAGAATTTCTTGACCATTTCTGAAATGCTTCTTGAAATTGAAGGCTCCTTTTCCAGCCCCAGGTTACAGACTCAGAACTTTGGCAGGGTTGAGAGGGGAGTATGGAAAAGGTTTTTACCCTGTGCTCTGGATGATTTTTAGCTTAATAACATTTATTTTTAATTTTTATTGTGTGTTTATTTTTATTAATAGAATTTATTTCTACTGGTACATAAAACATAAAATTGTACATATTAATGGGGTAATGTGATTTTTCAATATATGTATGCACTGTGTAATATTTAAATCAGATTAAACTTCTCTATCTCATTATATGTTTATCATTTCTTTGTGGTGAAAACTTTCAAAATCTTTTCTTCTAACTGACATTACTGCATTCTATACATTACATTACTTCTTATCTATAACACTCTATATACAATAGCACCCCAGAACTTTTTGCTTTTATCTAACAATGGAACTTACTATCTACTAATCAATCCTTCCCCATTTCTCCCTTCTTCCTATGGTTATCAGACCCCAGAGACACTGACTCCACCCCTCTGTCCAATGGGTACTTGAGCCATTCCCAAAATTCCTCAGAAACTATTTGTTTTCTGCTTCTTAGTTCCTTGGCTTATATCCTTTCCTATATCTTCATATCATCTCAGAATAAGTGAATTCTTCCTACCTTTGAAGGCACAGTTTAAAACCTGCCCTTCCATGCAGATGGTCTTTATTGCACACATGTGTGTGTGCAAGTCGATGAAGCAGACATAGCTGGACACACCACATAATGATGGGGGGCATCTTCAAGATTCTGTTTTTTTTCAAAAACAAGGATTCTTGAAGACTTCAAATGAAGGGAAAGTGGAATCTCGATGCATTTGATCCAGGAACAGAAGTCATATCTACTCTCAGAGAGGTCTGACTTCTGAGAACAGAGTGCAGGTTCTCACTAAGATCTGATTTTGGACCATCTCATCTCCCATTGCATTTTTTATGATATTCAAGGGAACTAGGAACAAAAAATTTGATTTTAGAATAAATCCTGGTAAGAAATTGCCACACCATTAGTATTTCATAGATTAAAACATCTAGCAAAGTACAGCACAGAAAGCCCACCATAGCAAGGTGTCTTTACTCCATCAAGTCTGGCTCCATGAGAGCAAAGACTAAAGCACCTGACAGTTCATCAATACCAGGACTCCCTGGTGGAGGTGATTGTGCACTCTTGGAGGGGAAGAGAAGAGAGTGACTCTCCCCAGTGGGCAGGAGGTTGTTTTCTAAGACTAATGATGGTGATAGTAATGGAGGTAGGAAGAGGCAAATGGATCCTGTGGTTCTTCCCAAAACCTAAACACCCAAACTAAAAGCATAAAAAAGCCATGGCTGAAGGGTTAAGGGAGCAAAAACAAAACAAAACAAAGAAACCACCAACAAACACCAGACAATAACCAGAATAAAAATACTTCTCTATTTTCCCAGCTTTATAATTTTCTTACTTTTGGTCACAAAATTCTTATGACAGTAATTCCTTGGCATAACTATGGAGCCTTTACTCTAGTTAGGCCAACTTTGACACAGCCACAGTTACCAAAGAAGGATAGCAAATACTCTGAATACTTTTCCTTGCCTTTGGATTACAATGATTTTTCCAATCAGCTATCTTGTTCATAATATTTGTGTAGCAAATCACAATTTTAGTTCCAAAATATATAGCTTATACCATGAGGCAGCTACACACACACACACACACACACACACACACACACACACACAATCAATACACTAGTCTGAGATTTACTTTATTAAACATTACTTACAATTTATGTAATCTCAGGCTATTAATGGATATCTTGGCCATAGCTTAAGTTTTATATTTAAAATATTTCACTTCAGTAGAAGTCTGTGCAACAAACTGCTAGGACACAATGGATTATGATCTGTAAGGAGAAGCAAGAATTTGGGGCCATAAATCCTTACTTTTCTTTATGATAAACCTTACCACTCATGACTGATTTCTTTTGGTTAAGAATTCATCTCATTTTATAACTTATTGAGGAACTAAAATTTTTCCCCCATGAATACGTTTTTATCAGTTGTTCAATATTTTCTAGACGGACAAGAATAAAACAATTTGATTGAAATAGATGCCTAATGGTGATGTGTATGATACTGAAAAAATAAATGCTACTATGTGCCAGGAACTGCACTAGGCCTTAGGGACACCATGATGAATGAGAAATTACTCCAGCAAGTTCCCAAATGGTAGAAAGGACCAACACATTTATGTGAATGGTGGAAGAAGTGCTACAGTGGAGGTCAGTGCAGAGGAGGATAAACAGCTAAGAGAATATGGATGGTCCTAAAAGGGACTTTACCCTTAGAAAATAGATTGATTTGAGGACAAGTTTTAATATGCAGAGGGTATTAGATAAGAATATTGAATAAGGGTCATGTTTTATTTTCCTTTGCTCCAACTCTAGAAATTTTGCTTTTAACATAGTTGATACTTCATAGGAGATAATATGGAAAAATGTCGCAATTTTCCAAAAAGCCAGACACAAACACAGTTGTTGCCCCCGAAAATTTAAAGGTTTCAAGTACATGTGTTATTTCAAATGCACCAGAAGTGGTGCATCTAAAGATCACCAGGCACATTGTGCCAGATGTTCTGGAGAACCATCACTGTGGACATGGGGGCTGGGCTCAGTCATCCTGGGGCAGTTTGCTTCCATGGTTATCAGACACCAGAGACACTGACTCCACCCCTCTGTCCATTGGCTCTGTACTTGAGCCATTCCCAAAATTCCTCAGAAGCTACTTATATTTTCTGCTTCTTAGTTCCTTTGCTTATATCCTTTCCTATATCTTGAATAGCCCTTCATATCTTCTCATCATAAGTGAATTCTTCCCATCTTTGAAGGCACAATTTAAAACCTGCCTTTTCATGCAGATGGTCTTTATTTCTGCAGACAGTAGTGATCTGTTCTACCTCTGAGCTCAAGCACTACCCAGGAGCATAGAGGTACTGTATGGTGTATCATGTGCACGTCAGGGCAAGGTATGTGTTGGACAACACATCAGCTCTAGTGAATGGAAAAGTTCTGAAAAGGGACTCATTTTGAAGTTTCCAATGATAGACCAGCTAGGGGACAGTTCTGACAAATACAGAGGCTGTTAAATCTCAGGAGATAAGAAACCCCGGGGACAACTTGTCTCTGTATTTCTAGTCATACAATACTTAAACTTGGAATAAAAGCCACAGCTTCTTGTTACCTGCAGTTGTTTAGATACATAAGAAAGAAGGTATAATCTTTATATTTTTAAAGTGATGAGGTTAGAAGAAAGAAGAGCTACTCACCAATAGTTTTCAGAAGGAGGAAGGTGAGTTTCAGAATTATGATGTTTTTATTGTTTGGGTATTAAAATATGTTTAAGATTGACTCCTGATTTCCCACACGAACTCTAGAGTTTGCACCCCACTGTGACACAGGAATGGAAGGAATAGTATAAGGGCATCCACCTTAGACAGTTATATGTTAACTTTTCATCTCACCTAGGTATCCTTGTGTCCAATCTGTGAATTAACATGCAAAATCACCACCTTTAAAATATATCTCCAAGTATAGTCATGTAGACCTTACAGTGATAGTCTGTTTACAGTTATTGTCTCACTTAACTTGCACAATAATCCTTTGAAGTATTTATTATTTTTGCAGATTAAAATGTAAAGCTCATCTGTGTTGATCAAGTCTGATACATCTCTAAAGCATGAAACTATCTAAGCAACATTAATTTAATATTATACATCTACTTGACAGCATAAAATACTCTAAGGATAAAAAATAAAATTTTGATAATGTTGTCATAGTTGAGAGATAATCTGTCTTCTGTAGGTTAAATTAGATGTTATTAGAATTAGTATTCTTAATGATGAGAAAACAAGGAAACAGGTGGGGAAAAAAGAAAAATTCTTTTGTATGTTGGTGGAATTTTCATGGCAGTAGGATACCAATACCAGCAGTTGGCAAAGAAAGACTTCAGTGTTGGTTACAGGACAATCGATTTGTCTGTAAAGCAAATATAAGTGTTTCAAATATCAATAAAGTCTTGGCACTATTAAAAAAAATAAAATGTAAAGCTCACATAGACTCTACAATGAGTCAAGTGCTTCAGAGGAGTCTTAGAGTTGGGATCAAAACAAAAATCTTGTCACTCATATTTCACTGCTTTTTCTGCCACCTCTGTACTCATGGTGCAACGGAGATTTCAGATTTAGAAGAAAATTACACTCTAGACCTGTTCTGCCCAACAGTATAGCACCAGCTATAGGTGGCTGATGAGCATAGAAATGTGGCTAGTTTGAATTAAGCTGTGGTATAAGTGCAAAATACTCTATGGATTTCAAAATTCGTTCCAATCATCTACCTTGTTCACAATATTTGTGTAGCAAATCACAATTTTCAGTTCCCAAATAAATAGCTTATACCATGAGGCAGCCACACACACACACACACACACACACACACACACACACACCCGCTGGAAACCTTGACATGGAAAAATCATAGTTGATCTTAACAATAGACACATTCTTTATGGAAATCCTGGAAGTAGGGTCAGCTCTATTCAAATATGTCATTGGTAAATGTATCTCAGTCCCTCACCTTTTCTTTATGCATCTCTTTGCTGACTTGCTTCAGAAGACCTCCTCCACAATATTTAGAATTTGTCTTGTTTCTAATTTGAGGTGAAAAGTTTTGTCCTTTGCCAAAAGAATTTGTGACACATGAGGAGATGGTAAAGGATATTTATGGCTTGTAAAATTTATGCTAGGAGCTGGGCACAGTGGCTTGTACCTGTAATTTCAGCCACTGTGGGAAATAAAGATAGGAGAATCTAGGTTTGAAGACAGCCTGGGCAAAAAGTTAGTGAGACACTATCTCAAAGAACAAGTGAATTGTGCTGGTTCATGCCATAACCTCAGCTACAGGAGGTGTGGCTAGAGGATTGCAGTCCCAGGCAAAAGTGAGACCCTATCTGAAGAATAAATTAAAGCAACAGAGCTAGAGGCATGGCTTAAGTGGTAGAGGACCTGAGTTCTCCTGATGAGTACCATCATCAGTAGTGACTTAGCTTAGTGACTATCCTGTCTAAGCTTTGACTTTGGTTTTCATAACACAAAGTCAGTGTTTTCATTGCTAGAAACACCTGGGCTCTGTGGACCTATAGACAAGCTGGTATCCTGCCTGTTTAGTCTGACTTTCTCCTTTCCATCTTCACAGATTCTCAGAACAGAATGGGCATAAGAAATCATTCCACAGTGGCTGTGTTTCTTCTTTCGGGATTAACTGAACAACCAGAACTTCAGCAGCCCCTCTTCTGCCTCTTCTTAGGGATTTACATAGTTACTGTGGTGGGAAATCTTGGCATGATTGCAATAATTAGGTTGAATTCTCAACTTCATACCCCTATGTACTATTTCCTCACTAGTCTGTCCCTTTTAGATTTCTGCTATTCTTCAGTCATTACCCCCAAAATGCTTGCTTGGTTTTTATGTAGGGATAAGTCTATCTCCTATTCTGGATGCATGACTCAACTCTTTTTTTTTTGTATTTTTGTCATTTCTGAATGCTACATGCTGGCGGCCATGGCCTATGATCGCTATGTGGCCATCTGCAGCCCACTGCTCTACAATGTCATCATGTCCCCTCAGGTCTGTTTGCTGCTGGTCACTGCTGTCTTCTCAGTAGGCTTCATTGATGCTATAGTTCATGGAGGTTGTATATTAAGGTTGTCTTTCTGTGGATCAAACATCATTAAACATTATTTCTGTGACATCGTCCCCATTATCAAACTCTCCTGCTCCAACACTTATATTGATGAGCTTTTGATTTTTGTCATTGGAGGATTTAACATGGTAACCACCAGCCTGACAATCATCATTTCATATGGTTTTATCCTCACAAGCATCCTCTGCATCCACTCCAAAGAGGGCAAGTCCAAAGCCTTCAGCACCTGCAGCTCCCATCTGACAGCTGTTCTTGTATTTTATGGGTCTCTCATGTCCGTGTATCTCACACCTGCTTCCAGCACTTCACCCATCCAGGATAAAGTGACCTCGGTGTTTTACACCACTGTGATTCCCATGTTGAACCCCCTGATATATAGCCTGAGGAACAAGGAAGTGAAAAATGCACTGATGAAACTTTTAAAAAGAAAAATATCTTCATAATGAATATGCTCCTTATTAAGGTGTATTCATGCATTTATAATCATGTTTATGTGTGAGTTTATACCCTGATGATTTAAAAATAATCCAAGGTGAGATGAGATTATTTCTATAGGTATATATATATATATTCAGATTACTAAATATATACACACATAAGATTAATATGATGTGACAAAACAAGTATGAAAATGAAAAGTACTATATAACCTTTAAAAAAAAATTTGGGGGTCCTGGAGTTTAAACTCAGGGCCTCATGCTTGCTAAGCAGGTAGTCTACCACTTGAGCCACTCCACCAGCCCAATATATCTTAAATTTAAAGTTTAGCATTACTTCTGGGATTGAACATCAATTTTTTTCACTTATTTCCTGAATCCAGGCCAAAAAAGTGTATGTATGTGTATATATATATATATATATATATATATATATATATATATATATAATCATGGGATACTGATAGTTAATAGCAAATTTCAAAAAGACATTCCTCTTATGGAAATTTGTTTAGAACACATTGAACAGTGTGATGAGAATCATTCAAAAAATTTTGTAATGTGGAAGAATTTTTCTTATTTGTTTGTAAAGGGCTTATTAAAGGTCAGTGTTATATTAAAAAAGTGGAATTCTTTGAGGAAGATTTGGCAAAGAGGTAAGCTCCTATGGTCTCAGTGAATATATTTGATATTTGGCAATCCAAGGGAAAGACTTTCCGAGTCTAGATGAGGAGATGATGGTGAAAGTCTTACCTAACACCGTGTTTTTCGTGCAGTACTACTCTACTTTCTGTTTGGTTCTTTCGAGTTGGAATTTTCTCTCCATGCTGTACACTCAGTGTCTTTAATTTTCGTCACATAATATTTTTTTGTTATTGTTTTATTATTCATACATCATAAGTTTTTAATGAAACATAATGAAAAAGTTTGTGGTTTTCAAGAATGAACTTGTCAACCTAAAAAGCACGTCAAGACACACTGGGTTTGAGCACAGAGTTGATTTGAGCCCAAATGAAGAGGACCACCAAGAAAAACTGGTTTTATACACTAAGGCATAGAACGTTAAAAGGGTTACAGCAAACTAGTTGTTACAATTGGGCTGGCATTGGTTGTCACTCACTTGATGTCATACATTCCAGGTTGGAAGTTTGATAAGTTGGAAGAAGATGCTGCTCAGTTATTTATTATTCTAATGGCATCAGTATGTTTACAAGGAACTGACTTCAAAGCATTAAAGGTTAAAATGAACTAGTTCATGAAACATTGGAATCCAGGAGATGTGACTGCTGTCCCACAATCCATATGTGACAGGCCTCATAGGAGCTTGCAGACCCCTTCCTTTTATTTAAGTCTTTAAAAAAAAGGTGATCAATCAGGATGGGTTTTAGTACAGTAATTCATTTATTCAGCTTATATGCCAGACACTAATTTTTGAGACATTAGATAACAGGGATCCCAGGAGTGTAATGTCTTAATGGAGGAGAAACACATGAGATGAGATGCATAATAATCTTGACTTTCTACCTGTAGGCACTGTCTAGACCACACCTCAGAGAAGGGGATCCCAAGCAGAGAATAATAGTTTTGCTGTGTTGAGGAGACAGATACTAGTTTGGGGAAGTGAAGGTACTTTGGGTATCTGGTGTACAGTGTCAGAGAGGAGGGGAATTATGCAGAGAAAGAGCCACACAAATCTGCATGAGATTTGACAACACCGGTGAGCTCCACAAGACTAGGCAAATATAATGGCTTGGAAGCTGTACAAGAAGCTCTTCTTAGTGCTCATGGAGATCTGCCACATGTGTCAAATCCATCTGACCAGAGAACAGAGATTTTTTTTTTTAATAATTAAGAGATTAAGAGGGCCAAGTTCTGCTTGAAGTAAAGACTATCTGGCTTTTAGAAAGGGAATTTATAGCCTCAAATGGCTTAATCTGATCAATAAATTACTATACTCTCAGACATAGCAAATTCTTTCCTTCCTTCCTTTCCTTTTTCTCTCTCCCTTCATCCCTTCTTTCTTCCCTCCCTTCCTCTCTCCTCTTCTCTTCTCTTTTCTTCTTTTCTTTTCTCCTCTCCTTTCCTCTTCTCTCTCTACTCTTCCCTTCCCTTCTACTCTCTGTCTTCTCTTCTATCTTTCTCTTTCACTTTCCCTTCCTTTCCTTCCTCCCTCTCTTCCTCCCTCTCTTCCTTCCTTTCTTTTTTCTCCCTCTCCCTACTTCCTTTTTTTCCTCTCTGTCTCCCATTCTCTTCTCTTCTTTCTTTCTTTCTTTCTTTTCTTTCTTTCTTTCTTTCTTTCTTTCTTTCTTTCTTTCTTTCTTTCTTTCTTTCTTTCTTTCTTTCTTTCTTTCTTTCTTTCTTTCTTTCTTTCTTTCTTTCTTCTTTCTTTCTCTCTAATTCCCTTCCTTCCTTCCTTCCTTCCTTCCTAGATAAAGAATCACTATGTTGCTTCAAGCTAGCCCTACATTTGCTATGTAGCCTAGGGTGACCTTGAACTTATGATCTTCCTGCCTCATCTTCCCTAATGCATATCCTCCCATATGTACCAATATGCCCTGTTTAAATAATTTCAACACTCATTAAAGTAAGACAACAACACAGTGCCAATATGTACAAGGTAATATTAGCAATGCTTGCATAGATTAGGAAATCATTATATACAAGAAGCAACAAATTATGCTTCATAAGGAAGACAAAAATCACTTAACAGAAAACACAGAAGCAATAGTTGATGGGATTAGAAGAAAACAGCTTTAAAACAGCTCTTATAAAAAAGATGTAAGGTCAAAAGAATAAGCCTGATGAAGACAAAATTAAATATATTTAAAAAATCCCAAAGTGTAACAGGTACTTAAAAAACTGCTTTTGCTGAAAAACTGATTCTTCACTTGGGCCAGAAATGTTCAAAGGGTAACCAAAGGCAGGATAAAAGCTTCGTATCTCTGACTGCATTTGGTATTTGTGTCTTTTGGTCTGAGCTATTCTGTCCTGTAGTCACTTTGCAGTCACCTTGGAATCCAGGAAGGACAGGATTGACGGATAAACATCCTGTAGCAGGAGTTGAAGTTGCCACCTGCCAGGTAACAATGACTTTCTTATTGTAACAAGCCTCTATGTACTTCCCCCACTCCAATCCAGTGATAATGAGAAATCTCACCACACTTTTGACTACCAGCCTATACCTATGACTGGGAATACTTAATAATTATACATCTCACTCCCTGACCTTCTGTTTAAACTAAAGCTCATCATGTCTGTATCCTGAAGATGGGTTGAAGAGGCTACTTTTCCTTTTCCCATAGTGTGCCGCTGTGTGTAATAAATTTCTTTCTCTGCTCTTCACTACCACTTTTCTCTTTTTTGGTGTAATGGGGTAAGTGGCCAGACATGACCTATGGAACCCCTGAAGTTTTTACTTCTGGTCTAAACTCCAGTTATGAAAGGGAGTAGCATTACCAAAATTGGGGTCCTCTGCAGAAACACTGGAAAATCAGCAAAAACTGTCAGAATCAACTTTGTTAGAACTTGATTTACAGCACCCACATAAATGCTGAATCAAGAAAGAGACAAGTTAAACAGGAAAATGAAGCTTTGTGGCATTTTACTTGGCCTTTTCCTAGCACTCTCCCAACTCCTGGGTAGATGTGAAGGTGGAATCCCATGTTCTAGGGGCCTTAGTTCTGGAAGGAGCAGACCAGACTTTATTTTCAAAGAACTGTGCTTGTCTATTCTAACCTCTGGGGACCACCTGAAGGACAGATGACACAAGATACTGTACTTGCCTCTGTTTTGCCCAACTCAAACTGGGTTAGGGCAGAAAAACAGCAGGCATTCCTTGAAACCATGTCAAGCAAATGAACAAACCCCAAAAAGATTAAAACAGACAAATAATAGATCATTGAAAGCCTAGAAATAAAAGCTGAGAAGAGACTTTCTTAAGGTGTTCCTAATTGTCATGTACACTGGGGACTTTTGAAAGCCATGCATGGACCTGGGGCAAAACACATGAGAATTAAAGACCCAAGAAGATTCTAAACTTTTACCTCTGGCTGATCGCTAGAGTCAATGAAGTCAGAGTTTTAGGCCACAAGTCCAACTGCAGAGGTTCCACATGTCAGGTCCAGCACTTGTCCCAACACTCCCGATAAAGAGATGAGTAGAGGTGAGGGGAAGAAAAAGGAGATTATGTAACATGGGCATGCCTCAGAAGGGGCAACCTAAATCCTACAGCTCATCCTCTGGACACAGACATAAGCTTTAGGTTTAAATGGGTTAAAGGTGTGCATAGTTAAACAGTCCCAGATAGATTGGTCTGGCCAGTCTATCTCAGTTCTTGTTCTATGACGGGTGCCTGAGACGTTGTTGACTTTGTCATCACTTGGGGAGAGCAGTCTAGTTCCCATGAAATTATTGGGTCTGGAGACCTAAAGTGCAGATGAGTGAATTTCCCATCCCCCCCTGGAGAGCACTGTGATTCCTGCATCCTGAGAAGGAGCTGTAAATCTGCATTTCTGTATCTTGAGAAGGAGCTGTATTTCTGCATCCTGAACAGGAGATACAGGGTCTGATAGATCTGCCACAGGGCTGATGAGCAAAATGCTCTCAAGATTGATCCTCCCCCACCAAATAAGGGGCAAACAAATCAGTTCATCTAAATGAACGTATCCAAATCCAGAGTTAAAGCATCCATAAAAACCCCAGCCTTCACCTGAGCAGGGAGCCACCCGTTTCTGGGCTCCACTGCACTGCTCTAGCTGTAGCCTTTCCTTTCTCTCTAATAAATACTACTTTATACACTGGCTTTGCCTCACAAATCAATCAACTGCCTCACAAGCCAGTTCCCTGGCTTGTGACATCAAGGATCCTCGACACTGCTCTGCAACATTTCACATCAGCACGTAACAAAATGATTACTCCTGCTCCAGGGTATAACCTCAGCATTATATGTAATTGTCCTCATTTGGGGGGGTGGTCTGTCCTGTAAGTTTCTGCTGATTCTTTCCTTGAGGATAGTTTCAGCTTTTGTCATAAAGATGTTATCAGTCAGTCCTGTCCTTGGATTTCAAGATGGCTGCAAGGTGAATGGTTCAGAGTAAAGACAGATTCAAAATGGAGGCAGAGATGCAAGCTTTTCTCTTGCTTTTAATTAATTTGTGGTCCAAGTAAGGAGTCAGTGTTTTTCACAGAAAGTAGTTTAAGTACCTGTTATATCAATGCAAGCAGCCTAAGGAAGGGTTGGAGTGCCCTAGCACAATCTGCAGACGAGTTTTTTTCTTTTTAATTATTTTCTCTCTCTCCTCCCCTCACCCTTTTTACTCTGTTCTCCTCAAATCTGCTGTCATCCCCTTTCCTTTTCTCTCCTCTTTCTCATCTTCTTCCTCCTATTTTTATAACTCTGCCTCTGCTTTTGGCTGTTGGTAGTCAGGAAAATTCTTGTCAGAACACTAAGCACAAGCAAAGGAAACTGTTCTCTTATTTCCAAATAAGCAAAACTGAGGGAATTCTCTGCTAGTAGATCTGCCTTACAAATAAATGTTAAGGGCAAAAAAAAGTTCATCCTCAATAATAATTATGTATATAAAGTCAGAATGTTGGGTCTGGGGACCTTGAGGACAGATGAGTGAGTGAGTATCCCATCCCCCATGGGGAGCACGATGAGCCCTGCAGTCTAAGGAGACACATGGCCTCATAAATCTGCATTCCTTCACTCTGGAAGGAGAGACATGGTCTCATAAATCTGCCATGGGGCTGATAGATAGGATTCTCTCAAGGTTGTTTCCCCCGATAAGGGGCAAACAGACCAGCTCATTGAAGAGCCCATGTGTGAATCCACGACCAATGGAAAGAACCCACCTAACCCTTACCCTAACCCAGAGTTAAAGCGTCCATAAAAAGCCCCAGCCTTCACCTCAGTCGGGAGCCACCAATTTCCATGCTCCACTGCACTGCTCCAGCTGCAGCCTGTTCTTTTTCTAATAAATCTACCTTTGTGTGCACTACCCATGTCTTGTGAGCTTATTCCTAAACCCAGCACAGACAAGAACCCCTGGAGCAGGCCCCCCTGCACCCCACAACAAGAATTCTAGAAAACAATTGAAAATGATGCAAAACTTAATACTTATTGGTGGCAAGAGTGTGGTGAGATATCTGAACTATACAAATTTTCTTAAAAATCTGTAAGTAAAAAGCATTCAGTACAGTTTGCATATCTCTGAGGATGTTTCTAAGATATCAACAAGTTTGAGGATTTTGTGCATCATATAATTTACCTTACTAATGTTCATCAAATATTATCAAGTATTTAGATGATGTTTAAAATCCTTAACAAGAATAATTTGCAGACTGTAATCTCAATACCGGAGAGACTGAGGAAGGAGATTGTGACTTTGAGGCATGCCTGGGCTACAGAGCAACACCCTTCTCCCCCCCTCAATAAAAAAGAACAGAAAGTGGGGGAAGAAGGGAAAATGAGAGGATTTGAATTTATTTTAAAAGCCATTTTTCCATTTAAAAAGATTTTTTAGTTGCATGCTGGTGGCTCATGCCTATAATCCTAGCTACTTAGGAGACAGAGATCAGGAGGAACACGATTCAAAGCCAGCCTGGGCAAATAGTTCAGGAGACACTATCAAAAATACCCAATACAAAAAAAGGCTGGTGTAGTGGCCCAAGTGGTAGAGCCTAGCAAGTGTGAGGGCCTGAGTTCAAGCCCCAGAGCCACAAAAATAAATAACAAATAAAAAAATCTTTTGATTACGTATCCAAGATCAAATATTAGAGAAAATGAGTTCAGAACATCTAAATGCCACAAATAGCTCCAGAATTATACACGGAATAATATATTTCAAAGCACATTAATTGAAAGTCCTATTTAAATTATTTCCATTAAAAAAGAAAAAAAAGAATAGTTGTACAAAAACAATCAGTAGGGGCTGGGGATAGAGCATCTGCATAGCATGCATGAGCCCTTGGTTCAATCCCCAGCACTAGAAAAAATAAATAGCAATAGGATTGAGGTGTGTTTGAAGTAGTTGGCTGGACTCCTACTTTCATGGTAAATCTTTTATTTTTCTCTTTTTTTTGGCATTTAAATCTTATATCCATATAGTAGTCTGGTTATAAAAATCAAACCCAAAAGAAAGATAGGAAAAACTAATTTTGGAGACAAATAATTAAAAACTTAATCTTTGAATTATGGGGCTGTGATGTGGTGATGAGACAGACCAGTTAATTTATTCTACAGGGATGGCTTACTTGGGTCACTGCTTCTCCATGTCCTTGTCCCTGGAGTGGTCCCCAGTGAAACTTAGCTTAGGAGAGCACCAGATGTTTGGCCTGTCCCCTGCCTGGCATTTACTCCATTCTCTCTGAATAATCCCTTTGTGTTAGAACTCACCAACTTTAATTCCAGAAACCCTCTCAAGGGCCTGGTGGAATTTGTGCCATGTTAAATATTTTGACCCAAATTTATATATCTATGATTGCTACAGTGATAGTTTAAATGGGAATCTGTAGGTGAGTGTATCACAGCTATTTCATACATTTCTTATACTTTTTCTTGTTCATTTGGAGGGGTCAAGGCTGAAATTATCCAGTGGAAGAACACACTTTGGAGTTCAGTCCTGGCTGTGAGACTAACTCACTTTGAGAGTTCAGTGTGTCACTTCACTTTCCTGGTCCTTGATTCTGAACGACTTCACAATATAGACCATTTTTTCCTGGTATCTCTTCCCATGTAGGATATAAAATAAGATTAAAATGAGACCAGTTGTTTCCTTTCTCAATAGAAATACATGTTCACTTAAATAGAGTAATTCAATAAAAGAGTTAGATATTTGTGGTGCTACTAGGTAAGGGATAACTCCTAAATTATAAATCATTACTTAAACTGAATGTTCAAATACCATATCTAAGTGGTACTAGAGCCTAGATTTGATTTTCTGATTCTCCTACTCAGAAACCCTATCTAAAATAGGGACTCCTTAAGGGGCATTTAAAGTTGGGGACTGTGTCCCCAACTGTGTCTACTTTTCAATACTGTCTCATATCCAGATTTCTATCTTGAAGCAGACATTTTGACTTTACCCAATACATATCCTTCCTTGTCACGTATTTTTTGATCTGGCTCTTCCCTTTGAAACCCACCATGTCTGTCCTGCCCTATTTCTGACAGGTAAATATCCTAAACAAATTTCAAGATTTAGCCATAAGTGTATTTATATTCCAGATATTGCTACCTAGGCACTAGGCTATATGTTTTTTTTATATATTATCTGATTTTATGCTTAACTCTCTTACAGAGTAAGTGTTTCTATTCACAGTTTTGAGAACTGCAAGGTAAGCAGCAGTGCTCATTCTTTGCAGATTCGATGCAGAGTAATTGGAGCATTTGTCTAGATGCCTGCAGTGAATGGGTTCTGAAAGCAGGGCCTTTACAGATGGTGTTGGCATCCAACGGTGGTGCTGGCATTACCTTCCCTAGGAAAAGGGTGCTTTTATAGTGTGCATTATCAAATACCACAGTTTGAACTAGTTGCATGGTGTAGAGATTTTTAAGATGAAGGAAGCATGTGGTTCTTTGTTCTCCAACAGGAGAATTTCTTCCCTGACAGCACTGTAGCTATATAGTTTTAATTGATCATCTTTTAAATTTACTCTCAATTTTTATTTCATTCACAATTATCAAAGTGATTTCTTCTTTGTCCTTTCATATGAAATATAATCCAAGAAGGTAGAGAAGGCAGAAATCTTGAACAAATTATTTCTTCTTCTCATTCTTCTCCTTCCCTTCTTCCTTTTTCTTCTCTTCCCCCTTCTCTTCCTTCTTCTTTTTGAGACAGGGTCTTCCTATGTCATTGTGTAGATTAGGATGGCCTTGAACTTGTGATCCTCCTGTCTCAGACTCCTGAATGCTGGGATAGAAGACTTGTACCACCATGCCCAACTCCATTTTCTTATAGTGTTAATAGTCTCTGCTTTACACAAAATAGTCTGTGAATAAATGATCATTGGTTTAGAAGAAATAGAAAAATTCAAACTTGTACATACAGAATTAACTCTTAAAATATTTGTTGAAGACAAACCTTGTAAGCAGATCAAAAATCTAAAATCTGCACTTACATTTCTAGGAATAAGACATAATCCTGGGAAGCTCTATTGAATCTAAGGAAGGTTTCAGTCATGCTGAATGCAAGTGAATTCTCTCTGTGCTGTTTTGGTCTCATCTGTCACAGTGAACTGCTTAACCCAGGCAGGGGTTGAAAGAACATCATGCTTTGTCTGTTTTTACACAGCTGCCATTATTTGGTTCTTAAAATATCTCAGTGAGGCAAATTGGGCATATTATTATCATTTTTATTTTACATGCTAGAAAACTAAAGTTGAAAGAGATTGAGTAAAATTTCCAATGCCACTGACATTTCAGTGCAAAGAATTCAGGTTTTCTGATGTACTTTCTATAAGCATAGGTTTTTGTGAGGTTGCTGAATCCCAACTAGTGTATTGTCTGGTCACTTAGATAGGACAGCTTATCTGGTACTTCAAGGTTTGTGGTTTATCATATAAAAGTTTCATATCAGGAGCAAGATTGTTTGAAGCTGTTCTCTTGATTTTGATTTTCCAAATAACTGTTTAGAATAAGGAAGACATTGATAACGAGTCATAACTGGCACCATATCATTGTAACACAATTAACCTTGAAGGCTATTGAAATGGAGCTTGGGAATTTTCAGTGCTTTTCAAAAGAAATTTCTGTGAAGATAGAATGTATTATATCTATACTGACCAAATAGTTGTCCTAGCCATATGGGGCTATTAAGAACACTTAAAATTGGCCAGCACAACTTAAAAAATAACCTTGATTTTTAAATGTAATTAGTTAAAAATTTTATCATAAATTGACAAATTATGGTTGTATTTATTTGTGGGGTGGAAAGTGATATTGTGTATATGATAGTCTATTGGTAACTATAGTCACAGTGCTGTGCAATGAATCACAAAATTCATTCCTTCTGTGTAACTGAACCTTTGTATCCTGTGACCAATATCTCTCTATCCTCCTACTCCCCAGACTCTGGTAACCACCTTTCTACTCTCTGGTTCTGTGAGTGCAATTGCTATAGATTACACATGTAAGTAAGAACATGTGGCATTTTTCTGTCTTTGCCTGGTTTACTCCATTTAACAACGTCTTCCAGGCTCAGCCATGTTGTTGCAAATGACAGAATTTCCTTCTTTATAAAGGCTAAATAGTATTCCATTCTGCATATACACCACATTTCCTTATCCACTCATCTATTTGTGGACAGTTTTTCCATAGCTTGGCACTGTAAATAATGCTGCAGTGAACATGGGAGTGCAGATATCTCTTCAGTATACCAATTTCAAATTATTTGAATGTACATCTAGAAGTGAGATTGGTGGAGCATATGGCAATTCTAATTTTATTTATTTTTGTGAAACTACACATGGCTTCTCTATAATGGCTGTACTAATTTATGTTCCCACCAAAAATGTATGAGGGATCTCTTTTCTCCACATCCTTCCTAACACTTATATTTTGTCTTTTGGATAATAGCTACTCTGACACATATGAGGTAATATTTTATTGTTACTTTAATTTGCAATTCCCTATTGATTATTGACTTTGGACATGTTTCCATATATCTGCTGGCAATTTGGATGTCTCGTTTTGAGAAGTGTTTATTGAGGTCCTTTGCCAATTTTTAACCAGATTACTTATTTTATTGCTATTGAGTCACTTGAACTCCTTATATAGTTTGGATATTAACCCCTTATTAGATGACTGTTAACAAATATTTTCTCCCATTCTGTTGATTCTTTCCTTTTCTATTACAGAAACTTTTTAATTTGATGTAATCCTATTTATGTATTGTTGCTTTTGTTGCCTGAACATTTGGGGGTCAAATCCAAACAGTTCTTGGCCAGGCAAATGTCTTTTCTCTGAGTGGGTCTATAGTATGTTGTCTTTTGGTTACGTTTTTAATCCATTTTGAGTTTATTTTTGTGTATGTTACAAGGTACTTATTTATTAATTAGTACTTATTTGGTAATAAGTGCAGTTGGCTTTCATTTTTCTGCATGTCATTGTCCCCTTTTTCTAACACCCTTTATTGAAAAGACTACTTTTTCCATTCCTACATGTTCTCATATGTTGCCAGGAGCTACTGTATTGGATAGCATAAACTTAGATTATTCTTATTGGAACTGAAGTTTCATAAAGGTGAATTTAAAGCAAATGTTTCCAGATATCTTTCCCAGGATATTATATCCTTCATTCTTCTTTACTCTTTTAATATTTCTTTTAATTTTTCTCTGGTGACATTGAAATACATATGAGCTAAAAATATAATTAAAAAACACAGTTTTGTATGAAGTAGGCACTGTTTGATGAATGTAGTGCCACCATTAGGTCCAGGCCAAGAGGATCTTCCTCTCATCATTTCTTTTCACAAATCAAGGCATCAGAAGGAATCATATGAATGCCCATCTGTAGCTCAACTTTCTAAGCCATACTTCCAGTGCTTGGGACCCTGCCCAACTGTCCCTGGCCTCACTTCCAGGGCATTCTCTAGGACTTCACTGATAAAACTGAATGGTGACATAGTATGTGTCCTTGTATGCCTGAATGATAGCCAAGCAGTGCCTGGTATTTTGCGAACTATAGGGCAGAAGACAGAGGTTGAATGTGCAAATTTGAGTACATACACGCAATGGAGGCCCATCTGGTGCAGGATGTAGCCAGGGGTGAAGAGAAACCAAGCAGGATGGAGTTTTCTCTTCTCACTCTGTCATATTTCAGAACAGACCTCCTAAGAAACCAAGAATTCCAAAGTTAAACTTGAGTGTGGTGCAGGTGCATTCATCAAGTGAGCAAGAATATATTTCATTTAACTATTTTCTTGAGTTATAAATTTAACAATATTAATGTCGTTCTCCATTTGTCGTCTTAACATGGGCCCTGCAATTAGTAAGCTGTTACCAGAGGGTGGAGTGAGGAGGTCTCCACAGCTTACCAATTTTCGCACAAAATCACAGGTCCTTGAGATTTACAAATGTGAAAAGTGTTCCTAGTTGTCTCATATTAAGGAGGCTTGCGAGGTAGAAGGTTTAGCAAGGATTTATCTTAGTACAGTAGGATAAAGTAAGGAGAAATGGGGAGGCAGGGAGCGAGAAATAATTTTGCTCCCCAGGCAGGAAATGGGAGTAAAGACTCAAAATGTGAGTCTGTATCTATGGTCTTGTACTTTCCTGATCTGGGGGATACACATGGTTATGTCTAGCAACCTCTAGTTAGGGACAGTGGGTTTTGGTGGCTAAAAGGGGTGCTGAAACATGGAAATGTCATCTGGTTTTACCCAAACACAGGGACCATAGGTGAGTTTTAAGACTTCCCCTTTTCACCTCTCTACCCATTGAAGAAGAATTACAGTTTGTTAATTTCTCAGAGGAAGGCAGCTGTAGAAAACAGCTTTAAGTCGTCTACCTGTTCTTGTAACTTAGCATCTAAAAGGAGGTGGAAAGGGCTAGCTGTTCTGGCTTTTCAGTGTTTACTTTCTCATTTTACTGTTGAATCTGACCCTTTTAATATTTGTTAAAATAGTTTAATTTCCCTGTTTTCTCATCTATCTGTCCTGCCTCAAGACCTGAGTAGATGTTTGAATGAATGATTTGGTAGATTAAATTCTCAACTATTGAAACCAGACTTTTGGACCTAAGCTTAAACTCCTGGGATTCCACATGCCAGGTCCCTCCACTCTCCTCTGTACACTAAATAAAGAGGCATGACGAAGGACAGAGAAAGGAGATGAATTACATGGACATGCATGCCATGGGAAGAGGCAGAGTAAGCACTCAGCCCATTTTCAGGATACAGACATAAGATTGTGCATTTAAGTAGACAAGGGAATGGGGGTGGGGGGGCAGGGGACAAAGGTACACATAGTTAAACAGTTCTAGTCACAGGTGTGGTCTCATTGGTCATTACCTCAGTCCTTGTTCTGAGAAAGTTTCCAGAAGTTGTTATCTGTAGGGTGGTCCATCCCTGTGGGGACTTCACTTTTGGGGGTAGTTTCTATCCCTTGCCTTGAAGATGTTATCAGTTCTGTCTTTCCTGGAATCTAAGGTGATTGTAAAATGACTGCAAAGAGAATGACTTAGAGCAAAGACAAATACAAAATGAAGGAGAAATGCCATGTTTTTCTCCTCCTTTTAGTTAATTCGTGGGCGTGAGTAAGGAATCTGTGCTTTTCAGCAGAGGCAGTTTGAGCACCTCTTACAACTACATTAATTTCTTACCACATTGTATAGTAGGTGGCATATAACATTTGTTCATCAGTTTGTAAGAGCAATTGTGATAAATTTTGTAGTCAATTGGAGAGAGGAGGTATGGAATAGAATATGTAAAGTACACTATTTCTACTTGACATTTGCTCTGATCTGACTGCATTTAAATGCATTTTGTAGGGCTATATATAGAGCCAAGAGAGGTTGTACTTCTGGGGTCAGGAATTGTGCATTTAGAAACTGTAATTCAGTTGACAGATATGTTGGGGAAGACCTTTCTTCACCATGCTCTCTTAGGAATGGGGAGATACTTAGGCGGCATACATGAGATGAACACAAATAGGCAGTAAATCAGAGGTGATAAGAAATAAGATAAGATAGAGTCTGAGTAGAGACCAAGGAATCTGCTAGAGCCATTTGGACAGGAATTTCACCTTGGGCAGGTGAAGAGATAGGCAAGAAATAAGATAGATGGGACAGAAAACTGAATCTTTTCTAACTTATACTTGACACTCTTGACCATATAAGGAGGCCACAGCATTCCATGCAGGAAACTGTTTTCAAATATATTATGGCTAGAAGCAAATTGTAACTATTTTATTAAAAGTTACGGATTCAGAAACTCATGTGCTATTAAAACAGTCCCCTGGGAGAATGTGCTAAGATTTTTTAGAAAAAGACTAAGAATTAGAAGGCATGGGTTCTAGATTGAGATCACTACTAACTAGTATTTTTTTTAGGAGGTCAGTGTAATTAGTTACCAAATCATTCTTTTCCTCAGTCCAGCCGTAGGTTTTTTTTTTATTTTGGTACTGGGGCTCGAACCCAGTCCAGGTGTAGAATGAAACAATCAGACCTATATTACGTATTGTATAGGGTCACCATGAAGAGAAAATGAAGGCCTCATTTTAATTATACAAGTAATAAATGAATTTAGTTCAATGGAATCAACATAATTGGACATTATGGAAGTTCATGGAGTAAAATGTAGAAACACCCTCCGTGCATCATCTTTCTAATGCTACTTGCTTCTCTAGAGGAAACCATTGTTACCAGTTCTGAGTCCTTCAGGAGACTTCTGTGCATTTACATAATCTATTGCCTATGTAAAACTAAAGCACTTAAAAAGAGAAAGGGGATTATATTATGCACTTCATTTTATACATTTTCCATAATCTGTTGTAATTTATTTAAAATTTTCCTTAATAATGAAAATTTAATTCTTTATATTTTTCTCCACTAAACCAGTAAGGCTACACTTATTCTAGTATTTGTTAGGGTTCGTGTTTCTTAGGGTTTCTGAATGTTAGAAACCAAAAGATGGAATTGCTGAATCAAAAGGTATGCTTACTTAAATTTTGGGTAGGAGCTGTCAAATTACTTTCCAAGTACCAGATGACATTTAAATGATGTGTGAGTGACCTTTTTTTTTTTTTTTTGGCAGTACTGGGGTTTGAACTCAGGACCTTGTTAGGCAGATGCTTTACCACTTGAGCCATTCTGTCAGTCCTTTCCAGGGTTGGGTAATTTTTGAGATAGGATCTCACAAACTGTTTGCCTTGGCTGGCTTAGAACTGTGATCCTCCTGATCTCTGCCTCCTGGGTAGCTAGGATTATAGGCGTGAGCCACCTGCACCCTGTGAGAGTGACCATTTTTTCCACACTGTTTTCAACAATGGTTATTATCAGACTTTTAAAAAAGAGTTTTATCTCAAAAATGCATAAAAACAAGCATATTGCTGTTTTAGATAACTTACATATTCTTGACTACGTTTGGAGTGAAGTACATTTTCATGTTTATTGATACTTTCGTGAATTATCTTTAATGTACCTTGTGGGCATTTCTATTGGGGTTTCTGTGGTTATTGATTTTTGGTCTTTTTTATTTTGTTGGTGTCAATTCTATGTTTATAATATGATTTGGTATGCTATGAATTTCATATTTTCTCAAAAGTTTGTAGCTTCCTTTTATAATTTTTTCATACTTTGTATGACATACTAAATTTTAAATTGAACAAAATATTTTCAGTTTATCATTTCACCTATGATTGGGGCTTTTTGTCTTGCTTAGGAAGGCTTCCATATCCCGAGTTTATAAAGCCTTCTGTGTTTTCTTCCTGAAAATTTGTTTCATACATTATTTCGATTTAAATGTTTAACCTACCTGGAATTTACTTTTTTAAAATATGGAACGCTTCATGAATTTGTGTGTCATCTTTGCGCAGGGGCCATGCTGATCTCTGTATTGTTCTAATTTTAGTATCTGTTCTGCCAAAGTGACCACTGGAATTTACTTTTTACATACAGTGAGTACAAATCAATCATTATTTTCCCCTAAAGACAATAGATTTTTTAGAAATCCTTTTTTTCAGCATCCTACAATTTTCTTTTCATAAGTTTGAGACACTAGCTTTTATCGTATGCTAAATTCATAAATGTAGTATGTGTGCGTATTTTTATTTTAATTTTAAAAACATTTTTATTAGCCTATACTAGTTGTACAATATAATGGGTTTAATTGTGACATTTTCATGCATGCACATAATGTAGTTTGGTCATATTCATCCCCCTTTAACTTATTATCCTCCCTCCTCCTGTCCCCTGATTCCCTTCCTCTTCCCTAGTAGTCTCTCTTCTACTTGTGTATCTTTTTTTTTTTTTTGAGATTCCACATAGGAGAGAAAACACAAGATACTTACTTGTATTTCTGAGTCTAAATTATTTTGCTTAACATGATGATCTGTAGTTCTATCGATTTTCCTGCATATGACATGACTTCATTCTTCCTTATTGCTGAATAATACTCTTACTGTACATATATATATATTAAGAGTATATATGTATACATATATACATAAGAGTATATATGTATATATATATGTACGGTAAGAGTATTATATATGTATATGATATATATATATAATATATAATTTATATTATATAAATTCTCTTTATCCACCCACTGATTGATGGGCACCTAGGCTGATTCCATACCTTGGTTATTGTGACTAGTGCTGCAATAAACATGGGTGTGCAGATATCTCTAGTTTGGACTTATATTCTTTCAGGAGTGGTAGAACAGGATCATATGGAAGCTGTATTTTTAGGTTTTTTAGGAACTGCCATAGAGCAATAAGTTATAGTTCTACGCTCAGTGTATAAGGGCTCCTTTTTGTCCACATCCTCACCAGCATTTTTTAATTTTTATTTTCTAGATGATAGCTGTTCTTGTGGGGTGAGGTGGAATCTCAATGAGGCTTTGATTTTCAGTTCCCTGATGGTTAAGGATGCTGAACATTTTTCGTGTGTTTATTGGCCGTTTGTGCTTCTTTGGAGAAGAAGTTCCTTATACTTACAGGTGCTCAGCTCCTTTGCCCATTTGCTGACTAGATTATTATTCTTTTTTGTGCTTGATATTTTGTGTTCTTTATCTATTCTCGGACATTAACACCTTGCCTTAAGTAATAGCTGGCAAAGATATCTCCCATTGTTTGGACTGTTTCTTCATTCTGATAATTGCTTCTTTTTATAGTGAGGCGCTTTTTAATTTGACACAACCCTATTTGTCAATTCTTGCTATTATTTCCTGAGCTGTGGAGACTAATTCAAAGAGACATTGCCTATGTCTACATTTTGAAGTGCTTTCCCTGTGCTTTCCTCTAGTAGTTTCAAAATTTAGGTCTTACATTAAGATCTATTTTGAATTGATTTTTTGTACAGGATGACAGACAGGAATCTAGTTTTAATCTTCTACATGTGAATATCCAGTTTTCTCAGCACCATTTGTTAAACAAGGTGTATTTTTTTCCAGTGTATGCTTTTGCCACCTTTGTTAAGAACCACGTGGTTGTAGATGTGTGATTTTGTTTTTGGGTTCTCTATTCTATTCCATTGGTCTATGTGTTTTGTTTTTGTGCTGGTACCATGCTGTTTAAACTACTATGACTCTGCAGTATGATTTGAAATTCGGTATTGTGATACCTACAGGATTGCTCTTTTTGCACAGGATTGCTTTGGCTATTTGAGTTTTCTTTTGTGCTTCCACATGAATTTTAGGATTGTTTTTTCCATTTCTGGGAAGCATGTCATTGATTTTTTTGTTGTTGTTGTACTGGGGCTTGAACTCATGACCTTCACCTTGAGCCACTCCACTAGCCCTATTTTTGTGAAGGCTTTTTCAAGACAGTCTCGCAGATTTATTTGCCCGGACTGGTGTTTCTAGTGATTTCTGCCTCCTGAATAGCTAGGATTACAGGGGAGAGCCACCAGGTGCCTGGCTGATATTGATATTTTGAAGCTGATTATTATATTGAATCTGTAGGATGCTCTCAGTGATATGATCATTTTAACAATATTATTTCTGCCCACCAATGAGCATGGCAGGTCCGTCCATCTTTTAGTGTATTCTTTAAATTCTTTTTTCAGTGTTTTTACTGAGGGGGTCTTTTACTTCCTTGGTTATGGTTATGCTTAGGTATTTTATTCTTTTTAAAGCTCTTGTGAATTGGATTGTTTTCCTGATTTCTTTCTCAATATGTTCATTATCGGTGTACAAAAGGCTACTGGTTTTCATATGTTTATTTTGTATCCTTCTTCTTTAATGAATTTATCAAATCTAAGAGTTTTGTGGTTGAGTTTTTATGATCTAAGACTATTGTCTACAAATAGGGATAATTTGACTTCTTCCTTTCCTACCGGTGTCCCTTTTATTTCTTTTTCTTGCCTTATTACTTTGGGTAAAATTTCAATATTCATTCCTGATTCCTGAAATGCTTTCAGTTTTTCTCCCATTCAGCTGGCTCTGGGCTTTTCATATATATATATATATATATATATATATATATATATATATATATATCCTTCATTATATTTGGGAATGATCCTTTATACCTAGTTTCTTTAGGGCTTTTTATCATGAAATGATACTGGATTTTGTCTAATGCTTTTCTGCATGTATTGAGATGATCATGTGATTTTTGTCCTGATTCTATTTATGTGCTGTATTATACTTATTGATTTACATATATTGAACCATACGAAACCACCTTGATCATGGTGCATTATCTTAATGTGACATTGAATTCCATTTGCAAGTATTGTGCTGAAAAATTTTTAATCATATTCACTGAGGATATTGGCTACAGTTTTTTTTTTTGTTGTTTTTGAGAGGCTTGTATCTTTATTTGGTTTTAGTATCGGAGTAATATTGGCTTCATAGAATGAATTTGGAAGCATTTTTTCCTTTTTCTATTTCATGGAATAGTTCAAGGAACATTGGTGTTAGTTCTTCATTAAACATCTGATAAAATTCAGCAGTGACTCTGTTCTGTGATAAATGGAAAAACAAAAGTTAAAATATTCAAAAAGTGAGAAGGAAAAAGCAGCAGAAAAGAGGAAAGTAAAGAATGCAATGAGAGAATTTGACTATTAGAAAGTGAGGAGATGGTAGTAAGAAAACTCCCATAGATAGTAATAAAAAGAAAATGTATATTAAAAAGTTTGCACATAAACCAGTCAACCAGCAAAAACAAAACAAAATATCCCCACAACAAACCAAAAACAAAGAAGGAAGGATGGAAGGAAGAGAAGGAAAGAAAGAAAGAAAAAGAAAGAAGAAAGAAAGGAAGGAAGGAAGGAAGGAAGGAAGGAAAGAAGGAAAGATATTTTCTCCATTAGGGTGGTCATGCAGGCAAGAGGAGATATTTATTACCTGTCAATCTGACCTTCTTTCTGGTTCTTGATCTATGAATCACTTACAGAGAACAAAGGCTGTGGAATTTTCGTGACTTTTAAAAAATGATGAGCTTACTTCAATTGAATTCTGGAGGGATCACAGTGGACCACAAGATCCACTGATTGAACAGCATGACAATACTGCTGTGGATTCAAAGAATGAAAAATGTAGGGATGTATATTTCCCAAAGAAGCATGCTTGGGATGACCTTCTCAAGATGGCTCCCGATTACAGTACTACACTTTTACTTTGAGAAATGCAGAGCAGTGCTAAGCAGCAGAACACTATGCAGCTCCTAGATCACCTACGTTCAGGCTGCATTTCTATTCTACCTCTGTTTCTATGTCACTTTTTGACCACTGCGTCTGTCCTTCTTTTCCTTTCTGCTATTCCTCTCTTCAGCCCTCACCACCACAGTGGTGCTGATTTGTTATTTCTTGCCCTCTATTCCAATAACCAGAGTCTCTGGGTTTCTCCAGGTTCCTCTGTCCAATATTAAATGTCAGTGCATCCCTTCAGTCACCTACTTCACTGAGACGTTGTTTCCTGGCTGCTTCAATTCTGAGCTGGAAAGTGCTTCTAATGCTCATCTTCACTTCTCTGTTTATATATTCATTCTGTTTCATTTGTCTCTTTCTATAATACATCATTTTAATTGATATAAATATATAATGCTCTTATGTATAAAAGTATATATACTTTCTGTGTAGCCCAGGCTGGCCTCAAACTTGCTATCCTCTTGCTTCAGCCTTCCAAATGCTGGGATTACAGGCACGTGCCATCATCTTTTGCTCAAATTTCAATTCATATTTATAGCCTCCCCTTGTTGCTTTGCATATAAGTAAAAAATTATTCCTTAGGTAATGTCCTTGAAACTAGCATTGATACTCAAACTCTCGAGGGCATTCAATATTCTAGTTGCCCTCTTCTGTATTTCCCTAGAGAATATAGTTGCTCTCAAATTCCCAGAGTTACAAACGAGGAATCTTTCTTTTGCATGCTTTCTCTCTTTTCATTTATCTTCTTTTTTCTTTCTTTTCTTCCCTCCCTCCTTCTCTCCCTTCCTTTCTTTGTTTCTCTGACAGGTTCTTACTATGTAGCCCAGGCTGGCTTTGAATTCATTCTTTAGATCAAGTTGACCTCAACTGTCAGCACTCCTGCCTCTGCCTTCTGAGTGCTGGGATTATGGACATGGTGACATGCCTGGCTTTCTTTCATGTTTTTTTTCTTAAAATTGATTTTTTTTCTTTAAATTGAGTTTTAGAGAAAATAGTAGTTCTTTTCCCTTATAAAGTGTAAGGACATTATTTTCTGTTTTTTTTTCTCTTGCTTTTGACTTTAGCATACTTTTAATGCTAAAAAAACTTAGAATTTCTGAGCTATCTCAGCAAGCAACTTAATATTTATTCAAGGGTATGATGAACAACTTGATGTTTATGTTATTTTATAATAATAACTATGTTATCCTATGAAAACTGTTGAAACATTTGATGTGTAAGGATTCATCAAGTTTTCTAAATTAAGGCCACATATAATATGAAAAATTAAACTACAGGAAACTTTGAGGACATTTGGTTAATTTTATATCATAGATGGGGGAAGTGAAGCTTTCAGAACCTCAGAAGATTGTTGCTGCTTACTCAATTAGTTACTGGCAGGACTGAAATTAATTTTCATTTTGGCAATTTTTATATCTTCTCAATTTTTTTGGCTGCACTAGAGTTTAAACTTGGGGCCTAGTGCTTGCCATGCCTCCAACTGTATCTTCACAACTTGTGAGAGCTGATTACTTTCCATTCTCATAAGCTAGAAATATTATCAGTCCTGTCCCAAGTTTTATTCTCTCTTTTTTTTTTATCACAACAATGTGTGATGTTCACATGGTTGGTGTCCTATAGAACCACTTACTACATTCTTCTATGGTAAATGAAATAGTAGAGAATTCCCAAGAATTATAATTCCCAAAAATTGTATTCAAAAAGTTTGCAGATCCCTTGATGAATGTGTTCATTTTTCCTTGGTAGGTTCATTTTCCAGGCCACAGCTAGGCAGATGAATCCAGCAAATCATTCCCAGGTGACAGCATTTGTCCTACTAGGACTCTCTCAGGTATGGGAGCTTCAGTTTCTCTTCTTCGTTGTCTTCTCAGCTGTGTATCTTATGACTGTAACTGGAAATCTCCTTATTGTGGTCATAGTCACCTTTGATCCACACTTGCACACAACCATGTATTTTCTCTTAGGCAATCTTTCATTCCTGGACTTTTGCTACTCTTCCATTACAGCACCTAGGATGCTGGTTGACTTGCTCTCTGGCAACCCCACCATTTCCTTTGGTGCCTGTCTGACTCAGCTCTTCTTTTTCCACTTCATTGGAGGCATCAAGATCTTCCTGTTGACTGTCATGGCATATGACCGCTATGTTGCCATTTCTCAGCCCCTACACTACACGCTTCTTATGAATCAGACAGTCTGTATGCTTTTCATGGCAGCCTCCTGGGTGGGGGGTTTCATCCACTCCATCGTACAGATTGGATTGACTATCCACCTGCCCTTTTGTGGTCCTGACAAGCTAGACAACTTTTATTGTGATGTACCTCAACTGATCAAGTTAGCCTGCACTGACACTTTCGTCTTAGAGCTTCTGATGGTGTCCAACAATGGTTTGGTAACCCTAATGTGCTTTCTGGTGCTGCTGGGATCCTATACAGCACTGCTAGTGATGCTCCGAGGCCACTCATGGGAGGGCCGCAGCAAGGCCTTGTCCACCTGTGCCTCTCATATTGCTGTGGTGACCTTAATCTTTGTCCCTTGCATCTACATCTATGCAAGGCCTTTTCGGACTTTTCCTATGGACAAAGCAATTTCTGTGCTATACACAATGGTCACCCCCATGCTGAATCCTGCTATTTATACCCTAAGAAATAAAGAAGTGATCATGGCCATGAAGAAGCTGTGGAGGAGGCAGAAGGATTTTATTGGTCCTCTAGAGCATTGACCCTGAGGTTTAGCGGAGGCAGGGTTCTGAGAATCTGAGAAATATTTCAGTGTACCAGCCTTCTTGAGAGGATTCATAAAACAGATAAAACATCATGTCTATTGCTTCTTTATTGTTTTGAACTATAGTCAATTTCTAGTGACCTGAACTTTTAGCCTATATTGAACATGGGATAAGTGTCCTAGCATTGCTCCTAGAGAAAAAGTATTAAGTGCTATATAGAAGTACCATTGGCTCAGAGAGCACTTCTCCAAATGAGCGTGATATTGGCCTTGCTAAGAAAGTTCCAACTACATCATGCACAGAGGTAGTAAAGCTGGTGTCTCTTTTCTGACATCATTTTTGACACGTAATACATTTGACGAATACTTTTGTTTTTAATTTCCTAGAGATAGGAAGAATCTGGAGGTTAAATAAAATATAGGACCCCAAGTCCTGCTTTCAGGAGACTGATGGAATATATAGGGCAAATTAGTTTCTTCTTTCTCAGTTTCCTAAGACTGTCATTGTTGCCATCATCATGTTACATTGTCATCATCTAAAAAGTCTTTGGTAAGAACTTACTATGTGTCAGGCATTGTACTAAGTGATTAATGCTTATTATTTATGTCAATTCTCTCAATATTTTATGACTTAGTTATCATCCTCATTTCTAAAGGTGAGTCATTTACAAAGCTTAGAGACATTAAATAACTATTTAAGGCCACAGAACTTGTCCAACCCAGGTCTGTATAACTCTGGATGGTATCTAAAACTTTTAAGGGTCAACTCTTTGTGAGTTGTATCAGTTAGCCTGACATGTTTAAACTTGACATTTTAAATGGTAAGGACTAGGACAAGTGTGATTGTGAGAGTCAGGCATGTTGGGTATTATAATATAGAGGGTTGATTCATGAAGAACTGAACACATGAAGAATATGGAATTGGGGATTGAGGTTAGAGGACTGAGGGGGAATTTGTTTGAAGGGACTAACATCCAGAGACTTTTATGTGTATGTTTTTTTCTATACTCTTACTCAAAAACTCAGTCTTTTAAAAAAATTATTGTTGTACTGGGGGTACATTGTGATATTTACAAAAGTTCTTACAATATATTGTAGTTGAATTCATCCCCTCCATCATTCTCCTTTATTCCTCTCATCCATCTAGGAATATAAAACAGTCTTTTAAATTCAGCTATGTTTTAGGCTGTTCAAAGCCACAGTTGACTGCTTTGATAATATTTTATCTTTTGGTATCAAAAAGTTTGTGTGTATCCCTAGCACTTTTACTTCACAGTTCTCCTTTTCATCATCTCTCTTTTACTCCTTAATATCTTAATACCTCCTTGATTCACATTCTCATATATTCTCCAACCATGTTAATCAACCAGTTTTTACCTGTATTGTGGAACCTCTGCTTTTTCACTCCTACCTTTATACATTAAGAGTCTGATTTAAAATAAAACAAGGTTTTGATTATTTTATTTGTTGACTTATTTAATCAATCAGTGATACTTATCATGGACGTGGGGTGGGAAGAATAAGCACTCAAGTAAAGGAATTTGTCATCTTAGAACTATCTCATTGGTGATCACTTGTATTTTAGCAGGTAAATTTACTTCCCATAATAATAGCCAGCTGAGAAGAAATGTTTAGCATTCAGGTCTTAGAGGATAGGTTAGACTCCAAAGAAGAAAGGAATGGAGTTAGAGAAAAGATAGTTTGGATATTGAAAGAGAAAAAAAAACTGATCATATAATGATTTTGGCTGATTAATGAGAATGTACTTTAATACAAAGAGAATTTTAGAGTCATAAGACCTAAATCAGAGTTCTCTTTCCATAGAATTTAATTTTGCAGCAAGGGTCAAATTCTCTCTTTACTCTACCATGAACTTGTAGCAGGAACATATATTTACTTATATAAAATCATATGTGTAAAAATTGTGACTTTTTATTCTTTAATAACTGACATTTTATTTTTAAGGATCACTTTGTGCTGAATAGTTGGAAAAATAGCTAGGATTTGGACAAGTCTATATACTTGCTTCTATGCATAAATAAATTAATCCCTCAGTCATTTTCTCTAAAATAACTGAGTTCTTAGGATTCTGAGGTCTAGGCTGCTTGCTGGACTCACAACTGGACATGAGAGTAATTCCACCTTTGAAAATTCTTATGACCACTGATGCTAAAGTCTCTGACACAGCTTGAAGTTTGGTTTCTCTGATTGGTCAGGGCTGGATAATACTCCCATTCTCACTTGGTTTCAGCTAAGATTTGGTTTAGGTTATAGACCCCCTGATGAGTCTCTAGAATTTTCTCCATTCATTACCTGGCCAAAGTTTTCATACCACAAAGATCAGTCATCTCACTCTTGGTGCTGCGAACTCCATGACATACCCACTAACTTGGTTCAGATTCTATCTCTATTCTGCTTTGGGAGCTTATAGGATTATAGATGCCTTCCCATCTCACATGGAAATTGGGAGTGCCTGCCTTTACCTCACCATCCTGCTTCTCTTAGAGTATTTCAACAGTTTGTTTTATGGACAACCTGTGAAGCTAGTTCATTCAAGAAGCTTCATTGTGGAGCACAAAGGGGACTCTTAACATTGTCATTCTTCTTTTTTTTTTAAGTTTAAGATTTTATTTTTTTATTTTTTTTAATTTTTATTTTATTCATATGTGCATACAATGTTTGGGTCATTTCTCTCCCGTTCCCCCCATTCCCTCTCTTACTCTCCCTTACCCCCTCTTACCCCTCGCTACCAGGCAGAAACTATTCTGCCCTTATCTCTAATTTTGTTGAAGAGAGAGTATAAGCAATAATAGGAAGGACCGAGGGTTTTTGCTCATTATCTTCTAAGTTAATTCTTCTCCAATTAAACTTTTCTCTAGTTCCTGGTCCCTTTCTCCTATTGGCCTCAGTTGCTTTAAAGTATCTGCTTTAGTTTCTCTGTGTTGAGGGCAACAAATGCTATCTAGTTTTTTGGGTGTCTTACCTATCCTCATACCTTCCATGTGTGCTCTCGCTTTATCATGTGATCAAAGTCCATTCTTGATAGTTCATCAGAGGCAACAAAGAAATGCCAAGACACACCTTCCCTGATTATGTATTCTTTTATTTCCTTCTATCATTTCCCACTTTCTTTTCTTGTTTTACCAGGACCTTCTCTAGGGAAAAATCTATGTCCTAGTGAGTTACTCAGACCTAGGTCTTAGTGTGTTAAGATGACATTAAAGGAAATAGAAAAATCATTTCATTTCTTCTCAGCTAACAAACAATTTTCATGGTCATTGTTTTTTTAAGAACAAGTTCTTACTATACAGCCCAGACTGGTGTTGAACTTGAGATCTTCCTGCCTTTACCTCCCTAGTGCTGGTGTGAGCCACCACACTAGCTCATGGCTATCATCTTGATATAACTATTGAAAGACTCAAAAGTGATAGGTAACATTTTTGTTGCTGTTCGCTCTCTCTCTCTCTTTCTCATTCTCTCTCTCTTTCTGCCTCATGGTGAAATTAAATAGAAAACTTAATGCAAGGTTTTAGGAGTGATTTAAATACTTTGATTTATTGTTTGCTCAACATCCTCCCTTTGAACAACAATGGAGCTGAACTGATGTGCTCAAGCTTGCCTTTCCATTCCCATTGTCTTCCTTCTCTTTGCCTCATAGGCTGTCATGTGGTACTTCATTCAGTTTCCTGAATGTGTGTACTGAAGCTGTGATAAGGTCCTTCAACATCATAAGGAAGAAGGATTGCTGCTTCCCCACATGGAAGCCAGAGATGTCACTTTGGAGGAACTGTGTTCTAACCAGAATTCTGAAATTTGACCAGTTGCATTAGTCTTATCTACGTGGAGACAAAGACGGAAGACTGGATGGAAGGCAATCAAGGCTAACTCCCATATTTCATCTTTTGTATTCACAGACTATCCTTTTACTAGCTGAGAAGAGTTAACTTCTTAACAAATTAAAAAAGTTTCCAATAAATATTAATATCACAATTTAAAAGGGATATTTCCTTGTAGTGGCCTATGTCACCTGAGGACATTTCTCAGTTCTTGTTTCACTTTGTCACTGTGGAAGCTGGAGATGACTGGGTTCAGGAGAGGTATGATGACACGATTCAGTATGTAGTTACCAATGTTGAGCAGCATGGACTGAGTTTCTGACAGATGGATGTTGAGAAAGATGGAGCTGCGATAGGCCTGATCACCACAGTATGAAGTGAAGTATAAGGGGAAACTGCTTTCTTTCACTGGGCAGCTGTGAGATCCTTGAGAACAGAAGGAAGATGCAGGTGTAGGAGACTGAGGTCAAGTTTAATGAACTGAGTATCACCAACAAAGACAGCACAAAATCCACCAGCTTCAGAAGATGGGTGTCCGCACAAAAGAGTCTTAACAAGGGCCAAGTGTCACAAAACGATGATGAATACTACTGGGGTCACAAAATGGTAAGCTGGTCATGAGAATTAAAGGCAAAGGACCCAAAGGAACCTAGCTAACCAGGAAGCCAGCACAAGTTGGGAGCAGACATAACTAGTCATCAGGGTCTCACAGTGAAATGGTCTACAGATTGCCAGGTAATGATTCGGAGACATGATGGTTAAGAGAAGAAGTCAGTGGTGTCTGGGAAGAAGTGGACATGGGACTGGATGATACAGCTGATACAAGTGAGATGCTGTGATCATCTGTGAGGATGATAGCAAATGTCCTGGGAACCGCAACAGATACCAGCAACAGCTCCAGGAAAGATAGTTTCCATAGGAAGTATATCTGCTTGAGAAATGGAGTAGAACTCTGTAAATGTTCTATAGCTGCTGCCAACCATCTTATAATCAGTCAAATTATAATGAATACCTCACTCTTCCATAAATCCTGAGAATATGTTGATTTATACTAATACTTGCTAGTGGTTTACAAAGAGAGAAACAAATTATGATAGAAAGCGTATTGTAATAACAACATGGATGATATGGAAAACAAATTATATGTTAAGGAATTTTTAAGCTACCCTTAAAAATAGGTTTTACTGTTCTCATAGATAAGAAAAGGATGCTACAGAATTGTAAGTAACTCTTCTGTAATGGAAAAGGTAGCAGGTAGTTGGAAGCAGTGCTTCATACCACACCTCTAAGGATTCAAGGCGCTACCCCATTATTTAATTTAGCTAGAGAACCACAGGAGTAGGGTTAACTTAGAGCAATTTGCAGGAAGTGGGGGGGTTTGAGAAGACCTTACAGAGTAAACATGCCATGAGAAAAGTGGTACCGTTGGGTCTGGAGACCTAAGGCTGATGAGAAAGTAGCCCATCCCCTATGGAGAGCACCATGAGCCCTGCACTCTGAGGAGTTATAAATCTGCATTCCTGCACCCTGAGGAGGAGATACAGGGTCTCACAAATCTGCCAGGAAGAAATACAGGGTCTCACAAATCTGCCATGGGGCTGATAAAAAAGATGCTCTCAAGATTGTTCCCTCCCCAAAAAAAGGGGCAAACAGACCAGCTCATCTAAGAGACCCTACATGCAAATACATGGCCAATAGAAAAAACCCACATAACTGATACCCTAACTCAGAGTTAAAGCGTCCTTAAAAAGCCCCAGCCTTTACCTGAGCAGGTGGTTACTGGCTTCCGGGCTCCGCTACTCTTCTCTAGCTGTAGCCTTTCCTTTCTCTCTAATAAATCCTACTTTATATACCGGCTTTGACTCATCATTCAGCTGCCTGATGAGCCAGTTCTCTGGCCTGTGCAGGCAAGGACCCTTGACACCGGCCTGCAACACTTCAACACTGGCAAGTAACAGTACTGATAGCAATAACTTTTGTTTTGGTGCTTATGACTCCATTTGTCCTGGCTTAACATAAGGCAGCAGAATAAAAATAATTGCATTTTTAGTATTTTTAGAGATTGTATTTTCAAGCCACATGGCCTTAGACTGTGAAAACTCTTATTCTGTCATAAAATGTTATTTTCCTCCCCACTTTCTCCAGAGTTGTGCAGGTTACAAGAAATCCTTTTTCATAGTTTAAAATGTAGGAACATTTTCTCAAACTCAGCTCTCCTAATATCTTAATGTCATAAAATCCTGAGGGAGAAGGAATGATACAAAAGACAGTATGTATTCACTAGCTTCTTCAACTTTTGCCTTAATTTAGAAATATGTTTGTTTAGTTTTGAGGGGTTGGGTTTCACTAGATCCAAGATTCTTTTCTCATATCCAACACCAAATACTCAGAATAGCATAGTTTCTGGCTATCACTTAAAGTGAATGTTGAGAGATATTATCAGGCAAAAAGCTGAAAGTTACCATCAGTCAAGTTACTTTAATTGACAAGGAATGAAGTGCTGAGAGTTTTAGCAAAGCATTTTTACTTGATGAACCAGGATGTCTTATATGAAACTTTGTGACTATAAGATTGATTAGATATTGTTTTCCACTTCTTATTTCATTTGTCAACTAACAATAGAAATTCTGCATATAGAAATTAATTGAAAGATTTGATCCTGTGAAGAGAAAAATAGCTCTCAAGATGTGTTTTTATTTTGCTTTACCCAAGGGGCTGTCAATGTCTCTTCTAGAGCCATGGAAAGTACTGGTCAGTGGCCCCAATTCCCAGATCATGGACTCTTTTCCCTAAGTAGATGGTAGAAACATGTTTGTACTTGTCCTTCAAGTTCTACACAGGATATGCCACATTTATATCAACAGAAAATGAAGCATTCTACTTGGACACAAAGATGAAATATGAAACATACTTTATTTCTAACCAATAACCGGTTATAGATCTAGAGTCACACACCATTTCTACTTAATTCATGAATAATCAATAAGTATTCCTTCATGGTATTACATATTTTGCTTATTATCCTCAATCTGGTGGAATTATTGAAACTCTTCTATCTCCCTTCTGGATGGTGGAACTTTCCTGTCAGGGCTTAATACAGACCTAGCTTTTTGGACCCTTCATCAACCCCTAGACCATTTGTGCTTTTAAAATTTCCCTTCACTGAATGATGTGTGCTAATGTGAATACTTAGTCTGCTAAACTTTTTATTTCTTAGTCAATGTTGGGCTCATGTTTTTCCCACCAAATCCATTTCTATACCATTGTGAACATCATTGCTTGTTTTTTTTTCTCATTACTCTCTGTAGATGTACTCCTGACATCTTGAAGTTTGAATAAAATTTGTATCTTACTAATCAAGGAAGTTTTGCATGGGAATTACTTAGTTTGTTTCTTTAAAAATGCTGATTTCTACATTCTACCTATAAAATACAATCATTCTGTAGGATTAGGGTCTAGGAATACAATTTTTAACAATTTCTGTGGCTTATTCTTATTATTTTAAAGTTTGAGAAATACTGATTTGGGGTAGGAAGAAGAGCATAGATCAGTTTGAATATGATGATAAAGTAAAGAGGCATAAAGGAGGGATTGGCTGGAGGTCAGATATAGAAGAGCCCAGATACATGAGGCTTTATTTTCTAAATTCAAAACATCAGCTTTCTAATGTGGCAATGCAGCTAACTATAAAACTATTGAATTTTGTATTCCCAGTTCTTATAACATTGTGGATGGCTGTCCCATGCTCCAGGATGCCTTTGGGTATGTAGAGATTAGTCTTTTTAGTTATAGGCTTCAGTTTTTTAAGCTATAGGCCAGTTAAGTACTTTCATAATGGTGATACTGAACATTTGCTGAGCGTCAGGTGTTCCATCAGGTACTGGAGATACAGAGTTCAAAAAGCTTTCAAGGAGTCCAAAATTTAATAAGGGTTAGATATACAAAAATGCCCAATTCCTTTAGAGCCCAATGAAGACCATGATAGAAGTAAACAAAATTCTCATGGAGGCTGTTTCTTGGTACAAGGTTAGAAGAAAACTTGCTATTGCATTCAAATTTTGGGAAATTCTGTTAAACTAGGGAGTTACTTACTCAGGCCTAAGATATCTTGACCATATAATTAAATTATGAAAATTAAATATATGCATGTAATCCACCAAAATTTCACCCCATTTTTGTATATCACATTGGGTGATATACTAGTTATGGCATATAGTACTTTCTTGAACTGGGGTAAGTTACTTATATTCTCCAAACTTAAGTTTCCTCATGTGTTTTACACATGAGGAAGTTTCAATGAGATGAATTGTTTTAGTTGGTACTCAGGTAATTAATGCAGATTTGCAAAGGGCATTTGAATCTTTCTCATCATCAAGTGGAAGAAATAAAAGTTTTCTTCATTTACATGAATGCTGCAAACTCAAAGTATCTGTCTACTTTTCAGTATCTTGGCTTACTCTATCACCCAAACAAATGTTGAACTCAAAGCTCATCATAACCACACTGCAAACTGTTTTGAGTCTATACATTTCTAGGTGCATCTCCTCTAAAATTTTTTGTATAATTAGAACATGAAGTGAATTTCAAGTTAGCTGAACAGATGTTCAATAAAATGTATAGAATATATTTGAAAGTTTTACTGAGGTCCCACTTTGGAGTAAGGAAATATAAAGTTGTGTTGTATATTGGGGAATTTTTATTTGTAAGCAATTTTTTTTTCTCTCATGATACTCTTAAGCGTTCATATGCTAAAAATATTATGGTTCAAAATATAAGACAGATAAGGAGTAATTTGTTTGGAGAAAAATTTTCAAAAATTCTAGGTTTCCTAAATCTTGCCTCTTTAAACAAGAGAGTATGGGAATTCAATTAAAGCTGTCTACTTTTGAGAGGAAGAAGATAAGAAAAAGCAATAGAGGAGGTACATTAGATGCATTATGGAAATATCTTGATGAAACCTCTCACTTTATAAAATGTAAATAGAAAATTTAAGAAAAGATAACTACTTTTAATATGGGAAAAGGGAGTCAATAAAGAGCCAGCCTTGCACTGACTCTCAGGAATTGAAGTGTGCTCCAAGAGCTGAATACGTGAGTGGGCACTGTGAAGAAACTCTGTCTAGTCAGCTGTATGGAATACTTGGGGTAAATCCTGGAGGCCCAATCTGGAATTTACTTTTCTAGCACATTTGGTGATTTGGTAAACACTTAATTCCCTTCAATTCTCCTTGCTTAGATTCATTTGTTTCCTTCATAGAACTTTAACTGATACAAATCTGAATTAGGATGGACTTCTGTGATTATGATAATCACAGAACATTTTGTTGTCCTAATTTACCCCAATGACCTCTCTCATAGAACCAGATCAAGAAATAAGGAAGGTGTCCAAAAAACCCTTTCTATGTTCATTCTAAGAATGAATGTTTTATCTTAAAATAAAGAAGAAATATGAATCTGAGAGAAGATAGATATCACTGCTTTAAAAAATAGGGTTCTTTCTTTCCCTTTAATTTTTTATACGTCTAGTTAGTTTGGTTAATCTGTGGGAATGTGTAAAAGAAAACTGAAATGTCTATTGGCTCACTGAGTTACCATAAAACCTGCTCTACAGTATTAAGTTATTCCATGAGATGTCCAAATTGAGAATATGTGCTGAAATATGTGAAGTGTGTACATTTCTTGACCCTTTTCTGAGATTGGACTGTTCTCTTCCTAAACAAGGTCATTTATTGGCTGTTTCAATGCTGTTGTAGAGTGGTGCTTACCTTTTCCTCTTTGACATAAAAATTTATCTTTATTTGTTATGTAAGTAGCATGTATATTATACACCTGTATGTATACAATTATATTACATGAATATTTATTGTGAGTTACTAATTGTGTAAGAATTACTAGTACTAGAAATACCTGAGGTTATGTTAAATGCCTGTGAGATTGGCAAAAATTCAGGCAACTGTCAAAATGAATGAAAGAGATAATGATGGCAAGCAGATGACAGAACAGTGAATTTCAGCCTTCACCCCCCTACAGAAGGACTAATTTTGACAGTTTCCTGTAGTTAAGAGTCATTTTAGGGGAGCTCTGGAATAAAAGAAAAATCCAAGAGTGAGCATATTGAAGAGGGTAAGAAATTTCACTTTCTCCACATCACTTTCTCCAAGATGGCACAGCTCAATTATGCATCTATATTTAAAATATGTTAGCTGAGCAGCAACTAAGAGATAGCATAGATAAATGGGACTTCATAAAACTAAAAAGCTTCTGCTCAACAAAAGAAATGGTCTCTAAACTGAAGAGAATACCCACAGAGTGGGAGAAAATATTTGCCAGCTATACATCAGACAAAGAACTGATAACCAGACATATAGGGAACTTAAAAAACTAAATTCTCCTAAAATTAATGAACCAATAAAGAAATTGGCAAGTGAACTAAACAGAACTTTCTCCAGAGAAGAAATTCAAATGGCCAAAAAACACATGAGAAAATGCTCACCATCTCTAGCAATAAAGGACATGCAAATTAAAACCACACTAAGATTCCACCTCACCCCTGTTAGAATAGCCATCATCAGCAACACCACTAACAGCAGGTGTTGGTGAGGATGTGGGACAAAGGAACCCTCTTACACTGCTGGTGGGAATGTAAACTAATACAACCACTCTGGAAAAAAATTTGGAGGCTATTTAAAAAGCTAGACATTGATCTACCATTTGATCCAGCAATACCACTCTTGGGGATATACCCAAAAGACTGTGACACAGGTTACTCCAGAGGCACCTGCACACCCATGTTTATTGCAGCACTAGTCACAATAGCCAAGTTATGCAAACAGCCGAGATGCCCCACTACTGATGAATGGATTAAGAAAATGTGGTATTTATACACAATGGAATTTTATGCAGCTGTGAAGAAGAATGAAATGTTATCATTTGCAGGTAAATGGATGGAACTGGAGAACATCATTCTGAGTGAGGTTAGCCAGGCTCAGAAGACCAAAAATTGTATGTTCTCTCTCATATGCGGACATTAGATCAAGGACAAACACAACAAGGGGATTGGACTTTGATCACATGATAAAGCGAGAGCACACAAGGGAGGTATGGGGATAGGTAAGACACCTAAAAAACTAGATAGCATTTGTTGCCCTCAACACAGAGAAACTAAAGCAGATACTTTAAAGCAACTGAGGCCAATAGGAGAAGGGGACCAGGAACTAGAGAAAAGGTTAGATCAAGAAGAATTAACCTAGAAGGTAATACACACGCACAGGAAATTAATGTGAGTCAACTCCCTGTATAGCTATCCTTATCTCAACTAGCAAAAACCCTTGTTCCTTCCTATTATTGCTTATACTCTCTCTTCAGCAAAATTAGAGATAAGGGCAAAATAGTTTCTGCTGGGTATCGAGGGGGTGGGGGAAGAGGGAGTGGGAGGGGAGTAAGGGAGAGGGTGGGGGAAGGGGGGAAAAATGACCCAAACATTGTATGCACATATGAATAAAAAAAATAAAATGTTAGCTGAAATTTCTGGGCATTTGTAGTAGGTTAGTTCAGTGTGACATAATTTTGCATATTAAAAATCCATTTAGTTAAAATGTTTTCCTTTTCTGCACCTTCATGATAATATAGTATAGTATAAAGCTTAAATTACAACTGATTCTGTTAAATTAGAAAATCTGGGACTTGAGTTAAAAAGAAGTCAAGAGTGAGTGAAAAGTTGGTGTGGCATAGCTCAGTAAAGAGGATGGCCAATGAAACACATTGTTACAACTACATTAGGCTAATGGGACCATTATGCAGATAGAAGAAGCAAAGCAAATGAATAGTTTTTCAGTGTAAATTAAACTTAAAATCTCTGTATTTGTGCATACTTAGGCAATTATATTCAAAGTGAAATAATGACCTTGATCCTAAATTCTAGATTTAGAACCCTGTATCAAACTCTTCTTGCAGTATGTTTTGATATAAACTTGGGGCATATCCTGGTCTTGATTACCTAAATAAGAATTCTTAACATTTCTGTAGAAAACACATTTTAGTGAAATCACCATAGTCTTCATCAACGTGGTAGCCTAGGTCTGTCTGCGGGATACTTTTTATGTTTGGCCTTAGGAAATTTTGGTTCCCTAATAATTTTGATAGGTCTGAGAATAATGAGTGGTATACACTTTACTCATGGTTGGGTTTTAAATAACCCTAAATATTTGGGATGAAGGGAGACAAACAAATAAAAGATATAAACCAAAATAAAAGACAATAAACAACAAAGAAACAAACAAATGAACAAAACAAACACACAGAAATAAACCCTTATACGTCTTGATGGAGGAAAGTGCACTTTTCCATTACTCCTTCTTGCCTCGATTGTTATGGGAACAGCTTCAGAAACGTGGAGTTGCACCTCTAGCTTACAGTAGTATAGCATGGGCCTCAGGGTAGGGCAGCTGAGAGTGTGATGGACACTTCAGAGACCAATTCTCTTAAAGAGCTTTGCCCTCTGAGTTGTTTTGGGTCTGGGTGGCTTCCATAGATAGGGTGTGAGACTTCCTTTGAAATGTGAAGAGCTCTGAAATGCTGGGTCACTCCTGTGAGGTGAGGGAAGGTAACTTGAGAGGGAGGGCTCACCAATCTCTGTGCTTTTTACTACTTTTCCCACTTTACCCAGTCAAAACTTCTCCTTCTCTACATCTGCCTGTGGTGGTGGACTTCCCAGCAGACATTATGGTTCAGAGACTTGGAATGCCTCAGGCTGTGACCTTTTATTTTATTTATTTATTTTTACACATGTAAGTTTTATACACACGCATATATGTGTGTGCACATATATATAACTTATGGCAATTTATTTATTTATTTATTTATTGAACTTTTTTTTACTCATTTATTTACATGTGCATACATTGGGTCACTTCCCCTCCCGGTCCCCTCCCCCTCCCTCTCCTTCCCACCCCCCCTCACTTCCAGGCAGAATCTGTTCTGCCCTTATCTCTAATTTTGTTGAAGAGAAGACATAAGCATAATTAGGAAGACATAAGCATAATTAGGAAGACAAAGCATTTTTGCTAGTTGAGTTAAGAGTAGCTATACAGAGAGATTCCTAGCATTGCTTCTATGTACAAATGTGTTACATCCCAAGTTGATTCATCTCCAACTGATCTTCACACTGGTTCCTAATCCCCTTCTCGTGTTAACCTCTGTCGCTTTAAGGTTTCTGTATTAGTTCCTCTGCAGTGGGGACATCAAGTACTTTCATGTTTGGGGTTTCTTACCTATTCCCATACCTCCCATATGTGTTCTCCCCTTATCATGTAACCCAAGTCCAACAACATCACTGTATTTGCCCTAGATCTAAAGTCCATATATGAGGGAGAACATACGATTTTTGGTCTTCTGAGCCTGGCTAACCTCTCTCAGAATGATGTTCTCCAGTTCCATCCACTTACTTGAGAATGATAAGATTTCATTCTTCTTCATGGCTGAGTAAAATGCCATTGTGTATAAATACCATAGTTTCTTGATCCATTCATCAATAGTGGGGCATCTTGGTTGTTTCCATAACTTGGCTATTGTGAATAGCACTGCAATAAACATGGGTGTGCAGGTGCCTCTGGAGTAACCTGTGTTGCACTCCTTTGGGTATATCCCCAGGAGTGGGATTGCTGGATCATATGGCAGATCTGTGTTTAGATTTTTAAGAAGCCTCCAGATTTTTTTTCAGAGTGGTTGCACTAGCTTGCATTCCCACCAGCAGTGTATGGAGGGTTCCTTTTTCCCCACATCGTCGACAACACCTGTTGGTAGGGGTGTTTTTGATGATGGTTATTCTACCAGTGGTGAGGTGGAATCTTGGTGTGGTTTTGATTTGCATTTCCTTTATGGCTACAGATGGTGAGCATTTTTTTTATGTGTTTTTTTGCCATTTGAATTTCTTCTGAGAAAGTTCTGTTTAGTTCAGTTGCCCATTTCTTTATTGGTTCATTGATTTTGGGAGAGTTTAGTTATTTGAGTTCCCTGTATATTCTTTGTATATCCTTTGTCTGATGTATAGCTGGCAAATATTTTCTCCCACTCTGTGGGTGGTCTCTTCAGTTCAGAGACCATTTCTTTTGTTGTGCATAAGCTTTTTAGTTTTATGAAGTCCCATTTGTCTATCCTTTCTCTTAGTTGCTGAGCTGTTAGGGTTCTATTGAGGAAGTCCTTGCCTATACCTATTACTTCCAGAGTGTTTCCTACTCTTTCCTATACCAACTTTAGAGTTTGGGGTCTGATATTAAGGTTCTAGTTCATTTTGGGTTGATATCACCTAGTACAGGCTGATAAACATAGATCTAGTTTCAGTTTTTTGCAGACGGCTAACCACTTTTCCCAACACCATTTGTTGAAGAGGCTGTCTTTTCTCCATCATATATTTTTAGTGCCTTTGTCAAAAATAAGGTGGGCATAGCTGTGTGGCTTCATATCTGGGTCCTCTATTCTGTTCCGCTGGTCTTCATGTCTGTTTTTGTGGCAGTACCATGCTGTCTTTATTGCTATTGCTTTGTAATAAAGTTTGAAGTCGGGCAGTGTGATACCTCCATTATTGTTCTTTTTGCTGAGTATTGCCTTGGCTATTTGCTGTCTCTTGTGTTTCCAAATGAATTTTAGGATAGATTTTTCAATCTCTGTGATGAATGTCATTGGGATTTTGATGGAAACTGCACTAAACATGTAGATTATTTTTGGGAGTATAGCCATTTTTACTATGTTGATTCTACCAATCCATGAGCACAGGAGATCTCTCCACCTTCTGTAGTCTTCCTCGATCTCTTTCTCAGGAGTTTCTAGTTCTCCTTGTAGAGGTCATTCACATACTTTGTTAAGTTTACTCCTACGTATTTCATTTTTTTGAGGCTATTGTAAATGGAATTATTTTCATATATTCTTTCTCAGTTTGTTCGTTATTAGTGTATAGAAAAGCTAATGATTTCTGTAAGTTGATTTTATATCCTGCAACCTTGCTGTAGCTGTTGATGGTGTCTAGGAGTTTTTAGGTAAAGTTTTTTTGGGTCCTTAAGGCATAGGATCATATCATCTGCACATAGGGATATTTTGACAGTTTCTTTACCTATTTGTATTCCTTTTTTTTCTTCTTCTTGCCTAATTGCTCTGGCCCTACCCAATCTTGAGGGATTTTTTTTTTTTGTCTATTTCTATCCCTTTTGTGAGAAATCCTGCTGAATCTTCCCTTGTAATATTACTTGCATATCTATATTTCTTGGAACTACTTAGTGTTGCTATTAATTCAGAGCATTTTAAACAATTGTTCATTGACTCTTGTAATTGCTTCCAGCACTCACCCTGCCTCCATTTCTCTAACTCTAAGCATTCTTGTCAGTGCCCACCACATTCATCTTCTTAAGTTAGCACTGTGGTTATTTTTGTGTCAAAAAAGAAATAAAAGTCTTGAGTCACTAATGGGCCTCCCATAGTGAACAGAACCTTGATTTTGGCATTTCAGAGCTTCCTATACTACACTGATCCAAATCTGCCTCTGATCTGAGCCTATGCTGCTGTCCCATGGGGAGAGACATTGGGCTCTCTCTGAGAGTATTTCAGCTTCTCAGTGTGCATTCAGGGAAGAGGTTGTGACATTCAGTTGATGCTCAGTTTTTCTCTGACTTCAGTACTCTGTTCTGGAGTGTGCTAATTGTCCAGCAGTGGCCTTTATATGTCTTACTGATATTTTTCCTGTCCCACATTTGAGTCTACAAAGAACAAAATTGAAACTACATAAGCCTTTGCCTGCAGAGAAAGAATTCTGTATAGTATAAAGCATAGGTTATGGAAAAATGGAAAAGGGATCTTCATCTTTTCAACCTTTTATTTTTACATATTTTATCTAGTACCTATTAAATAATGTTAGATGTAGCTCAGAGGTGCTACAGAAATAGCACTGAATTGAAAACAGAATAGTTCTGCCCTTTTGGTGCTTATGTTCAAATGTATGTGGGTGCCTGCATATTGAATAAACAAATCATTAACAGTATAGTATTTCATAGTTGCTAGAGAGATTTTATAGGGATCAGTGCTATAGATACACTGAAGGTCATTATGGTTTTCTGTTTGGGGAAATGTATGCAAAATGGTGTATTTTCAACAAGTCAATGTCATTGTAGACAATTTCTTTTAGCTAAAAAGCCTTATCTCTGGGGAGAACACTAGGTCTTCAAATTTTAATCAGGTCCCTAGGATTTTCTTATTCATTAAAACCTCTTGGGTCACATTGTCAGGTGGCTTTTTTGTCATCACTAGATGCTATTTACCACCCAGAATAGAGAGGACATTCTGGGCAAAGCCATCCCAGAAATTATTATCTGTATGTTATGGCTTCTTACAGCCTGGGGGATTGAGGGCTGTGCTCTGGCTTCCTCAATTCAAAAGTCACCCTAAACAAAAACAGTAATAACAACCATAGAAGAGACCTCTTTTCTGAACTCTTCATACTTACAATTAGTCAAGGCTATTTGCCCCTCCATGAGAATAAGTGAAAAGAGTTAACAAGGTCCTCTTCTGAAGTCCTGATGCAGAAAGGTGAGTGAGAACATACATATGTTCTCTGCTCTTCTTCAAATGTCATCCACGGTGGCCAGTGAGTCCTTGAACTGCTTCATCTTTGCTTCCCTCTGCTGAGACCACTATTGACCCTGATGTGGGAGGTGGACTGATAAGGCAGAAGTGGAGCAGTGATGTTGCAGAGCCAAGAGTGGTCACTGGCTTCCTGAATCTTTACCCCACAGAAATGGTCTTCTCTGTATTTTTTTTATATTCATCTTCATACATTCTCTAAATACTATCCTTGAATTCATCTTTCCATTGTGGGTCTGAATGGAAAGACTGGAATCTCATTTTCATGTTACTGTTTCTTCCTTTCTCACAGAATGTCCCAGGAAAGAATGGCCTCAGGAAATGACTCTTCAGTGACGGAGTTTATCCTGCTGGGCTTAACACAACAGCCAGAGCTCCAGCTGCCTCTCTTCCTCCTCTTCTTGGGAATCTATGTGGTCTCTGCGGTGGGGAACCTGGGCTTGATGGTTCTGATTGGTCTGAATCCTCACCTGCACACTCCCATGTACTACTTTCTCTTCAACCTTTCCTTCACCGATCTCTGCTACTCCTCTGTTATAACCCCCCAAATGCTGCATGGATTTGTAAAACAGAACATCATCTCTTATGCTGAGTGCATGGCTCAGCTCTTTTTCTTTGCTTTCTTTGTTATTGATGAATGCTGCATTTTGACATCAATGGCTTATGACCGATATGTGGCCATCTGTAAACCTCTGTTTTACAGGATCACCATATCTCCCCAGGTCTGCCTCATGCTGATGGTCAGTGGGTATGTGATGGGGTTTGTGGGTGCCATGGCCCATACTGGATCCATGCTGAGGCTCACCTTTTGTGATGGTAACATCATTAATCATTATATGTGTGACATCCCTCCTCTCCTGAAGCTCTCTTGCACAAGCACCTCCATTAATGAGCTGGTCGTGTTTATTGTAGTGGGCATCGGTATAATAGTTCCCAGTGTTGCCATTATTGCTTCTTACACCCTGATCCTCTCCAATATTCTCCAAATCCATTCTACAAAGGGTAGGTCCAAAGCCTTCAGTACCTGCAGCTCCCACATGATTGCTGTTTCACTTTTCTTTGGATCATCAGCTTCCATATATTTTAAGCCATCTCCTGTTGGGTCTCTGGATCAAAATAAAGTATCTACAGTTTTTTATACCATTGTGGGGCCAATGATGAATCCTTTTATCTATAGTTTGAGGAACAAAGATGTTCAAGTAGCATTGAATAAGACTTTGAATAAAAGGGTGTTCACCTAAATAGAAGCTATATTGGTTATAGATGCCAAATCCCTGTAAGGGAATATAATATAAGTGGGGAGATGAATAAGAAATTACAATAAAATATAAATGATTTCAATAATAGGGGAAATAAAGTTAAGTATAGAAATAATTTCACAGGTATAGATAACACAAAGAAGACGAGGATCAGTTCTACATCCTTTATGAGAGGCTAGGGAGAATAGTTTATTTTCCATCTTATTTTCAGAGGTTATAAGGTTTTAAGTAGAAAAAGTTGCATGATATAAATCCAGAAATGGTAAGTTTGTATGATTTCTGGCTAGGACATTTTTAGAGTTCCTTTGTGCCATGTCATGGAGATATTGACATTAGTGGATTTAGAGTCAACCATTTTCTTACATATTTAATAATAAGTAAATCTGCTTTTCCAAAAAGAGGGAGAAGCATGGTATAAGTTCTCTTCATGCTATTCTCTGATCTTTTCTCACTTTATTTTCAAGGCAATGTGGTAGAGGAAGGCCAAAGATTTTTTTCTGTTCCTAGTTTCTAAGGACAGGAAACTGAAATAGCCACTTAAAGCAGCCATGATAAAGGAATCCTATATCAAGTGTTATCATCTGTATTTCAAGGCCGGAATGTGGGTATGAAGACATGCTAAGTTTTCATTGGGAAGAATTTTACTAAAAATGTTAATCAAGTATTAGAAGAGGGAATTTTGTTCTTTTCTCAAATAGACTTAAAATCTTGATGGTGTGCATTTTCCCTCTGTATGTACCTTTTTCCTTTTGTCTCAGAAGTTTACATGGTACTGCAGATACGTTTTTTTTTAAATCAGCAAATGGAAATTGAGCATCTATACTGCACCAGGCTCTGTTTTTTTTTATTTTTTACTTTTTATTTATTTCTTTTATTCATATGTGCATATAATGTTTGGGTCATTTCTCCTCCCTTCCCCCCACCCCCTCCCTTTCCTCCACTCTCTTCCTCTCACCCCCTACCCCCTCGCTACCAGGCAGAAACTATTTTGTCCTTATCTCTAATTTTGTTGAAGAGAGAGTATAAGCAATAATAGGAAGGACCAAGGGTTTTTGCTAGTTGAGATAAGGATAGCTATACAGGGAAGGAACCAATCCATTTTAGACGAACTACTGAAATGAACTTTCACACATGAAGGTGACCCTGGTCTTGATCAGAGTAAATACTTGATATAATGTGAGATTAGGACACTAAACGGGACTTTTTAATCTTTTGGTACAGAAGCTTGTCACCATCTTTGATATACAGGCTCTGTTTTTAAAAATCAATGACACAGTGGTGAAGAAGACAATGATTATCTGTGCTCTCCCAGGGCTAGCTGTTTATAGTAAGGGAGAAGAGGTGCAGCTGGGCAGGGAGAGGAGACAGATAGTGAACAAATAAACAAAGATACATATGAATATATTAGAAAAGTGTTGTGCAAAGTCTTAAATAACATTAAGGATACAAAGAATAACTGTGTGCTCACTTTGATTGGATCTTCAGGTACTTTGATTGGGTGGTGACACTTCCTTTTCTGAGGAAGTGGCATGTGAGTTGAGGGAAAGGGCCACCAGTAGAGGAAAGAGCCAGAGCAGAGTCCCAGACACAGTAATATTCTTAATGATTATGAGGGGAAGAAAATAATCGAGTGTGGTTATGGTATAGTGGAAGAGGGGTAAACATAGAAGGGGAAAGTAATTAGGAAATAAGATTGATGTGTTCAGGCTTTGTAAGAGAAAAGAATGGATGTTAATTAAAGCACAGTAAAAATCCATGCGATATTAATCACACAAAGGATTTACCTTCCCCCCTTTTGTAGAGACAGCTTTTTACTATGTTTGGGCTCAAGCAGTTCTCCTGCCTCAATCTCCTGAGTAGTTGGGATTACAGATTCTCTTCTCTGTTATGTTCTTGTTATGTTCATTTATATGTTCCTGGAGATATGAAAGCCTTCCAAGAGTTTGTACTGAAATCTGTGAAGCAATGAAACTTGAATGGCATCAAAGTATCATGTCCTGCAGGAGAATGGTATTGTCTGAGGAAGGATAAGTCAGAGGCTTCAGGATGCCTACTCAAACAGGAACACAATCTTGTCTCTTCACTCTCTTGGTACAAATGTCTCCAATGTGAAGGAAGACTGGATTTGGAACCACGTGATCTTGGTTTAGTTCTAGATTGTGCAGTTTTTTCATTTTATGTTCTCTCAGTCTTGATTTTTTTCATGGGTAATATAATAAAGTTTTGTGGTGTAAACTGAGTACCAGTGGCTCACATCTCTAATCTATACTTGGGAGGCTAAGATCAGGAGGATCATGGTTTGAGGCTAGCCTGGGCAAATAGTTTGCAAGACCTTATCTCCAAAATAACCAGAGCAGAATGGACTGGAGGTGTGGCTCAAGTGAATGAACGCAGAGCCTCAAACCCTTTTGATAATCAGTATTAATCCATTCATGAAGATTCTTTCTTCATGACTTAATAACCTCCTAAATTGTCCCTATCTTCTTGGTAATCCTCTTGTGCCACTTATTTCCATTCTTCTGTCCTGTTCCCAGCAACCACTAACCAGTTTTGTGTCATTGTAGATTCTTTTGCATTTTCTGTAATGTTATAGAAATGGAATCATATCATATGCATTTTTCTGACTTCCTTCACTCAATGTAAATATTTTGAAATTCTTCCATGTTAATATAAGTATTAGACAAGTACGCACACTGACACCAAAATTAAAACAATGTCATTTAGAATCATGAACAATTAAATATTTAGGTTTAAATCTAATGAAATGTTCAGGGCTAGTGTGCTGAAAATAACATAAGATTTATTAGCAAGATGTTCTAAATAAATGGAGAGGCATAACATTTTGATAGGCTGGAAGACTCAAGATTGTAATTTCTCTCAAATTAATACTACAATAAAAAAATCCTAACAAAACCTTGGCAAGATTGTTTTGTAAATATAAAAGCTTCTACATTTTATGTGGAGAAGCAAAGAAGCTAGTATAGCAAGATAATTTGTGAAAGAATAAAAAAATAGAAAAAATCATTATAACTGACTTCAAAACTTGTGTAGCTACAATAATCAAGACTATGTTGTATAAGTGGAAGGATAGATACATTGCACAATGGAAGAGAATAGTAAACCCTAAAATAGACCCAAAAATATGCAAGTGAGTTTTGAAAAAAAGTGAAAAAGCTACATAATAAAGAAAGACTTTTTTCATAAATAGTCCTAGAGCAATTGGACATTTGTAGCCAGAAAAATTAACTTCATAACATAATAGAAAATTGATTATAGGCATATGCAAAGCACAATGTATAGAACTTTTATAAAAAAATAGGTGAAAAATATTTAGGCAAAGAGATTTATTTATTTATTCATCTTTTTTTTTCCTTTTGCAGTGCTGTGGATCAAACTCAGGGTTTTTTATTATAAATTTTTTTATTAAGATATATTTATTATACAGGGGGGATTCATAGTGACAATTCCAATTAGACTTATATATTATTTACATTGCCCCCATCATCTCTCCCCCTCAGCCACTCCCCACCCCACTTAAAACAATTGCAAGAGGTGTTTTAGTTCTGTTTTATATAGGTATATGAAGTCCATCAACCATATACTGCCACCTTAATCTACTTCCTTCACCCTCTCCCCTCCCACTAGAACCCCCCCCACACTGTGCCTATTTTTCAGTCCTGATTTTTGTTATTAATATTTAAGTTGGTGTTCAAAGGGGTGTCTCAATGTAAGCCAACTGTGGGTGTGATTTACTGTGGTTTGTTCAATACCTTTGAATACTCTCCCTTACTCCTTTACTTCCTACCTCCTGTTTTTCAACAGTTTTCAATACATACCTTTATGTCCTCTACCTTTACATCTTATGATATGCAATATTACTGATGCTCTATCGTTTTTTTTTCCTTTCCTTCTTTCCCCAAGTTCCATAGAGTAGTTCCACTGTTTTTTTTCTTTTATTATTCATATGTGCATACAAGGCTTGGGTCATTTCTCCCCCCTGCCCCCACACCCTCCCTTACCACCCACTCCACCCGCTCCCTCTCCCCCCCACCCCCTCAATACTCAGCAGAAACTATTTTGCCCTTATTTCTAATTTTGTTGTAGAGAGAGTATAAGCAATAATAAGAAGGAACAAGGGTTTTTGCTGGTTGAGATAAGGATACCTATACAGGGCATTGACTCACATTGATTTCCTGTGCGTAGGTGTTACCTTCTAGGTTAATTCTCTTTGATCTCACCTTTTCTCTAGTTCCTGGTCCCCTTTTCCTATTGGCCTCAGTTGCTTTTAAGGTATCTGCTTTAGTTTCTCTGCATTAAGGGCAACAAATGCTAGCTAATTTTTTAGGTGTCTTACCTATCCTCACCCCTCCCTCATGTGCTCTCACTTTTATCATGTGCTCAAAGTCCAATCCCATTGTTGTGTTTGCCCTTGATCTAATGTCCACATATGAGGGAGGACATACGATTTTTGGTCTTTTGGGTCAGGCTAACCTCACTCAGAATGATGTTCTCCAATTCCATCCATTTACCAGCAAATGATAACATTTCGTTCTTCTTCATGGTTGCATAAAATTCCATTGTGTATAGATACCACATTTTCTTAATCCATTCGTCGGTGGTGGGGCATCTTGGCTGTTTCCATAACTTGGCTACTGTGAATAGTGCTGCAATAAACATGGGTGTGCAGGTGCCTCTGGAGTAACCTGTGTCACAGTCTTTTGGGTATATCCCCAAGAGTGGTATTGCTGGATCAAATGGTAGATCAATGTCTAGCTTTTTAAGTAGCTTCCAAATTTTTTTCCAGAGTGGTTGTACTAGTTTACATTCCCACCAACAGTGTAAGAGGGTTCCTTTCTCCCTGCATCCTCGCCAACACCTGTTGTTGTTGGTGTTGCTGATGATGGCTATTCTAACAGGGGTGAGGTGGAATCTTAGCGTGGTTTTAATTTGCATTTCCTTTATTGCTAGAGATGGTGAGCATTTTTTCATGTGTTTTTTGGCCATTTGAATTTCTTCTTTTGAGAAAGTTCTGTTCAGTTCACTTGCCAATTTCTTTATTGGTTCATTAGTTTTGGGAGAATTTAGTTTTTTAAGTTCCCTATATATTCTGGTTATTAGTCCTTTGTCTGATGTATAGTTGGCAACAAACATGTTCTACATATAAGTTTGTATATGATCATGTTTGTTTTTGTATATATGTTTATCTTTGGGTCTATCTTCCACATGTGAGAGAAAACATACATCTTTTGTGTTTCTGGTCCTGGTTAACTTCCCTTAGCATGATGTCCTCCAGTTGCATCCATTTACCTTCAAACCCCATGTCATTATTTCTTGTGGCTGAGTAGTATTTCATTGTGTATATGTACCACAGTGTCATGATCCATTCATAAGTTTTAGGTCATCTGGGTTGTTTGCAGAGCTTGGCTATCGTGAATAGTGCTGTGATGAATATCTGTATACAGGTGTCTCTACTGTGTCCTCTCTTACGTTCTTTTGGGTAGATGCCCAGGAGCAGTATTACTGGATCACATGGTAGTGCTATGTCTAGTTTTTTGAGGAGTCTCCATACTGCTTTCCATAGTGATTGTACTAACTTGTGTTCCCATCAGTAGTGTATAAGGGTTCCTGTTTCAACACATCCTCACTAGCATTTTTTGTTGTTATTACCCTTGATTATGGCCAATCTAACTGGGGTGAGATGAATTTTAAGTTTTCATTTGCATCTCTTTTATAACGATGGAAACTGAACACTTCTTCATGTATTTACTGGCCATTTGTACCTCTTCCTTTGGGAATTCCCTGTTTAATTCATGCTCCCATTTCTTCATTGTGGTGTTGATTCTTTGGGGGCTGAATTGTTTGAGTTTCCTGTAGATTCTGGATATTAGTACCTTATTGGATGAGTAGCTGGTAAAGATTTTCTCTCATTCTGTGGGCCGCTTCTTGTCTGGTGACTGTTTGCTGTGCAGAAGCTCTTTAGTTTGATGCAGTCACATTTGTTCATTGTTTCTCTCAGATGCTGAGCCTTTTGAGTTCTGTTTAAGAAGTCCTTCCCTATACCTGTCTGTTCCAGTGTATTTCCTATTGCTTCTTGGAGTTTTTTCAGAATTTCAGGCCTTTTAAGGTCTTTGATCCACTTTGAGTTAATTTTGGTACAGGGTGAAAGACAAGGATATAGTTTCAGTCATTTACATGTGGATATCTAGCAGCCTTTGTTGAAGAGGCTGTCTTTTCTCCATCATGTGTTTTTGGGCTCCTTTGTTGAAGATCAATTGGATATTTCTTTATTTATTCATTTATCATTTATTTTTTCCTTTTGCAGTGCTGAGGATCAAACCTAGTGTCTTATACATGCTAGGTAAATTCTCTACCACTGAGCTATATCCTAGCCCAGGCAGAGAGTTTCAGACTTGATACCCAAAGCATGATCCAGAAATGGAAAAACACATAAATTGGATGAAATTAAAATTAAAATCCTTTGCTTTGTAAAAATACTTTGTTAAAGGATGAAAAGAGCAGCTACAGACTTTGAGAAAATTTTTGTAAACTTCATGTTACATAGAGCACTTCCTGTATGTACCTCATGTAAAAAGAACTTTTAAAACTCTACAGTTTAAAAATAACCAAACAGTCTTATTAGAAAATTGTGAAAATGTATGAAGAATCACTTAACTGAGGGATATATTCACTTGGAAATAACACTGAAGAAAAACGTTCAATATCTTTAGTCATTAAGGGAATAAAAATGAAAACCACAGTGAGATATTACTCCACACCTATCAAATTGGCTAAAATAAAATGTAATAACAACACTCAATACTAGTACAGATGTGGAGAAATTGGATCACTTGTACATTGCTTGAAGAAATGTGAAATGATCCCATAGCTACTCAGAAAGACAGTTTGACAGTTTATTTTTAAAAAACATTAAACATGTAACTACCATTTCACTAGGTAATTATATTCCTGGGAATTAGTTCTAGAAAAATGAAGACAATTTCATACAAAAACCCATGCATAAATGTTACAGCCACTTTTTTCATGATAGTCAAAGGTTAATATTGATTTTGGAGATAATTGAGATTTCTTTTCAAATAGGAATGGCTAAATAAATTATTATACTTCTGAATCAACAGAATTTGATACAGAACTCAACAATTAAAAGCAACAAATTATTGCTACCATGTAGCAATCTAGATTAGTATTCAGAGAATTAAGTAAGTGAGAAAGTCCTTGTCAAAGGGTTACATACTTTATTTTCCAATTATATAACATCCCTGAAATGATTAAATTATGGAAATAGAAAACACATCAGTAGTTGGCAAGTGTCAAGAAAGAGGTAGGGAGCCATGGATGTAATTCACTGGTAAAGTGCTTGCCTTGCATGCATAAAGTTCTGGGTTCAATACCTAGTATGGCCAAAGGAAAAAGGTTAAGGAAAGAAGGAAGGAGGGAAGGAAGGAAAGAGAGAAGGAAGGAAGGAAGAAAGGAAGAAAAGAAAAGAAAAATAAAGATTAGTGGGCATGGATATAAATGGCCAATGCTAAGAAACTAATTGTGATTTGTGCTATTATCTTGCAAGATGTTATTATGAGAGTATGGGGGGAACTGGATAATGTGTACACAGGATAATGTGTATCACTTCTTGTACATGAATAAATAATTATATCAAAATAAAAATTTAGAAAAATAGTAAACAAAGGATTTTAGAATTTCAGCATATTACCAGTATCATATTTAAAACAGTTGATTAAACATGTTAATCTATGTTAGGCTACATCTAAATTTTTAAAATTTTAATTTTATTTTTGGAAAAAATAAAGACACTTATAAAACTAAATTTTGAAATAAATGAAATTTGCGTTCACCAACTAGGTTTAAGAATAAATTGGATGCAATGAGGTAAAGAAGTAATGAACTCAAAGGCAAGTCAAGAGAGACTATACAACAGACAAAACTATTTGATAGACAAAAAAGATTAAACAAAAGTAAACAGAGCCTCAGAGGCCTGTGGAGAAGTACAAAATATGTAACACCTATGTTTTTGGAATCACAGAAAGCCAAGAGGAGAATGTAAGCCTGAAAACAGTATTCAAAAGTATAGTAGCTAAAAATGTCTCAAATTTAATGAAAGACATAAGCCCACTGATCCAACACCTGGCAAACTCAAAACAAAATGAGCTCAAAGAAATCTATGCTATAACTAATCATACAAAACTTTGAATATTAAAACACACACAAAACATAAAAAATTATTAAAATTTAATGCAAGTAGAGAGAAATGGCAAATAGTCTATTGAGACACAATAATTAGAATGACAGCAGATTACTCATTTGCAATAATTATAACAAAGAAAGTGATTCAGTATTTTCAAGTGCTGAAGGAAAGATCAACTGATCTTGAGTTCTTTATCCATTGATGTAATCTTTCAGAATAAGAGGATATAAAACCATTCCCAGATGAAGGAAATGCAAAATAATTTAGTCTAAGCATACCTAGCCTCATAGAATGGCTAAAGGAAGTCTTCCAAACGGAAAGGCAGTCATAATGGAAAGAGGCTAAGAATTCTAGGAAGAAAAAAACCAACAGAATGGGTAAAAATAGAGCTAAATATAACATTTCCACAGGAAGACAAGAAAATGGAAACAGAAGAACTCATTCAACTCACTCTTCTTAGAAGTGTAAAGTCATTTATCAGTGCCCAGTGGTTACACCCAACCACCAGCAATCTCTTCCTGTATCATTGTTGATTACCTTGAGTCTGAATTACTTGTGCACAAATGGTGTTAGAATAATGAGATACACACATGCAAAAATTAACTTAGACCAATAGTCCACACTATCTAGAAAAATTAATTAAAAATGGATTATAGACCTAATATAACACATAAAGCCATAAAACTTTGAGAAGGAAGCAAAAGAGAAACTTGGGACTTTGGGATTGGCAGAGTTCTTAAATATGCCACTCAAAACACACAATTCATAATAAAATGCAGATACATCAAAACTCATCAGCATTAAGATTTTCAGATCCAGGTGCTGGTGACTCATGCCTGTAATCCTTGCTACTTGGAAGGCTGAGATAGGGAGGATCATGGTTTGAGGCAAGCCAAGGCAAATAGTTTGCAAGATCCCATCTGCAAAAAATAGCTGGAGAAAAATGGAATGGATGTGTGGCTCAAGCATTACAGTGCCTGCTTTGCAAGCATGAAGCCTGGAGTTCAATCTCACCAATAAATAAATAAATAAATAAAGAAAGAAAGAAAGAAAGAAAGAAAGAAAGAAAGAAAGAAAGAAAGAAAGAAAGAAAAAGAAAAAGAAAAAGACACTTAAGAGAATGGACTAAGGGAAAATATAGTAAATAATAATATGTATATAATTTACATTTGAATTATCTAAAGAAGTCTTAAAGTTCAATGATAAAAACCCAAACATCCCAATATAAAATCTCCATATCAATAGTCATTAGAGAAATGAAAATTAAACCTGTAGAGAAATCCATTATATATTTATTGGAATGTATGAAATTATAAACACAGCATGGGACTGAGTGTTTTACTCAAAAGGTAGAGCACTTGCCTGTCAAGCTTGGTGCCCTGGGTTTGATCCCCAGTATTTAAAAAGAGAGAGAGAGAGAGAGAGAGAGAGAGAGAGAAAGAGAAAGAGAGAGAGCATGGTCATTTTAATGCCTGGGTATTGTTGTACAGGAACTGGCCCTTATGCACTGCTGTTAGCAATAAATGGCAAACATGATGGCAAACAATTTGAAAGTTTTTTTTTAAGAGTTAAACATACATGCGCCATACAATCCAGGTATTTTACTCCTATGTACTTATCTAAGATGAAAGAATACATATCACAGAAGGTTTTGTATATGAAGTCACAGCAGCTTCATTTGTAAAAATAAAGCCTGGAAACAATCTAAATTCTCACTACCAGGGCAACGGTAACACACTGGAGTGTATGTATACAATGAGGATAAACCCATCTAAGTTGTTCCAATTATGTATATTTCATACTTCAAAAATTGTTTTAAAGTTATTGGATGCACTGTTATCTATTTTTACTTTTTTCTTGTAAAATTAGAGTTTGGGAAATTTCTATGAACCTGTTTTTAAGCTTACCAATTCTTTCCTGAACTGTGTTGAGTTCTAATGAACACATTGAAGGAATTCAAAGGAATTCTTTAAAAAACATGTTATGAAGGTATGACTGACATATAAATGCTGTACTTATTTAATGCATACATTTTGTTGAGTTTGGAAGTAAGTATATAACTGTATAATCATCCCTACAATCAATGGCATAAACATATCCATCACCTCCAAAAGCTTCTTCTACTTTTTGCATTAATTAAATAATTCACTTGTTTTTGTTTTAAGAACTCTTAACATAAGATTTATCATCTTGGTAAAACTTTTAAGTGCAGTAGATCTCTAGGGTATCTTGAATAGCTGAAATTTTGCATAATTTCTTTAATTTCTCCCCACTTACCCCACCCCTTTACTTTCGATAATTGAGTTTGTTCTTTTTTCCTTAAGATTCCATATATAAATAAGATTATGCCCTTCTGCATCTGGTTTATTTAACATATTATTATGTGCTTCAGGTTTGTCCTTATTGAAAAAGGTAGAAGTTCCTCCTTTATGAATGCTGGATTTTGTTTCTTCTTATTTTATTTTATATATATTTTTAGTGATACTGGGGTTTGAAGTCAAAGCTTGCTAGATAGGCACTCTTACCACTTGAGCCACTTTTGTCATCCCTTTTTTGTGTTGGGTATTTTTGAGATGCGGGTCTCTCAAACTATTTGCCCAGGATGGCTTCAAACCATGATTCTCTTTGCCATATTTTTTTTGGTGGTACTGAGGTTTGAACTCAGGGCTTCAATGCTTGCTAGGCAGCCATGATTCTCTTGATCTTTGTCTCTTGAGTAGCTAGGATTACAGGCTTGAGACACCTGTGCCTGGACTGAATTTTCCTATGCATGTGTATACCACACTGTCTTTATATATTTGCCCATTGATGGATGTTTAGTTTGCTTCTTTGTTTGGCTACAACGAAGGGTGCTGCAATGAACATGGGAGCACAGATACTTCTTTGAGATCCTGATTTCAATTCTTTTGCATATATATCAGAAATGAGATTGCTGGTTAAGATGTTAGCTCTATTTTTAATTTTTTGAGAACCCTAATAGTTTTTTTTCACATTTGCTGTATCTATTTACATCCTCACCAACAGTGGGCTAGTGTTTTCTTTCATTGCACATCCTCATCAACAATTATTTTTTAAATTTTTAATAAAAGCCTTCTTTTTTTTTTTTTTTAGAAAGGTGCAATTACAAAACTAATTTTGGTGTGCTGGGGTTTGAACTCAGGGCCTTGAGCTTGCTAGCCAGGCATTCTACAACTTGAGCCACTCTGCTAGCCCAATAAAAGCCTTCTTAAGATATATGATGTGCCACCTCATTGTGGTTTTGATTTGTATTTCCAAATATTTAGTGTTTGTATATAGGAAAAATCAATTGTTTTCTCTGGATGTAGATTTGCAGAGTGCTCACTATTAACTGTTTTTCTTTATGCTTATATGCAACACAGAACATTTCTGTGACCAGATGGGTGGAATTTTACCCCTATCAACAAATTCTATGACACTTGCTTGGTATTTGAAAGCTTAATTAAATTCTCACACTATTGACCTGAAAAGAATGCTAGGTCAGTCATTCCCACCAGACTCACCCCACTTCAGATGGCAATTACAAATTCATATTGTTAACTGTGCTTTTGACTGTTTATAATTCAGGGGTTCTCACAACCCTTCTTTGTGTGTGGTCTTTTAGTAATGACTAACAGGATACAGGAAAGCATATACTATTACTTTTTATTATTAAAGGATATAACTTGGGAACAGCCATGTGGAAGAAATGCAACGAGAAAGGTTCAGAAGGGACCTGAGCTGGAGAGCTCATCTCCCTGTTGAGCTGGGACACACCTCCTACCAGCAAGTGTACATGTTCTTATTCAACAACCCAGAAACTTTCTGAACCCTGTCCTTTTGGAGTTTAATGGGGGCTTCATTACATAGGTGTGACTAGTTAGATCATTGGCCATTGGTGATTAACTCAACCTTGAGGCCCTTTATTTTCCCCAGGGATCTAGGGGTGGGGTTGAGGGTGGGACTGATAATAGGAACCATCTTATTGCATGGTTGGTTCCCCTGAAAAACCAATCCCCATCTTGAGGCTATCAAGGAGGCCTTGGTCATCAGTCACCTCATAAATACACAAAAAGACACTTATCATTTTGGATATTCCAGTGATTTTAAGAGCTTTGCAACAAGAGCTGAAAATGAAGCACAAATATATATTTCTTATTCTAAATCACAGTATCAGTGATACCTATTTTGTTATGTGTATGCATTTTTTGGGGAAATATCCATTCAGTTCCTTTTAACTTTTTTTTTTTTGAGATAGGGTTTTGCTATGTATCCCAGGCTAACCTGGAACATGTAATCCTCCTGCCTCAGCCTTCTGAGTTCTGAGATTACAGGCATGAACCACCACACTAGCTGGAACATTTTTAAATTGTGTTACTTTATTTCATTTGCTATTGAGCTGTTGAAATTCTCAACATATTTTGGATATTAACTCTGTCAGGTATATGGCTTATGAATATTTTCTTCTATCTTGTAAATTACCTTTACATTTTGTTATTATTTCTTTTGATATACAGACGTTTTTTGGTTTGGTTCAGTCCCACTTGTCCTCTTGTGTCAATTAATTTTTCTATGGCTATAACAAAATACCTGAGGATGAGAAACTTGGGAAGAAAATCGGTTTACTTAGTTTACAGATTTGGAGGCTAATTGTCCAAGATAAGGCAGTACCAGCTGTTTATCCTCTGGTAAAGGACTCCTTGGCTACACAACTATATCACACAGTGAAACATCCATGTGCTGAAGGAGCCAACTATATGGCATAACCTTAACTTATAACAATTTGCTCTTTTGAGAACTAACCAGGGTACCTCAAAAACTGTGGACTAGGGATATGGTTCAGGTGGTAGAGCACCTGCTTACTAAACATGAAACCCTGAGTTTAAACTCCAGTACTGGAAAAAAATCCAAAAAACTATATTAATCCCTTTTGAAAGCATGCCCCCATGACCTAATTCTCTTCTACTAGGCCCTACCTCTTAAAAGTTTCTACAACCTTTCAGCATCACCTCACTGAAACCCAAGGGTCCAGCACAGAAACATCTGAAGGACATACCCAAACTGTATCCAAACCATAACACCTTTTTTTGCATTTGTTGCCAGTGTTTTTAAGTTTTGTTCAAGAAATGATTACCAAAACAAATTTTAAGGACCTTTTCTCTTGTGCTTTCTTTTAGAAATTTTATAGTTCCAGGTATTAAGTTTTTAATCTTCTATGAAGTATTTTTTTAGATGATTTAAGGGTGCAATTGTATTCTTTTGCATATGGATATCCTTCACAATTTACTGAAGAGATTATCATTACCTCATTGTGTACTCTTGGAACCTTATTTTTATTTTATCATTTTTACGTTTACTCATATGTATATATATTGTGTGGGCCAACATTCCCCCACCCCATTCCACCCTTTTGTATCTGATTTTGTTGAAGAGAAAACATAAGAGATAATAAGATAAACATAGTGTTTTTGGTAGTTTGTGACAAAGATAGTGGCACAGAGAGATTCCTAGCATTGCTTCCATGCACTTGTGTATTGCAATCCAAATTGGTTCATCTCTACCAGACCTCTTCAATACTCCCTGGTCAACTTCCCATAGTGGCCTCTGCCAGTTTAAGATTACTATATTCACTCCTCTACAGTGAGCACATACATCAACCATATTCAAATTTTAGGTTTCCTTCCCTTTCTCTATTTTGAACCTTTTTGAAGAACAGTTGATCATATTTGGATGGGTTTATTTCTGGCTCTCTATTACATTCATCTTTGTGTCCACTTTTTCTGTCAATACCATAATACTTTGTTTACAGTGGCTTTGTAATACATGTTGAAATCCGTTAGTGTGATGTCTCTAGCTTTGTTTTCATGGCTAAAATTACTTTGGGTATTTGAGATCTTTCATGCTTCTATATGAATTTCTGGACATTTTTTCTATTTCTATGAAAAACACCATTGGAATTTTGATAGAGTTTGCATTGAATCTGTGGATTTCTTTGGGTTGTATGGACATTTGAACATTCATAAATTTTTTTCTTTAAAATTCTTTTAAGGTATCTGCTTTAGTTTCTCTGCATTAAGGGCAACGAATGTTAGCTAATTTTTTAGGTGTCTTACCTATCCTCACCCCTCCCTTGTGTGCTCTTGCTTTTATCATGTGCTCAAAGTCCAATCCCCTTGTTGGGTTTGCCCTTGATCTAATGTCCACATATGAGGGAGAACATATGATTTTTGGTCTTTTGGGTCAGGCTAACCTCACTCAGAATGATGTTCTCCAATTCCATCCATTTACCAGCAAATGATAACATTCCGTTCTTTTTCATGGCTGCATAAAATTCCATTGTATATAGATACCACATTTTCTTAATCCATTCGTCAGTGGTGGGGCATCTTGGCTGTTTCCATAACTTGGCTATTGTGAATAGTGCCACAATAAACATGGGTGTGCAGGTGCCTCTGGAGTAACCTGTGTCACAGTTTTTGGGTATATCCCCAAGAGTGGTATTGCTGGTTTTGTTGCCCTTAATGCAGAGAAACTAAAGCAGATACCTTAAAAGCAACTGAGGCCAATAGGAAAAGGGGACCAGGAACTAGAGAAAAGGTGAGATAAAAAAGAATTAACCTAGAAGGTAACATACACGCACAGGAAATTAATGTGAGTCAACTCCCTGTATAGCTATCCTTATCTCAACCAGCAAAAACCCTTGTTCCTTCCTATTATTGCTTATGCTCTCTCTACAACAAAATTAGAAATAAGGGCAAAATAGTTTCTGCTGGGTATTGAGGGGGTTGGGGGGAGAGGGAGGGGGCAGAGTGGGTGGTAAGGGAGGGGGTGGGGGCAGGGGGTAGAAATGACCCAAGCCTTGTATGCATATATGAATAATAAAATAAAAAAAAGAAAAAAATTCTTTTAAAGTAATGCTGGCTAGTTTTTTTTTTAATTTGAGAATCGGCATCAATTCATCTTTAAATGTTTGGAAGAATTTACCATTGAAGCCACCAGGTTCTGGATTTTTATTGATGACAGACTTTGTATTGTTAATTCAATCTCCTCTATTATTTGTCAGTTCAGATTCTATGATTCTTGATAGGTTGAATGTTTCTGGATATTTATGAATTTCTTCTAGGTTATCAAATTTATTGATGAATAATTGTTAATAGTAGTCTCTTATGATTCTTTGTATTTGTATGGTATAATCTTTCTCATTTATAATTTCTTTCATTTGAGACTTCTCTTTTTTCTTAGTTGGTTTAGCTAAAGTTTTGTCTATTTGCTTTCTTTTAAAAAAATAACTCATTTCATTGCTATTTTCTGTTGTTTTTATAGTCTCTATTTCAATTATTTATGTTCTTATCTTTATCATTCATCACTCGGCTAATTTGTGTGGGGCTGATACAAAGTTTCCTTGAGGAAAACCTGGTTCTGGTTTTCATAGCAATGCTAGTTCTGGTATTACTCTCGGATCTTGTAAGGAGGGTGTCGACATCCTTGCTATGCTGTCTGAGTTTAGGGAAAGAGTGACCTGGGAAGTGACACTTTCCCTCCTCTTTTTATCTCTCTGCTCCACCTACATTCTGTCACCTGAATGCCTTAACTTCGCAAGGATAATTTTATGTATGCACAGTTATTCAAATTGATGGTTCTGTAATAGAATGAGCACTTGAAACTCCTATTCTGCCGTCTTGTGCACATTCCTTTTTTAAATCAGCCCATGAGTTTACATTTATTGAAAAAATAAAAGTTTAATAACATTGTAAAAACAAATATTTCCAGAAACAACAGTCAAAAAGAATCCATCACCATCAGACTTTAAGTGCCAGAGTGTTATAGGAAGTCACTTAAAACTTTGGAAAATAATGCTTGATTCATACCTATGTCTAGACAAAGGAATATGAAACAATAGAAATGATAGCTAGATAGGTAAATATGAAGCCATTTTCATATTGTGTAATTAAAAAAATTATATAATAAAAATAATAATGTATTATGGAATTATTAACAGATATGGAAGTAGAAGTACAGTGTATGAAAGTCATCACACTACTGGTTTCTACCAAGTACTAAGGGAAGAAATGATGCCAATTATCGAGCGTTGAAGAGTTTAGACTTCTTGCCATCTCAGTTTGTGAAATCAGTGTTATTCTGATACCAAAAGTTAACAGTCATTTCAATAAATTAAATCTATAAATCAATATACACAAGACAACATATTTTTAGCACACCAAATTCAAAAGTGCATAAAAAGATAATATATGCTGAGTTACTGGAAGACATTCAAGGAATGCAGATTGATTTAACATTAAATATGAAATATGGTAGTACACCATATTAACAGTTTTATTATTATATTAACAGTTTATAATCATTTGAATAGATGAATAAAAAGGTTTGGACAATATCCAGCATTCATTCATGCTAAAAAAAATCAATAAATTAAGAACAAAAGGAAACTGAGAAAGGACATCTATGAAAATCCTACATCTAACATTATACTTAATCATGAAAGCCTAATGTCTTTCTCTTAAGATCAAGTAGGAGACAGGTCTGTGATACTGAGATGAAAAATATTGCTGTGATCACTTTGGGAAAACATAATTTACCCCAATATTTTAGAATTTTATAAATTTTAAGTGTGTGTAGGGAGGATGACCTAAGTTTAAGAATTGAGATCCTTATCTCAAAGACAATCTCCTTGATTAAAGAGTGATAAAACTGATTCTGGAGAATTTCATTCCAAAGTTTATGCATTTCTGTAACATTCCTGAACAAATGTTACCTCATCATGACTTCTTTATAGTCTGTACTCTTCTTTTTGTAGTGTTTTCTGAAATTTACTTTAATTCATATGACAAACTATTAACAATAATTTAAATGCAAGGAGGATGTTAACTTGCCTACAAAAAATTCTAAGTAACAGAATATTTTTAAAGAAATGGCATTTTATTAAATTTCTAGCAGTACCAGTGAAAGGAGTGAACACAATGATATTTACAGATCTTGACATTATTTGAATAATAGCATGGAATCATAAATCACTTGCACATTCATTGCTTGAGTGCAATTGCTACTATGGAAGTCCTTCACTGTATGAGGATACTTTGTTCTCTTGATTACATACATCATAATTTCTTCATACACTCCAACTTCAAGAATACTGGTGAAATTCTGCCTCAGAAATTCCATACCATAGGGTGACCAATAAATAATAATGCTTAATTAGTCACTTTTGTAGGAACACCTTCCCTGTAAATCATCTTCTACAAATAATGCTTTTAGCTCCTGTATATTTGACATATACTTATTACACAGAAATATCAGTTCAGGCATTATCTATACAGTAGGGAGGCTGGGAAAATGATAATCTTATGTAGTTTTCTTCCTTTGTCAAGTTTTTTATTGTAATTAATAAAAATTAATTTTCTAGTCCTCTATATCCTTTAATCACTCTATAATAGTATAATTATACAAAGCTTCCTAAATCTCATAATCAAACAGAAAATAGAATTATATGAAAGGAAATGATTGGCATTAATAATTTCCATTTTCTTTTCTTTCTAGATACAAAATCTACATTCCTAACTGGTAAGTTTATTATAAAGAATATGTCGTGCCTTGTTTTATTTCTATGACTTCTTAGGATGAGCGTATTCCTGTAGATGATGAAGAAGAGTACAAACAAAAAAGATAGAATGCCTTGTGCATAATCTAGGATCTTTGGTTTAGCCCTTTTCATAAAACAGTTTAGGGTCATTCTCTCATTTCATTACACATCAAAACTCTTCCCACTATATGGAAAATTACTTATACTAGAGTTATATTTTCTGCCTTGAAGTCTAGAATTCTCTTTTTGTAGTTGCTCTAGAAATGCTTTTTAAATGAAGATATCAAAACTGCCAATCTTCCAGAGAAAGCTTGAACCTTTACACCTAGTAAAACCCAATAAGGTAGTTATTTTTAAAAATTTATTTAAAATATTTTTATTGTTGTGCTGGGTGGAGGTGTACTGTATCACTTGCAAATGTTCTTACTTGTATCAAGTATATCATACTTGGATTCACCCCCTTTCACTGCTCTTATCCACCACCACCTGATTCCTGGAACAGTTTCAACTGATATAATTCTTGCCTTTACATACATATGTATTCATTATTTGCTCTATATTTGTTCCCTTACCCTTTCCCCTGCCACCTCCCCCCCATCCACCAGTGCCAATCCCCTCACCTCCAGGCAGAACCTGTCCCACCGTCCTGTTCTCTGATAACATAGTTATTTTTAACTAAATTGTTTTTACTTAAACTGAAGCTCCAAGAATGATAAAATTTATACAAAATTATTTATGTAGTGACTAGTGGAATCAAGATTAGAATATTCATAAGTCTAACAGATTCAAAAATTTATGTGTGGTCAATCAGAATAGATGGTCTTAGTTGCCTTCTAAGTGGAATAGGAAATATGAGGTAATGACACTTTCTCAAGTGAACTTGGGCAAGTTACTTTTTTTACTTGTAGGTTTTCTTTTTTTTGGTGGTACTGGGGTTTGAACTCAGGGCCTATCCTTGCTAGGCAGGTATTCTGCCATTTAAGCCACTCTTCCAACTCTTTTTTGTGTTGGGTATTTTCAAGATAAGGTCTTGGGAACTGTTTGCCTGGGTTGGCTTTGAACTTCAGTCTTCTGGATCTCTGCCTCTCAAGCAGCTAGGATTGCAGGTGTGAGTCACAGGTGCCTGGCTTGTAGCTGTATTTTATCCTTCCAATAAAATGTGGTCTCTTCCATTAGATGGGTGACAAATGTACAATTATTCATATTATTATTTGTAACCTATAATTTTGCTTCTAGATTTATTTGAAGTGTTATAATTTCATAGAATTAGTTCATAAAAAGTTAAAAAATACTAAAATACTTGAGGATTTGAGCAGCATGTCACATACCTGTGTATTGTAGAGCTTGGATTTTGGAAATAGCCTTAACATCACCTTTTATGTCTATGAAGACATTTTTGGTAGGCTGCATGACCTAAGCAGGGAAAACATAGCTGATTTGAAACTCTGTTATTCCAATTTCCACTTGAGTCAATTTCCTTACTCAAGATAAGGTTTGCAAGTTGCATTCCTGAGTAGCAAAGTAGAATGACAGTGCTGGTTAGGGAGGTGGGCTGTCTGCTGATGACTCTCTGGAGCCTCTGCACAGCAGCCTTCTCAGAGCTCTCTTCATCTCTTTGTTCCGCAGAGTGTAAATGAAAGGGTTGAGCATGGGAGTGACTATGGTGTAGAAGACAGCAGGGGCGCCTGCTCCTGGCCCGCTGGAGCTAGGCTGCAGGTAGATACAGACAGGTGGCACATAGTACAGGAGGACCACTGTGAGATGGGCGGTGCACGTGGAGAAGGCCCGCTGCCTGCCCTCGGCTGTGCGGATGCGCAACACGGCGGCCACAATGAAGATGTAGGATATGACGATGAGGATCAAGCAGCCTGCAGACACAATGCCAATGTTTGCAAGTACAACAAGCTCATTAATGCTGGTGTCTTCACAGGCGAGTTTCAGCACAGGGGGGATGTCACAGAAGAAGTAGGCAATGTGGTGAGGCCCACAGTAGAGCAGGTGGAAAGTGAGGGAGGTATGAATTATAGAATGGATGGTACCTATGGCCCAAGTGCTTCCAGCCAGCCTTATGCAGAGCTGCCTGTTCATGGCCACTGGATAGTGCAGGGGCTGACAGATAGCCAGGTAGCGGTCATAGGCCATGATTGTGTATAGGAAGCACTCAGTGCTGGCCAGGAAGTGGAAGCTGTAAAGCTGTACAGCACAGCCCTGGAAGGAGATCACCTTTCCATCCAGAGTCACAAGACCTGCCGTGAGCTTGGGCACTGTCACTGTTGACAAACATGCATCCAGGAAGGAGAGGTGGCCCAGGAAGTGGTACATGGGGGAGTGGAGGTGAGGGTCATAACCCACAGTGATGAGAATGAGGACATTTCCAGTGACTGTGATGCTATATATGAGAAGGAAGAGCAGGAAGAAGAAGGTAGAATGTTCAGCTGTGTACATGAGACCCTCCAGGAAGAAGTGGCTTACCCCAGTCTGGTTGAAATAGTCTGTCTTCTCTGTCATCTTCTTACAGAACAAAACTGACATCCACAGACAGAGTAAATAGCTGTTTCCTTTCTTGAAGTATCATTATCATCTGGCCAGCCTATGTTGGTCTTGTCTCATAAATCAGAGAAAGATTTAGAAGTTCAGTCTCATCCTATTCTTGTGTTTTCTTGTTGCCTGTTCTTTCAGAATGAATCTTTCAGAACATGACTTGCAGTTTCTGTGGGGCACATAACAGACTGTAAGGATACTCCCTAAATTATGGCTATTGTAGACATCGAATCCAAACCCTGTTCTCATTGAGTATGTAGTATTTTATACATATTACAGAAGTGTGATACCTATGCCCTCATAATTTACTCTGTCATGCATTAGATGTTCACTGCTCTGTTGTCATCCTGGAGTTACATCCTGTTTTCAGAGGAGCCTTGCCTAGAATTTGAGTGCTATTACATCAGCAGAACACAGCATCTCCATCTGTCCCTCATGCAGAGGGAGTTCTTTGGAATTTCAGCTTCCCACAACCCTCAAGTGTATGATAATGAAGCCAGGGAGAATAGACCTTATAATTATCTAAACACCTTGCTCAGTATACATCATGTTGTTCCCATAAAGTTTTGTCTCAAACTATTGGGAATTGTTTTGTTATATCTTTTCTTTTGTACCTTTCCTTTGGGCAGGATTTTAAAAAACATTTTTAATTCTGATATAATAATTGTACAGGGGCTTACATTGTGATATTTACATATGTGCTTACAATATATATTAGATTTACCCCTCCATCCTTCTCTCTTCTACCTTCACTCCTTCTTAGAAAATTTCAACAAGTTTCTTTGTTCTATTTTCATATAAATACAAACTAAATCCACCATCATCACCCTCATTCACCCTTTACTTATGCCCAGCCTCCTCCCACTGCAGGAAAAGACCTGCTTTACCCCCTTGTCCTTCATTTTTAAAAACTGTATATTGATAGTCCAAGGGGGTTTTATCTTGGCACTTCAGGCCTGTATATTGTGCTTTAATCAAATTAGCCTCCCCATTGCTTACTCTTTCTCTATTGCCATGCTCCCCTAATATTCAACAGCTTACAGTGCGTTCTGCTATATTATATTCATATTTAGAAAGGTTGTTTCAATATTTTTGTTTTTCTAACATTTTCATTCCCTCCCTGGGCCAGAAATTTAAGATTTCTGTTTCACTATTTCCATCCTTTACCTCATAAACCTAAATAAATGCTGTATTATGTGAAAAAATTTCTTTAACCTCCTTTTTCTAGTTGTGTTTTTAATTTCCATGAATTTTACCTGACCCTACATTTGTATATTTTATACATAGATTTTTCACAATGACATTTTGTGTATGATCTTTTAATTATTCCCTAATATAGCAAATGATTTTGTATTCTACTTCCTAGTGTTCTGAAACCATATGCTTAATATTCCTCTTCTTCACTCTTTCTCATACCCTATATCAAGTTCATCTTTTTGCAATATGCAAAACATATGTAAGCTCAGTTCCATAAAGAAACTCCTTTTATCCAGAATGCTATTTGTCTCATCTTTATTGCTAGAATCTGTCTCTGATTTAATCACAGCATTTCATTTTCGAACATGAATAGAATACTTTCAATATTTACCTTCAAACATGTTTCCCCTCACACCAATTTTCTTGATTCCTGAAACCAAATTATAATTATGATCATTATTAATAAATACCTAAGCGTGCTATATATTGGGCTGTTTTATTGATCTGTTTGCCTGTGCCAAGTCTCCTTAAGAGGAACTTAGGGAAACAATCCTATCTTTTCTAATTTTTCATTAACATATTAGAAATAGAGCAATAGAAATGGGAAGGATTCATGTTTACTTGGATTTCTAGGAATTTAAGTTTAGCCCCTGGTCAACCACTTATCAGTGAAAGATAAGAATGTTGGTGATTATTTCTCTGTTCCTTCATTCTTTAAATTTAAAATGGTATATTATCATTGAATCTCCATTTAATGTAGCTATTACTATCTAACTACATTAGAATGTATTTAGCTACATCTAAAGTGGGGCACATAGCATAGGATTTAGATTCTTCACATTCAATAATTTATTCAATACAGTGATAATTTCTATGATGTTTCTGACAAAATTATTAAACCTCTGTTTGGGCACAATAAAGTGTAACCTGGGTTTTCCAAGAGAATGCACAGCAATGTTAGGTCGGTCAATATATTACAATGCTGTTTTCTTCTGTTGTATGCACTTATCTCTGATATTTCAGCTAATAAACTTTTGATTTTCTCTTATCACCTCCATTGGAATGAACATGATAAAATAAAAAAATAAATATATTGAATTTGGTGAAACCAAAACCCCTGTATATTGCTAATGGAAGTGCAAAATGGACAATAAGGCTTGGAAAACCACTTGGCAGTGTTTTTAAAAGTTAAAAATGAATTTACTTTATATGATTTAGCACTTCCACTCATAGGAATCTAAACAGGAGAAATGAAAATTTAGGTCTCTATAAACACTTGCATGTGAATATTTATAGTATATTATTCATAATAGCCAAAGTCTATAAAATTAGGCTTTTTGTTCATCAACTAGTAAATGGATATACACAATAAGGATCATATAATGGAATACCATTCAGCAATAAGTAAGTACAAAATTCTAAAGCAGTTTGTAAAGAGGCTGGACCTGAGAAATGCTATGCTAAATGAAAGTAGCCAGAAACAAACAAATAATATATGGTATAATTTCATTTTTACAAAATGTCCTGAAAAGATAAAACTATAAAAAGAAAGCACAGATAGTGGGTGCTTGAAAGTTAGTGGATGAGAATAGGAAATTAGTATAAATGGGCATAAAAGCTCTTTCTGAAGGGATAGAAATGTTTTAAATTAGATTGTGATAATAGATAACTTTGTTAATTTACTAAGAATTATTGAATTTACACTTCAAACAGGGATTTTTATTACATCAAGAAGCTCTTTAAGGGAGATCCAAGATGGTGAAGAAGCAGAAAGCCTAAACTCTGTGACTCTAAAAACCTCCCTGCAATGTTGGAGCCACACTTGGGTAATTCTAACAGCTTCTAACCAAAATAATAGCTACTATCACACTAGGTGCAGGAAAAAATTCAAAGAATGACCTTCAGATCAGCCTTTAATTGTACCTACCAGCTGCAGCCCGCAGCACAGCCAGCAAGGCAGGTCCAGCCCTGGGGAAACCCTCCTCCTCCATGGTGGTTTCTCTCTCCCTTTTTTTTTTCTCTTCTCTTCTACTTCTTCCATCAAGCAGAAATAGAGCATCAACCAGAGTCAAACTCTGCAACATTCTGAACCCTTAGCCCATGGAAAGTCTCCCCATGCCACACTGCACTGAGAAAAGCTGGCACCATTTCTTCCTGCCACCACCACCAGCTCCAAACCTGCCTGTGGTCAATTGACAGAACAAACAGGTGAGCACCATGAACTATGTGGGACTCCCCTTTCTGCCTCTGGGAGCATAAACCAGTGCAGCCCTGGGCAGTCTGATCCCCCCCAACAAAACTGAAAAACAAACAGCAAACTGTAATCTAGTTTAGACCGTGGAGGGGGCAGGTGGCATGCTGAACCTGCCCCAGAGAAAGGGGATGGGGCAAACAACTTAATTCTCAGCACTGATCTCTCAGTAAATAAACACAGGAGAGGCAGTGAAGGCTCAGAGTGGGTGGGCAATAAGCCACTCCCTGAAACAGGGCAGGCAGTGAATCACATAGCTGATCTACTGAGCCAGAGAGCAGCATTCAAAACTGAACTGCCCTGCGAAACTGAAAAGCACACATGAATAAATGAATTAAAAAAACCCCAAAAAACTGAAAAGCAAACAGTGAACTGTAATCAAACACAGACAGTGGAGGGGGAAGGTGGAACACTGAACCTGCCCCAGAGAAAGGGGGCAGGGCAAAGAACTAAACTCTCAGTGCTGAACTCTCAGAGAACAAACACAGTGACAAGCCACCTCCAAAGCAGGGCGGCAGTGGAATGCAGAGCTGATCTCCTGAACCAGAGGGCAGAATTCACAATTGAACTGCCCCACTTCACTGGGGGAGTAGCTGACCAAACAGCTACAGATGAAGAATAATAGCTGTCAGCTGGGGAAAACAATAGCTCTGACCACCCTGTATGATCTGGCAAACCTACTGCACTTCATAATTTCAATTAAACTGGTGGACAGAAGAACAAAATGCTACTCACAAGCTGTCACCTGGTGGGCTTCTGCTTATATGCCAATTCCAGGACTGGATGCCAGAGGAATAACACCAGAACTTAAACTAAGACTGAAATTCTATTGTTTCTGAACCTGGTGGGTTCTTTGTTTGTTTGTTTGTTACATTATTGTGGGTGTTTAATTTTTTTTTCTTATTTTCTTTCTGTACTATCAATTTCACCATCACTATCTTCTCATCCCTACTCTCACCCCCTTCACTCTCCCTCCTTTTCCTGGGGTATAATCCATTGTTCTCCTTCTCAACTACTCTTTCTAAACTTCTCATCCACTCTCTCCCCATTCTCAACTTCCCCTCTTGTTCTCCCCCCAAATGTTACCAGACCACCTCTCCCTCCTACACACTTACCACCTGCTGACCAACTTACTGAATCAACTTTATGCAACCCCAACTCCCTGCAATCCCTGACACAAGCACCCTACACTACAACAATAGAAATATACCCAAACAAGGACCACAAAACCCAGTAGCCCCCACATCATTTCCCCCACTCACCCACCCAACTTCCCACCTCCCCTTTTAGTGCTACCCTAACCAATTTCCCAAATTTCTATAGGTTAGCCTAACAAACATTAACCTCCCAACTCCCACTGTTTATAGATAATACCACCAAGTCTTCTATATAATATATAAACAATTGGTTGGGTATTGAACCTGTGAATTAGTTATTGCTAAATTACACCTCCAGGCCAGGGACAGAAATAGCACACCAACATATCTAACAGCCAAGACAGTCACAACACAAAAATTAAATCAAGGGAAAGAAGACAGGTGACTAAAACCACCAACTATAGCCTATCAAAAACATAGTTGCAGAGTACCAAGTGGAACAATGGGAAGAAGAAGGGATGGAAATCATTCTCCTCAAAAAATAATTTAATACAGAATACGGGGGAAATGAAGAAAATGGATACTCATTTCCTGACCCCAACAAAACAATGATAAATGACACTAAGGAATCCAGAAATGCCCACAAAAACACTCTCAAAGAAGAAATCTTGCAAGAAGTCACTGAAAATTTCATGGAGAAGATAATAAACATGGTTAACTAAAATGTACAAGATGTACTCAAGAAATTTCAAGACACCAAAAATAAAGAATATGAGAAGACACAGAAACAAATAAATGAACACAGAGGAGCCATAAATAAATACCAAAGTGAAACAGAGGACACTATAAATAGATAAATGAATTAAAGATGAAAATAAAAAATATTAAAGAGGAGGTGACCAAAGATATGGAAAACCTCAGAAAAAAGAATCAGACAGAAACACAAAACACAGTGGAAGGCCACTCCAGCAGACTAGAACAAGTGGAAGACAGAGTCTCAGAACTCAAAGATAAAATAGAAATTAAAGAAAAAACTGAAGAAATGTTAGTCAAACAACTCAAGAGCTGTGAAAAGAATATGCAAGAACTCACTGACTCCAGCAAAAGACCAACCCTGAGAATGATGGATATTGAAGAAAGAGAAGATGTCCAAGAAAAAGGGATTCATAATATATTCAATAAAATAATAACAGAAAATTTCCCAAATCTTGAGAAAGTTTTGTCCACTCAGGTACAGGAAGCTTCCAGGACACCAAATAGACTTGACTAAAATAGAACCTCTCCAGCACATATTATCATTGAAAACAACAAAAACAGAGAATAGAGAAAGAATATTGAAGGCTATAAGAGAGAAAAAAACCAAATAACATACAAAGGTAAATCCATCAAAATCACAGCAGGTTTTTCAATGGAAACCTTAAAAGCAAGAAGGGCATGGAGTGAGGTATTTCGGGCACTGAATGAAAATAACTTCAACCCCAGGATACTTTACCTAGAAAAACTATCATTCGAAAATAGATGGAGCAATAAAAATCTTCCACAATAAGCAGAAATTAAAACAATATGTGACCAGCAAGCCACCACTACAAGAGATTCTCCAAAGAATTTTGCACACAGAAGATGAAAGCAAACAAAACTATGAAAGGACAGGTAGTATCAAACCACAGGAGAAGAAAAGACAAGGAATCAGAGAGTAGCACTGATTCAGCTGCACACATCAAACCCTTAAACGACAAAAACAACTAAATGGAAGGAATCACCACATACATATCAATATTAACACCGAATGTCGACATACTCAACTTCCCCATCAAAAGACACTGTTGGCAAACTGGATTAAAAAGGAAGCTCCAACAATCTTTTGTTCATAGGAGACCCATCTCATTGACAGAAAAAAACACTGGCTTAGGGTGAAAGGCTGGAAGAAGATTTACCAAGCCAGTGGCCCCCCAAAACAGTCAGGAGTAGCAATACTTGCATCTGACAAAATAGATTTTAAACTTACATTGATCACATGAGATAAAGAAGGACACTTTATACTAACAAAAGGGGAAATATACCAAAAGGAAATAACAATTATCAACCTATATGCTCCCAATGTCAGTGCACCCTATTTCATCAAACACACTATAAAGGACTTAAAAGCACATATAGACTCCAACACAGTGGTAGTGGAAGACATTAATACCCTCCTGTCACCAACAGATAGGTCATCCAAACAAAGAAATCAATAAAGAAATTCTAGAACTAAATCACACCATAAATCAAATGGACCTAATTGATATCTACAGAATATTTCATCCAATGTCTGTACAATAAACATTCTTTTCAGCAGCCCATGGAACTTTCTCCAAAATTGATCATAACTTAGGGAACAAAGCAAGCCTCAGCAAATATAAGAAAATAGAAATAATTCCCTGCATTCCATCTGATCACAATGCATTAAAACTAGAACTCAACAACAAAAACAAGAGCAGAAAATATGCAAAAAATTGGAAGCTGAATAATACATTGCTCAATGATCAGTGGATCATAGAGGAAATTAAAAGGTTCCTGGAAGTTAATGAAAATGAAAACATGACCTACCAGAACCTACAGGATAAAGCAAAGGCAGTCTTAAAAGGAAAGTTTATAGCCACGAGTGCATACATTAAAAGGACAGAAAGATCTTAAAAAAATGATCTAATGCTACATCTCAAACACCTAGAAAAACAAGAACAAGCAAAACCCAAATCAAATCAAGCAGGAGAAAAATGATAAAAGTAAAGGCTAAAATTAATGAAATAGAGACCAATAAAATCATACAAAGAATCAATGAAACAAAAAGCTGGTTCTTTGAAAAAAATAAACAAGATTAACAGACCCCTGGCAAATCTGACTAAAATGAGGAGGGAAAAAAACCCAAATCAGAAAAATCAGAAACGCAAAAGGGGAGATAACAACAAACTCCAAGGAAATCCAGGGAATCATCAGAGACTACTTTGAGAACCTATATTTGAACCATAAATTTGAAAATCTTGAAAAAATGGACAAAGTTTTAGATTCTTATGACAATCCAAAACTGAACCAAGAGGATATTAACCACCTAAGTAGATCTATAACACAAAATGAAATTGAAGCAGAAATAGTCTTCAAAAAAGAAAAGTCCAGGACCTGACAGATTCTCTGATAAATTCTATCAGACCTTTAAAGAAGTACTAATACCAACTCTCCTTAAACTTTTCCGTGAAACAGAAAAGGAAGGAACACTGTCTAACTCATTCTATGAAGCCAGTATTACACTCATCACAAAACCAGACAAAGACATCTCCAAAAAGGAGAACTATAAGCCAATCTCCTTAATGAACATCGATGCAAAAATCCTCAATAAAATAATGGCAAACTGAATCCAACAACGTATCAGAAAGATCATTCACCATGACTGAGTCAGCTTCATCCCAGGGATGCAGGGGTGGTTCAACATATGCAAATCTATAAATGTACTACAGCACATTAATAGAAGCAAAGACAAAAACCACCTGATCATCTCAATAGATGCAGAAAAAAGCCTTCAATAAGATCCAAAATCACTTCATGATAGAAGCTCTAAGAAAACTAGGAATAGAAGGAATGTACCTCAACATTGTAAAGGCTATATATGACAAATCTACAGCAAACATCATACTTAATGGTGAAAAACTGAAACCATTTCCCCTAAAATCAAGAGCGAGACAAGGGTGACCACTATCCCTACTTCTTTTCAACATAGTACTGGAATTCCTAGCCAGAGCAGTTAGGCAAGAAGAAGAAATAAAAGGAATATGAATAGGTAAAGAAACTGTCGGAGGATTCCAAGATGGCAGCTAGAGGGAGGAAGCAGAAAGCGAGCCTCTTATAGTGAAATCTTGGAGAGATGCCAGAGACACACTTTACAGGCATAATCACTGAGAAAAGGCATAACTTTGACCCTTTCACACTTCCAGGCGGCACAGAAAATCTCCACTTCACGTTAAACGGAGAAACAAGGAGGGCCCCCGGGCCACCAGTTGCAGGTGCCCAGAAGGCTTGGGAAGACGTGGACCAGGTGAGCTTCATGGTACTGCAGTACTCCCACAGACAAACCTGGGCCAGAGCAGCATAGTCCCCTGGACAGACTGACCTCCACCCAGGGAAAAAAGAGAAACTGAGTAATAAGCAATAAGAGCAATAAAGACATGCTGAAAAGAGGGTGGGGAGCCCTGAGTGCTGAAGATTGGGGGAGGGGAATCCTTCCCAGGACTGTAAATAAACTGTAGATAAACAAGCCAGGCAGGCCGGAGAGCCTCTGGCGGGAGCAGGGGCAGGGCACGTGCCCAGCAACCATGAGCGGGGAAGCTTGTGAGAGTGGTGGAAGGAGGAAAACTCCACAGGAGAGGAGGGAAGACCCACTTCCCACGTGAACTGTAAACAAACATGGTGGCTGGCAGGAGCAGCAGCACTGCCCAGTAAGCAGGAGCAAGAAAGCTTGTGAATGTGGCAGTGGGAGGAAAACTTCACAGGAGAGGGGGGAAGACCCACCTCCCACATGAACTGTAAATAAACACGCAGACCTGACAACGCGGGTGCAGTGTCACCTTTCCAAGTGCTTGGAAAGGGGAAAGCCTGTAGCAGAGGCTCCTGCACAGGAGAACTCTGAACAAACAAAGCCTGTGGGGCCAGGTGAGTGCTAAGCTCACCCCAGAGATCTGCATAAATAATGCCGCCAGCAACAGCAGGCTGACAGCAGCGGGCAGGCAAGCCACAGCTGCAGATACCATTCTCAGAACTGTCTCCAGACTCTTTTTTTTTTTTCTTTGTCTCCCTACCTTTGATGAGAGAACAACCGAATTACACCTGCAAGCGGAAAAACTTACTGAAACTGTATTGCATTTGAACTTGGGACACTAGGTGGGTTTTTTTTTGTCTGTGTGTGTGTGTGTGTGTGTGTGTAGTTTTGTTCTACTTTATGTATCCCCTTTGATGAGACAACTACCGAACAACATCTGAGGCACCATCTCCAGGACTGGAGACTGAGACGGACACCCAAATTATTAAGATGGAAACTTCATTGCATTTGAACTTGGAGGGTTTTTTTTTAATTTTCTATTTTCCATTTTATTTTAATTCATTTTTAATATATAGATATTTCTTTCATTTACTTATTTTTAATTTTTATTCCTATCTTAACTTTTTATTTATTTTTGATTTTCAATCCTATCTCTGTCTCTCTAATGTCTGTTCAGCTTACTGTCAATTAGTACACTAAATGTCCCTGTTTATACCTTTGAAACTTTCTTGTCTGAAACCTTGTTCTGCTTTCTCCCTCTTATCTGTGTATCTCTTTTCCCCTTTTCTTTAACTTCTTGCTTTCCATCTCAGTTCACCCTTCCATTCTAAATATTACCATTGTTATTATTACAAGCTAGAAAATACTTAATTGCACACAGTACAGGGACAGTAACAACACCAAAGACAATGATGGAAAGACAGAAAAAACAGGGAAACCAGTTTCCCCACAGCAAAAAATTAGTACAGGAACCAGAGAGGAATGAAGAAAACAGAAACTCAGATCCAGACTCCAACAAAATGAAAATAAACTATGCCAAAGGACCCAATGAAGCCCACAAGAATAATTTAAAAGAAGACATACTACAAGTACTCAATGAGAATTTTATAGAGATGATACTGGATAGGGTCAACCAAAATGTACAGGAGACACTCAAGAAATTCCAAGACAACAAAAATAGAGAATTTGTAAAAGCAAAAGAAGAAATAAAGTAAACCATAGAAGCACTGTATAAACACCAAAGTGAAAGAGAGAACACGATGAATAAACAGATAAATGAACTCAGGACAAAAACAGACACATTAAAGAGGAAACCACCCAGGATATGGAAAATCTCAGAAAAAAGAACAAAACACAACTGCAAAACAAAACGGAAGGCCAATCCAGCAGAATAGAACAAACAAGACAGAATCTCAGAACTTGAAGATGAAATGGTAATTAAAGGAAAAACTGAAGAACTATTAATTAAACAACTCAAGACCTGTGAAAAGAAAATGCAAGAACTCACCGACTCCATCAAAAGACCAAACTTGAGAAACATGGGCATCAAAGAAGGAGAAGAGGTGCAAGCAAAGGGAATGCGTAATCTATTCAACAAAATAATAACGGAAAATTTCCCAAATCTAGAGAAAGATATTCCCATACAGATGCAAGAGGCCTCCAGGATACCAAACAGACCAGATCAAAATAGAACTACCCCACAACATAGCATCATTAAAACAACAAGTTCAGAAACTAAGGAAAGAATATTGAAGGCTGTAAGAGAGAAAAAACAAGTAACATACAAAGGTAAACCCATCAAAATCACAGCAGGCTTCTCAACAGAAACATTAAAAGCAAGAAGATTGTGGGGTGAAATCTTCTGGGCACTGAATGAAAATAACTTCAACCCCAGGATACTCTACCCAGCAAAGCTATCATTCAAAATAGATGGAGCAATAAAAGTCTTTCATGATAAGCAGAAACTAAAACAATATGTGACCACAAAGCCACCACTTCAAAAGATTCTTCAAGGGATTCTGCACACAGAAAGTGAAACCCAACTTAACCATGAAAAGACAGGCAGCACCAAACCACAGGAAAAGAAAAAGAAAGGCAGTAGAGAGTAACCTCAACTTAGGTACACACAATCAAACCTTGAAACAACTAAGACAACTAAATGACAGGAATCACCACATACCTATCAGTACTAAGGCATAATTCACCCATCAAAAGGCACTGCTTGATGAAATGGATTAAAAAGGAAGATCCAACAATTTGTTGATTACAGGAGACTCATCTCACCGACAGAAATAAGCATAGGCTAAGGATGAAAGGCTGGAAGAAGATTTACCAAGCCAATGGCCCCCAAAAACAGGCAGGAGTAGCAATACTTATCTCTGACAAAGTAGACTTCAAACTTACATTGAACAAATGAGATAAAGAAGGACATTCCATACTAATAAAAGGGGAAATAGACCAAAAGAAAATAATAATCATCAATCTGTATGCACCCAATTCAATGCACCCAATTTCATCAAACATATCCTGAAAGACCTAAAAGCATATATAAATGCCAACACAGTGGTTGTGGGAGACTTTAACACCCCATTATCATCAATAGATAGGTCATCCAAACAAAAAAACAATAAAGAAATCCAAGATCTAAAATATGCAATAAATCAAATGGACCTAGTAGATGTCTACAGAACATTTCATCCAACTTCTACACAATATACATTCTTCTCAGCAGCCCATGGAACCTTCTCCAAAATAGATCATATCCTAGGGCACAAGGCAAGTCTCAGCAAATATAAGAAAATAGAAATTATACTGTGTATACTATCTGATCACAATGCAGTAAAAGTAGAACTCAAAAGCAAAAGTAAAGACAAAAAACATGCAAACAACTGGAAACTAAATAACTCATTACTTAATGAAGAATGGATCATCGATGAAATAAAAGAGGAAATTAAAAAGTTCCTGGAAGTCAATGAAAATGAAAACACAACCTACCGGAACCTATGGGACACAGCTAAGGCAGTCCTGAGAGGAAAGTTTATAGCCATGAGTGCCTATATTAAAAAGACGGAAAGATCCCAAAACAATGACCTAATGATACATCTCAAACTACTAGAAAAACAATAACAAGCAAATCCCAAAGCAAATAGAAAGAGAGAAATAAAAATAAGAGCTGAAATCAATGAAATAGAAACCAAAAAAACCATACAAAGAATTAATGAATCAAAAATTTGGTTCTTTGAAAAAATAAACAAGATCAACAGACCCCTGGCAAAACTGACTAAAATGAGGAGAGAAAAAACCCAAATTAGTAGAATCAGGAATGCAAAATGGGAGATAACAACAAACACCATGGAAGTCCAGGAAATCATCAGAGGCTACTTTGAGAACCTATATTCAAATAAATTGGAAAACTTTAAAGAAATGGACAGATTTCTAGATACATATGATCATCCAAAACTGAACCAAGAGGAAATTAATCACCTGAATAGACCTATAACAAAAAATGAAATTGAAGCAGAAATCAAGAGTCTCCCCAAAAAGAAAAGTCCAGGACCTGATGGATTCTCTACTGAATTCTATCAGACCTTTAAAGAAGAACTGATACCAACCCTCCTTAAACTGTTCCATGATATAGAAAGGGAAGGAAAACTGCCTAACACATTTTATGAAGCCAGTATTACACTTATCCCAAAACCAGGCAAAGACACCTCCAACAAGGAGAACTATAGGCCAATCTCCTTAATGAGCATTGATGCAAAAATCCTCAACAAAATAATGGCAAACCGAATTCAACAACACATCAAAAAGATTATTCACCACGACCAAGTAGGCTTCATCCCAGGGATGCAGGGGTGGTTCAACATACGAAAATCAATAAACGTAATAAACCACATTAACAGAAGCAAAGACAAAAACCATTTGATCATCTCAATAGATGAAGAAAAAGCCTTTGATAAGATCCAACACCATTTCATGATAAAAGCTCTAAGAAAACTAGGAATAGAAGGAAAGTACCTCAACATTATAAAAGCTATATATGACAAACCTACAGCCAGCATTATACTTAACGGAGAAAAACTGAAACCATTCCCTCTAAAATCAGGAACCAGACAAGGATGCCCACTATCTCCACTCCTATTCAACATAGTACTGGAAATTCTAGCCAGAGCAATTAGGCAAGAACAGGAATAAAAGGAATACAAATACGAAAAGAAACTGTCAAAATATCCCTATTTGCAGACGACATGATCCTATACCTTAAAGACCCAAAAAACTCTACTCAGAAGCTTCTCAACATCATCAATAGCTATAGCAAGGTAGCAGGATATAAAATCAACATAGAAAAATCATTAGCATTTCTATACACTAACAATGAGCAAACGGAAAAAGAATGTATGAAAACAATTCCATTTACAATAGCCTAAAAAAAATCAAATACCTGGTGTAAAACTAACAAAAGATGTGAAAGACCTCTACAACAAAAACTATACACTTCTGAAGAAATATTGAGGAAGACTATAGAAAGTGGAGAGATCTCCCATGCTCATGGATTGGTAGAATCAACATAGTAAAAATGTCGATACTCCCAAAAGAAAAGTAATCTACATGTTTAATGCAATTCCCATCAAAATTCCAATGACATTCATTAAAGAGATTGAAAAATTTACTGTGAAATTTATATGGAAACACAGGAAGCCACCAATAGCCAAGGCAATACTCAGTCAAAAGAACAATGCAGGGGGTATCACAATACCTGACTTCAAACTATATTACAAAGCAATAACAATAAAAACAGCATGGTACTGGCACAAAAACAGACATGAAGACCAGTGGAACAGAATAGAGGACCCAGATATGAAGCCACACAACTACAACAAACTTGTCTTTGACAAAGGAGCTAAAAATATACGATGGAGAAATAGCAGCCTCTTCAACAAAAACTGCTGGGAAAACTGGTTAGCAGTCTGCAAAAAACTGAAACTAGATCCATGTATATCATCCTATACCAAGATTAACTCAAAATGGATCAAGGATCTTAATATCAGACCACAAACTCTAAAGTTGATACAGGAAAGAGTAGGAAATACTCTGGAGTTAGTAGGTATAGGTAAGAACTTTCTCAACGAAACCCCAGCAGCACAGCAACTAAGAGATAGCATAGATAAATGGGACCTCATAAAACTAAAAAGCTTCTGTTCATCAAAAGAAATGGTCTCTAAACTGAAGAGAACACCCACAGAGTGGGAGAAAATATTTGCCAACTATACATCAGACAAAGGACTGATAACCAGAATATATAGGGAACTTAAAAAACTAAATTCTCCCAGAACTAATGACCCAATAAAGAAATGGGCAAGTGAACTAAACAGAACTTTCTCAAAAGAAGAAATTCAAATGGCCAAAAAACACATGAAAAAATGCTCACCATCTCTAGCAATAAAGGAAATGCAAATTAAAACCACGCTAAGATTCCACCTCACCCCTGTTAGAATAGCCATCATCAGCAACACCACCAACAACAGGTGTTGGCGAGGATGCGGGGGAAAAGGAACCCTCTTACACTGTCTGTGGGAATGTAAACCAGTACAACCACTGTGGAAAAAAATTTGAAGGCTACTTAAAAAGCTAGACATTGATCTACCATTTGATCCAGCAATACCACACTTGGGAATATACCCAAAAGCCTGGGACACAGGTTACTCCAGAGGCACCTGCACACCCACGTTTTTTGCGGCACTATTCACAATAGCCAAGTTATGGAAACAGCCAAGGTGCCCCACCACCGACGAATGGATTAAGATAATGTGGTATCTATACACAGTGGAATTTTATGCAGCCATGAAGAAGAATATTTGCTGGTAAATGGATGGAATTGGAGAACATCATTCTGAGTGAGGTTAGCCTGGCCCAAAAGACCAAAAATCGTATGCTCTCCCTCATATGTGGACATTAGATCAAGGGCAAACACAACAATGGGATTGGATTTTGAGCACATGATAAAAGTGAGAGCACACAAGGGAGGGGTGAGGATAGGTAAGACACCTAAAAAATTAGCTAGCATTTGTTGCTCTTAACACAGAGAAACTAAAGCGGATACCTTAAGAGCAACTGAGGCCAATAGGAAAAGGGCAGCAGGAACTAGAGAAAAGGTGAGATAAAAAAAAATTAACCTAGAAGGTACCACACATGCACAGGAAATCAATGTGAGTCAATGCCCTGTATAGCTATCCTTATCTCAACCAGCAAAAACCCTTGTTTCTTCCTATTATTGCTTATACTCTCTCTAGCACAAAATTAGAAATAAGGGCAAAATATTTTCTGCTGGGTATTGAGGGGGTTGGGGGGAGAGGGAGGGGGCGGAGTGGGTGGTAAGAGAGGGGGTGGGGGCAGGGGGGAGTAATGACCCAAGCCTTGTATGCACATATGAATAATAAAAGAAAAAAAAAGAAACTGTCAAAGTATCCTTATTTGCAGATGACATGATCCTACATCTCAAAGTCCCCAAATACTGTACCCCAAAACTCCTAGACACCATAAATAGCTTCATCAAGATACCAGGACACAAAAATCAACTTACAAAAGTTATTAGCCTTTCTATACACCAATAACGAAAAAACTGAGAAAGAATTTATGAAAACAATTTTATTTACAATACATTAAAAAAAAATCAAATACCTAGAAATAAACTTAACAAAGGATGTGAATGACCTCTGTAATAAGAGCTACAAATCTCTGATGAAAGAGATCGAGGAAGACTACAGAAGGTGGAAAGATCTCTCATGCTCATGGATTGGTAGAATCAACATAGTAATAATGGCTATATTACCAAAAGAAATCTACATGTTCAATGCAATTCCATTCAAAATCCCAATGACATTCATCACAGATATTGAAAATCTACCCTAAAGTTCATTTGGAAACACAAGAGACTGTGAATAGCTAAGGTAATACTCAGGAAAAAGAACAATGCTGGAGGTATCACAATGTCTGACTTCAAAATATATTACAAAGCCATAGCACTAAAAACAACATGGTACTGGCACAAAAACAGATATAAGACAAGTGGAACAGAATAGATGATCCGGATATGAAGTCACACAGCTATGCCCACCTTATTTTTGATAAAGTCTCCAAAAAGATACGATGGAGAATAGAGAGCCTCTTCAACAAATGTTTCTGGGAAACTGAAACTAGATCCATGCCTATTACCCTGTACTAGTATCAACTCAAAGTGGATTAAGGACCTTAATATCAGACCTGAAACTCTAAAGTTAGTACAGGAAAGAGAAAGGAATACTCTGGAAGTAATAGGTATAGGCAAAGAATTCCTTAGTAGAACTCCAGCAGCCCAGCAACTAAGAGAAAGGATGGACAAATGGGACTACATGAAATTAAAAGGCTTCTGGACAACAAAAGAAATGGTCTCTAAACTGAAGAGACAACCCACAGAGTGGGAGAAAATATTCACTGGCTATATACGAGACAAATGACTGATAATCAAAATACACAGGGTGCTCAAAAAACTAAACTTCCCCCAAATCAATGAACCAATAAAGAAGTGGGCAACTGAACTAAAGAATTTTTCAAAGGAAGAAATCCAAATGGCCAAAAAAAAAAAAAAAAGAAAAAATGCTCATCATCCCTGGCCATAAAGGAAATGCAAATCAAGACCACACTAAGATTCCACCTCGCTCCTGTTAGAATAGCCGTCATCAAAAACACCACTAACAACAAATGTTGGCGAGGATTTGGGGAAAAAGGAACCCTCATACGCAGCTGGTGAGAATGTGAGCTAGTACAACCACTTTGAAAAACAATATGGAGGCTTCTTAAAAACTCAACATAGATCTGCCATATAATCCAGCAATCCCACTCCCAGGGATATAACCCAAAGGAAAGTGACTCAGGTTACTCCAGAGGCACCTGCACACTCATGTTTATTGCTGCGCTATTCACAATAGCCAAGTTATAGAAACAGCCAAGATGACCCACTACCTATGAATGGATTAAGTAAATGTGGTATTTATACACAATAGAATTTTACTCAGCCACAAAGAAGAATGAACTTTTGTCATTTGCAAGTAAATGGATGGAACTGGAGAACATCATGTTAAGCAAAGTTAGCCAGGCTCAGAAGACCAAAAATCATATGTTCTCCCTCATATGTGGACTTTAGACTTAAAACAAATGCAGTAATATTACTGGACATGGGTCACACACTAAGGGGAGAACATGCACAGGAGGAATAGGGAAAGGGAAGCAAACCTAAAACTTGATAGTGTTTGATGTGCCCACTGTAAGGGAGCTTATAAAATAATCTTAAACTGATAGAGGTCACTATGGGAAGGTGACTGGGAAGTAATGAAGAGATCAGCTAGAGATGAATCAGTTTGGGCTGTAATACACATGTGCATGGAAGCAATGCTAGGAATCTCTCTGTACAGCTATCCTTAATTCAAACTAGTAAAAATGCTATGTCTTTCTTATTATTGCTTATATCTACTCTTCAACAAAATTGGAGAATAGAGAAGAACAGGTTCTGCCTGGAAGCAAGGGGGTTTGGGGAAGAGGGAGGGGAAGAGGGGTAGGGGGTAGAGATGTCCCAAAGAATGTATGCACATATGAATAAATGAATAAACAATAAAAAATAATTTGGTATTTATATACAGTGGAATATTATTCAGAAATAAAAATAATTTTTTTGTTCACAGGTAAATGAATAGAAATGGAGAACATCATGTTAAATGAAGTAAGCCAGGTTTAGGAAGACAAAGGTCCATGTTTTCTCTCATATGTTGATGACAGACCCAAATACATATCCAAGCATCATTATATATGCATATAAATATACAAAACATATTTCTGGTAGTGGGACTGTTAAGGAGACTGGGAGAGGAGGGAAAGAAGACAATGATACAGAGTGGATAATATTGATTTACATTGCATCTGTGTAGGAACAAGAGACAAAGAAATACACTGAAAACTGTTGAACAATACAGTAAGAAAAAGGGTAAGGGAGTATAAGACAGGGGGTAAGACTGACTAAAGTATAATATAGTTACAGGTAAAATACCAAGACAAAACCCCACCTGAACAATGAACAGAGACTTAAATAATGAAGGGCAAGACTGCAAATAGGTCATGTCAAGGGGAGGGTACTAGGAGGAGGAGGAGATAAATACTATTGATGTATTTTCTACACATGTATGAATATGGAATATTGAAACCTCTTGAAGTCATTTTAGGAAGGGGGAGGGGAGGAGGGAGAAAAATGGAGATGATGAACCAAACCAGCGTATATGGTACACATACGGTGAACTCCCCCCATACAACTATTATATACTAATAAAAATGTTAAAAAATAAGTTATCAGTGAGGGCAACTCTGTTAATTTTTATTTAAATCTGCTAGCATGGCATATGAAATTAAAACATTAGGTAATATTAATTCAACTTTGTATTCCTGTAATACCTTCTACATGGTCATTTAATATTTTCTTAATGTGATGTTGCAGTCTGTTTGCAAATATTTTATTTAGTTTTTTTTTCTTTTTTGTAGTGATGGGGATTGAACCAAGGGCCTTGTGTATGCCAGGCAAGCACTCCACCACTGAGCTACATCCACAGTCCTATTTAGTAATTTTGGAGCGACATTTATGAGTGATAATGCTGTGTGATTTTCCTTATTTGTATTGCTTTTATTTCACTCACTTCCCTTTTTATTATTGTTTTATGCTGCCAGATTGATCATTTAATTTCAATATGTCTTATGTTCATCTATTACCTGTACAACAATGGGCTTATTCTGTTTTCCTGCTTCTATTTATTTTCTCTCACCTTTTAGTTGCATGATTTCCACTTTATTAGAACACACAACATTTTTACATTTAGACTTTTCTCCCACATTTGTTTTAGTTTTGGATGTATACTCTGTAAATTAAAACATTCATTGTCTTTTTTGCTGAACTTTTCCTAGTTATTTCCAGGTTGATTAATATTCATTATTTAGGAGAGTCTTTGATAAAATCTGATGAATGCAGAATGCCTTAAGTTCTTAAGTTTCAAACATTTTCACATGGCCTTCATGCAATATTGCTTAATGGTTAATGTCCCTCTGTTACTTCTGTGCTGGTTTATTATTGCATTGGTTTGTTAGTTACTTTGTGTTCTCCTCCTCTTCTTTTTCTCCTCTTCCTCCTCTTTGTCCCTGTATGCCTCTTACCCCTCCTTTTTCCTCTCCTTCCACTCCCCCTCTTCCTCCTCCTCCTTTGCAGCACTGGAGATTGAAACCGTTCTTCCATGCGTGCCAGGCAAGAACTCTACCTCTTGAGCCATATCCACAGCTCTTTTGATTTTACTTTGTTTTTTGAGACAGGGTTTCCATAACTTTGGACTGGCTGGCTGAGGATCTGGGATCACAGCTGTGAGACACCATGCCCAGTTGTATGATTCTTTTCCGTGTGTGATGCATGGTCTAATTCTTTTGCCTTTGTGAGGGATTTGATCATTTGGCGGAAGGCTTGGTGACTTTATGTTTATATTTAAAACATAAAAATTTTTACTTAGATCTATTTCTGATTTGACTTTATAAATTATTTAAGAAGCTAGATTTTTAAAAGATTTTTAAAAATTGCATTATTAATTTAGCATAATCTTGACATCAATTTCAAAACAAGACACTAAACAAATTATAGGTTAATATCTTTGTGAATATAGAGGCACATAATATAAGAAAATACATGTGATCATGTGAGTAATATTTGCACATAAGGACATTTTAATATCACAAAAATATAATTCAGCACATTAAGAAATAAATGAGAAGAGATAATATCCAAGAAATTCAAAAAAGTATTAAATAAAATTTAGTAGTCATTATATTGGTAGAATAATAAAGATGTTTAAAAAACATAGCAAAGAATGGCTAGCTCAACCATTCTAGAAACAGTACACTTAATGTTGAAAATTTAGACAAATTCCTATTGTTTTAATGGGACTGGGGTTTGAACTCAGGGTTTCACCTTTGCAAAGGTGAAAGGAGCCATACCTCCAGTCTATTTTGCTCTGGTTATTTTGGAGATGGAGTTTCATGAACTATTTTTCCAGGCTGGCCTCAAATCATGGTCCTCCTGATCTCAGCCTCCCAAGTAGCTGGGATTATAGACAAGAGTCTCAGGGACCTGGCTTGAATTCTTTTTTAAGTTAGCAAAAAAACCAACTATGCCCATTTAAATTCTCCTTGCTCCATATTTTCTGATGTTACTAGCCAATGTAATAAGCTAGAGAAAAGAGAACATTGATGTTTTGATTCTAAAATCAGCAGCTACTTTAGAGAAATTTAAAGAAATTTCTTTTTACATTAAATTTTTTAAGATGTAAAATGTAAATATTCCTTGCCTTTATTGAGTGACATAGAAGGGATGTAAATGTTAAATATACATGCACTGATACATGCTTATGATTTATATAAGGAATAACAAATATGTAATGAAGTAACTACCTTTGCTGTGAAAGATGGGAAATTGGGATCCAAGGATTTTATCAAGCCTAGAGTTTAAAGGTACATTGTAGGTACTTAGATCTCTACAGTGTAGAGTCACTTGGCTAACACTTCTGCCTTTATAATGAAAGAAAGAAAAATCTGAAAGAAGAAATCTAGTATTTAGATTTTAAGGGCAAACAGTAGTGAAATTTAATCTCATGGCATCTTGCTTTTACATAGTTAATCAGATAGTCCAAATTCTTTCTTTGATTTCCATTTCTTTGTTGCTGTATCTTACATGCCATATCTGAATGAACCACACATTCAGTCACACAGTTTTTTAATTGCAAAATAGTTATTTTCCTTTTTACTTAAAGACTGAACAAAAGGAGAATAATAAAAATATTTATTTCACATTTTATCTTTTTTATTCAAGATATAAAATTTAAAAAGAAAGCAAAAGAGAATCCACAGGCAAATAATTACAACAAGTAAGATTTCTCAGTAAGCATTAAGAATATGAAACTAACATTCAAATATCAATCAGCACTTCTGCATCAGACCATAAAAAACCGAACTGCTCACAGATGCAGTCCTCTCGTATAAAAGTGTAGGAAACTAGGCAAAGGTGTATGAGTTAACTCTTTTTAGCTGTTGGATAAAATAGAGTACAGGGGAATGGTTCTTCAAAGAAGGGAAATGGCCTAAGTCCTAGTGTTGCCTGCACTTAAAGGTTGCAGAATACCATAATACTGGGGCGTTGGAATCTCCACGGTTAATGCCTCAGTCGTGAGCATATTTGGTTTAAAGTAAAAGTGGCTCCACACCTGTCATAAAAACCCAAAAGAAGGGCAAATATAACTTAAATGAAAAATATACTGAATGGGATTAATAATGATTTTGACTTGTGAAGAAAAGATTAGTGGATATGAGTACATAATATTAGAAATTACCAAAAATAAAGAATGTATAATGAAACAAAGACTGAAAAGAAGAACAGAGCCTTAATTACCTGTAGGACGATTTTAAGTGATCTGTCATGCATGCACTGGAAATCTCCAGGAAAGGAGAAGGCTAGATAAATACACTATTTGAAAATTTGTTTCCAAATTTTATGAAAATCATAGACGATAGATAAGAGAAACTCAATAAATGTTAAGCACTATAAACGTAAAGAAAGTCAAAGCAAGGCATACCACAATCAAAATGCTAAAGATAATTAATAGAGACGCTTATTCAAATTGGCTCATATGTTAAAATACTCTTTTATAAAGAATTTTGGGCGGCACTGGGATTTGAACTCAGGGCTTTGCAGGTGCTCTGCCACTTGAGCCACACCTCTAGTCCATTTTGCTGGTTATGTTGGAGATGGGAGCTCTTGTGAACTCTTAGCCTGGGCTGGTCTCAGCTGTGATTCTCCTGATATCACCCTCCCGTAAAGCTATGGCTATAAGTATGAGCCTCCAGCACCTTGCTTAGAATATTCTTCACACATCATTTAAATCAGGATACTTAAATCTGCACTAATTAGTTTTTTGAAACTATTGAAATAAAGTAAAAAAAAACACTAAATAAATAGAAATAAAAATTTAAACAGGTCATATTTGTTATATTTCACTACCTAAATCATACAGTTTATAAGTGATAGATGAGAAAAATCTGGCTAATGAATTTTTATCTTGACAAAAATTTGAGATTTTACTGTGAGACCTCTTTTCTTATCTCTTTCTCAAAAATACTTTTGTCCATTGCACACAGTTTTGGGTGCATTTATCAAAGCCTTTCATGGAGGAATACAAATAGGTAAAGAAACTGCCAAAATATCCCTATTTGCAGACGACATGATCCTATACCTTAAAGACCCAAAAAAATCTACCCAGAAGCTTCTAGACATCAATAGCTATAGCAAGGTAGCAGGATATAAAATCAACATAGAAAAATCATTAGCATTTCTATACACTAACAATGAGCAAACGGAAAAAGAATGTATGAAAACAATTCCATTTACAATAGCCTCAAAAAAAATCAAATACCTAGGTGTAAACCTAACAAAAGATGTGAAAGACCTCTACAAGGAAAACTATACACTTCTGAAGAAAGAGATTGAGGAAGAATATAGAAAGTGGAGAGATCTCCCATGCTCATGGATTGGTAGAATCAACATAGTAAAAATGTCGATACTCCCAAAAGTAATCTACATGTTTAATGCAATTCCCATCAAAATTCCAATGACATTCATTAAAGAGATTGAAAAATCTACTGTGAAATTTATATGGAAACACAGGAAGCCACCAATAGCTAAGGCAATACTCAGTCAAAAGAACAATGCAGGGGGTATCACAATACCTGACTTCAAACTATATTACAAAGCAATAACAATAAAAACAGCATGGTACTGGCACAAAAACAGACATGAAGACCAGTGGAACAGAATAGAGGACCCAGATATGAAGCCACACACTATAACCAACTTGTCTTTGACAAAGGAGCTAAAAATATACGATGGAGAAATAGAAGCCTCTTCAACAAAAACTGCTGGGAAAACTGGTTAGCAGTCTGCAAAAAACTGAAACTAGATCCATGTATATCATCCTATACCAAGATTAACTCAAAATGGATCAAGGATCTTAATATCAGACCACAAACTCTTAAGTTGATACAGGAAAGAGTAGGAAATACTCTGGAATTAGTAGGTATAGGTAAGAACTTTCTCAATGAAACCCCAGCAGCACAGCAACTAAGAGATAGCATAGATAAATGGGACCTCATAAAGCTAAAAAGCTTCTGTTCATCAAAAGAAATGGTCTCTAAACTGAAGAGAACACCCACAGAGTGGGAGAAAATATTTGCCAGCTATACATCAGACAAAGGACTGATAACCAGAATATATAGGGAACTTAAAAAACTAAATTCTCCCAAAACTAATGACCCAATAAAGAAATGGGCAAGTGAACTAAACAGAACTTTCTCAAAAGAAGAAATTCAAATGGCCAAAAAACACATGAAAAAATGCTCACCATCTCTAGCAATAAAGGAAATGCAAATTAAAACCACGCTAAGATTCCACCTCACCCCTGTTAGAATAGCCATCATCAGCAACACCACCACCAACAGGTGTTGGCGAGGATGCGGGGAAAAAGGAACCCTCTTACACTGTTGGTGGGAATGTAGACTAGTACAACCACTCTGGAAAAAAAATTTGGAAGCTACTTAAAAAGCTAGACATTGATCTACCATTTGATCCAGCAATACCACTCTTGGGGATATACCCAAAAGACTGTGACACAGGTTACTCCAGAGGCACCTGCACACCCATGTTTATTGCGGCACTATTCACAATAGCCAAGTTATGGAAACAGCCAAGATGCCCCACCACTGACAAATGGATTAAGAAAATGTATCTATACACAATGGAATTTTATGCAACCATGAAGAAGAACGAAATGTTATCATTTGCTGGTAAATGGATGGAATTGGAGAACATCATTCTGAGTGAGGTTAGCCTGGCCCAAAAGACCAAAAATCGTATGTTCTCCCTCATATGTGGACATTAGATCAAGGGCAAACACAACAATGGGATTGGACTTTGAGCACATGATAAAAGCTTTAGCACACAAGGGAGGGGTGAGGATAGGTAAGACACCTAAAAAATTAGCTAGCATTTGTTGCTCTTAACGCAGAGAAACTAAAGCAGATACCTTAAAAGCTACTGAGGCCAATACGAAAAGGGGACCAGGTGCTAGAGAAAAGGTGAGATCAAAAAGAATTAACCTAAAAGGTAACACCCACGCACAGGAAATCAATGTGAGTCAATGCCCTGTATAGCTATCCTTATCTCAACCAGCAAAAACCCTTGTTCCTTCCTATTATGGCTTATACTCTCTCTACAACAAAATTAGAAATAAGGGAAAAATAGTTTCTGCTGGGTATTGAGGGGGTTGGGGGGAGAGGGAGGGGGCAGAGTGGGTGGTAAGGGAGGGGGTGGGGGCAGGGGGGAGAAATGACCCAAGCCTTGTATGAACATATGAATAATAAAAGAAAAAGAAAAAAAAAACAACAACAAAAAAACCCAAAGCCTTTCATGGACATATTGGGAAAGGAATAATTACAGGACTTTTGTGCCTTGAAATATAGAGTAACATAGAGATCGTTTTGCTTAACTTTATTTCACAGATAAAGAATATTAATCCTGAGGCAACTAAGTGGAGAGTGGTAAATTGCAATGTCCTCCATCAGAGTACTTGCTGAATATTAAAAACTAAAAATACTACCAAAGGGATCTGAGCAGAGATAGATAGTCTCTATTTCAATTATTTATGCTCTTGTCTTTGTCATCCTTAAATTTGCTAACTGATGTGAACCTGATACCAAGGTGCATTGGCACAGGTCTGGTGCTGGTGTCCATAGCAACACTAGTTCTAGTATTTCTCTCCTATTCTGTAAGGAGTATGTCTGTGTCCTTGCTATGCAGTTTGGTTTTAGGAAAGGACTGATGTGGGATATCTAAAACACTTCCTGTCCTCTTCTTACCTCTTTGCTCCACCTACATTCTGTCACCTGAATGCCTTAGCTTTGAGAAGACAATTTTATACGTGGACAGTTATTCAAATTGATGGTTCTGTAATAGAATAAGCACCAGAAACTCCTGTTATGCCATCTTGCTCACATTCTTCTTGTTACAACAGTCTGCGAGTTTACATATCTTGAACATGAAAGTTCAATAAAATTGTTAAAATAAATGTTGCTAGAAACAACAGTCAGAAGGATTCATCACTATCAGACTTTCAGTGCCAGAGTATTACAGGAAGTCACATAAGCTTCAGAAAATAATGCTCAATTCACACCTATGTCTACACGAAAGAATAAGGAGTACCAGAAATGATAACTAGATGGAGAAATATGAAGCCATTTTCATATTATACAGTATCTTTTAAAAAATAATTATCTATGGATAAAAATTATAATTGTAATTATGTATTATGCCCTTATTAATAGACATGGAAGTAGAAGTACAGTATATGAAAATCAGACACTAGTGATTTATCAAATACATAAATGGAAGAAATGATGGCAATTATAGAGTGTTGAAGAGTTTAGATTATTTGCCATGTCAGTTTATGAAGTCAGTATTATTCTGATATCAAAAGTTAACAAAATCATTGCAGTAAGTTAAATGTATAAACCAATATACACAAAACACTCAACATACTTTTAGTATATCAATTTAAATAGTGCATAAAAGGATAATATATGCTGACTTACTGGAAGTCATTCAAGGAGTGCAGATTGATTTCACATTAAAAATGAAATACAGTAGCTCAACATATTAACAGTTTTAAAAAGAAAAATCAAATGATCTCTTGAATAGATGAATAAAAAGTTTTGGACAATATCAGCATCCATTCATGATTTTGAAAAATCAACAAATTAGGAAAAAAAAGGAAACTGACAAATGACAGTGAAAATGAAAATCCTACATCTGACATTATACTTAATTGTGAAAGCTTAAATTCTTTCTCTTAAGATGAAATATGGGGTAGATATCTCTGATATTGAGATGAAATATATTGCTGTGGTCACTTGGGAAATTTTAATTTATATGAATATTTTAGAATACTATAAATTTTAAGTATGTGTATGGAGGATGACCTAATATCAAGGACTCTTGTTCAAAGATTGAAATCCTTATGTCAAAGACAATCTCCTTGATTAAGGAGTGGTAAAACTGATTATGAAGAATTTTGTTCCAAAGCTTATATATTTCTACAACATTCCTGGACAATTTTTACCTCATCATGACTTCTTTATAGTCTGTGCTCTTCTTTTTGTAGTGTTTTCTGAAATTTACTATAATTAGTTTGACAAACAGTTAATAATTTGAATGCAAGATAGATATAAACTTGCTCACAAAAATTCTAAGTAACAGAATATTTTAAAAGAAATGTAATTTTATCAAATTCCAGCAGTACCAGTGAAAGGAGAGAATACAATATTTACAGATCTTGACATTACTTAAGTAATAGCCTGAAATCACAAATCACTTGCATGTTCATTGCTTGAGTGCAATTGCTACTGTGGAAGTCCTTCACTGTATGATGATACTTATTTCACTTGATTACATACATCATAATTTCCTTCATATAATACAACTACAGGAGTATTGGTGAAATTCTGCCTCAGAAATTCCATACCATAGGGTGACCAATAATAATAATGTTTAATTAGTCACTTTTGTAGGAACACCTTCCCTGTAAATCATCTTCTACAAATAATGCTTTTAGCTCCTGTACAGTTGACATATAGTTATTACACAGATATATCAGTTCAGGTTTTATCTACATGGTAAGGAGGCTCGGAAAGTGATAATCTTATGTAGTTTTCTTCCTTAGTCAAGTTTTTTATTGTACTTACTAAAAATTAATTCTCTAGTCCAGATTTTCCTTCAATTTTTGAATCATCTGTAATATTATAATCATACAAAGTTTCCCAAACCTCATAATCAAACAAGACGATAGACATATGTGAAAGGAAATGATGGAGATTAATACTTTCCCTTTCCTCTACTAGACACAAAACATACATTCCTAACTGGTGAATTTTTGTAAAGAATGTATTTGTGCCTTGTTTTTATTTCTGTGGTTTCTCAGGACAAGAGTATTCTTGCAGACGATGAAGAGAAGTGTAATGAGGTAGAATGACTTATGCATAATCTAAGTTCTTTGGTTAACAGTCAAGGCCCTTTTCAGTCCATAAAACAGTTTAGGGTCATTCTCTCATTTCAGAAAGCAATAAGTTGCTTATAGTAGAGTTATATTTGTACCTTGAAGTCTAGAATTTTCTGTTTTTTTTTGTAGTTGCTCTAGGAATGCTTCTTCAATGAAGATATCAAAACTTTGTCAGTCCTTCACAGACAGTTTGAATTGTAGTCTGTATAATAAGTAGCCTTTGATTTCTGTAGCCTGCTTGGAAACCAGAGTATTTTATACCAAAATTTTAATGATCTCAATTAGACATCACAAAAACCCTATAAGGTAGTTATGTTTAATCTTACTTAAAGATCTAAGAATGATAAAATTTATACAAAATTATCAGTAGTGGAATCAAGATTAGAATATTTTTAAGTCCAACAGATTCCAAAATTTACAAATGGTCAATTGTATGGTCTTAGTTACCATCTAAATGGAATGGGAGAAATGAGATAATGACACTTTCTAAAGGGATCTTGGGCAAGTCACTTTTTCTCCTTATAGTTGTATTTTATCATTCCAATAAAATGTGTTCTCTCCTGTTAGGTGGGTGACAAAGATAGAACAACTTTTATTATTGGAAATCTATATTTTTGCTTTCAGAATTCCCTAATATGTATTACACATGTAACAGAAATTCATAAAAAGTTAAAAATACTAAAATAAATTATGATTTCAATAGCATGCTACATACCTGTGTCTTGTAGAGCTTGGATTTTGGAAATAGCCTTAACATCACCTTTTATGTCTATGAAGACATTTTTGGTAGGCTGCATGACCTAAGCAAGGAAAACACGGCTGATTTGAAACTCTGTTATTCCGATTTCCACTTGAATTAATTTCCTTACTCAAGATAAAGTTTGCAAGTTGTGTTTCTGGGTGGCAAAGTAGAATGACAGTGCTGGTTAGGGAGGTGGGCTGTCTGCTGATGACTCTCTGGAGCCTCTGCACAGCAGCCTTCTCAGAGCTCTCTTCATCTCTTTGTTCCGCAGAGTGTAAATGAAAGGGTTGAGCATGGGAGTGACTATGGTGTAGAAGACAGCAGGGGCGCCTGCTCCTGGCCCGCTGGAGCTAGGCTGCAGGTAGATACAGACAGGTGGCACATAGTACAGGAGGACCACTGTGAGATGGGCGGTGCACGTGGAGAAGGCCCGCTGCCTGCCCTCGGCTGTGCGGATGCGCAACACGGCGGCCACAATGAAGATGTAGGATATGACGATGAGGATCAAGCAGCCTGCAGCCACAATGCCAATGTTTGCAAGCATGACAATCTCATTAATGCTGGTGTCTTCACAGGCGAGTTTCAGCACAGGGGGGATGTCACAGAAGAAGTAGGCAATGTGGTGAGGCCCACAGTAGAGCAGGTGGAAAGTGAGGGAGGTATGAATTATAGAATGGATGGTACCTATGGCCCAAGTGCTTCCAGCCAGCCCTGCACATAGCCTCCTGTTCATGGCCACTGGGTAGTGCAGGGGCTGACAGATAGCCAGGTAGCGGTCATAGGCCATGACTGCGTATAGGAAGCACTCAGTGCTGGCCAGGAAGTGGAAGCTGTAAAGCTGTACAGCACAGCCCTGGAAGGAGATCACCTTTCCATCCAGAGTCACAAGACCTGCCGTGAGCTTGGGCACTGTCACTGTTGACAAACATGCATCCAGGAAGGAGAGGTGGCCCAGGAAGTGGTACATGGGTAAGTGGAGGTGAGGGTCATAACTCACAGTGATGAGAATGAGGACATTTCCAGTGACTGTGATGCTATATATGAGAAGGAAGAGCAGGAGGAAGAAGGTAGGATGTTCAGCTGTGTACATCAAACCCTCCAGGAAGAAGTGGCTTACCCCAGTCTGGTTGAGGTACTCTGTCTTCTCTGTCATCTTCTTACACAAAAGGTCACTTATTCCCTTGCAACAAAACTGACATTTGCAGACAGAGTAAATAGCTGTTTGCTTTCCTGAAATATCACTATCCATCTGGCCATGCCATGTTAGTCTTGTCTCCTAAGTCTGAGAACGATTTAGAGGTTCAAGTCTCGTCCAATTCTTGTGTTTTCTTTTCTGTTCTTTCAGAATGACTCTTTCAAGCCTGATCAGCAGATTTTGTGAGGCATATAATGGGTGTAAAGATTATTTGAAGAAATGTACTCCCTAAATTATGGCTATGTGAACATTGAATACAAATTCTGTTCTCATTGAGTATATAGGTTTTTGCATTTATTCCATAATTGTGATACCTCTGCCCTCTTAATTCTCTGTCATGCTTTAGATGTTCACAGGCAGATTCTGACTGCTGTGTGATATATGGAAGTTGCATCCCATCTTTAGGGGAGCCCTGGTTAGAAACTGAGTGCTATTACATCAGTCAGGGATACTGCATCTGCATGTCCCTCATACAAAAGGAGTTCTTTGTAATTTCAGTTACCCTCAGCTCTCAAGTGTATGGCAATTAAACCCTGGAGAGTAGGCCTAGTAATTACTAGAACAATTTGTTCAGTACCTGTCATGCTGTTCCCATAAAGTTTTGTCTCCACTTTTGGGAATTTTTTTTTCATTTTTCTTTTATTATTCATATGTGCATACAAGGCTTGGTTCATTTCTCCCCCCTGCCCCCACCCCCTCCCTTACCACCCACTCCGCCCCCTCCCTCTCCTCCCCCCAAAACCCAGCAGAAACTATTTTGCCCTTATTTCTAATTTTGTTGAAGAGAGAGTATAAGCAGTAATAGGAAGGAACAAGGGGTTTTGCTGGTTGAGATAAGGATAGCTATACAGGGCATTGACTCACATTGATTTCCTGTGAGTGTGTGTTACCTTCTAGGTTAATTCTTTTTGATCTCACCTTTTCTCTAGTACTTGTTCCCCTTTTCCTATTGGCCTCAGTTGCTTTAAGGTATCTGCTTTAGTTTCTCTGCGTTAAGGGCAACAAATGCTAGCTAGTTTTTTAGGTGTCTTACCTATCCTCACCCCTCCCTTGTGTGCTAAAGCTTTTATCATGTGCTCAAAGTCCAATCCCCTTATTGTGTTGGCCCTTGATCTAATGTCCACATATGAGGGAGAACATACGATTTTTGGTCTTTTGGGCCAGGCTAACCTCACTCAGAATGATGTTCTCCAATTCCATCCACTTACCAGCGAATGATAACATTTCGTTCTTCTTCATGGCTGCATAAAATTCCATTGTGTATAGATACCACATTTTCTTAATCCATTCGTCAGTGGTGGGGCATCTTGGCTGTTTCCATAACTTGGCTATTGTGAATAGTGCCGCAATAAACATGGATGTGCAGGTGCCTCTGGAGTAACAGTCTTTTGGGTATATCCCCAAGAGTGGTATTGCTGGATCAAATGGTAGATCGATGTCCATCTTTTTAAGTAGCCTCCAAATTTTTTTCCAGAGTGGTTGTACTAGTCTACATTCCCATTAACAGTGTAAGAGGGTTCCTTTTTGGGAATTGTTTAATTATGTCTTTTTCTGTTGTTCCTTTCTACTGAGCCAGAAATTTAAGAATTGTATTTGATTCTTTCCCTCCCTTAGCTCCTAAATTTTTGTAAATGTTGTATTATGTGAAAATTGTCTTTAAACTCCTTTTTCCTGTCATGTTTTTAATTCCCATGAATTTTGGCTGGTCTTGCATTTGTGTATTTTATACTTAGATTTTTCACAATGATATCTGCCTATGATCTATTAGTTACTCCCTAATATAACAAATTATTCCATACTCTACCTCTTGGTCTTCTATTATCAACATGTTTGCTGTCCTTCTTCCTCACTGTTCCTCATGGCCTGTATCATTAAGTGCATCTTTTTGACATATTCAAAAATACATATAAGCTCTTCTCAATCCCCTAAAGAAACTCCTCTTATCCAGGAATGTTATTTGTGTCATCTTCTTTATTTGCCATAATCTGTCTCTGAGCGAATCACAGCATTTCATTTTTGAACATGAATAGAAAACTTTCAATATCTATTTCCCCAAGTCTATTCTGTAGGTTACCATTGAACTTTCATTCTTCTGGAAGCTTTTCATAAATATTCCCCTATACCAATTTATTAATTATTCAAACTGAATGACAATTATGATCATATTAGTAAATACCCAAGCATGATATGCCTGGGGCTATTTTACTGATCTATGTGGATGATAGAATAAAAAAAGAATAATAAGTATATTGAATGTGAAGAAGCTGAAGCCCCCATATATTGCTAATAGTAATGTAAAATGGAGAACTAGCTTTGGAAAATAGCTCTGCAGTTTTTTAAAAAGTTAAAAATAATTTACTATATATGGCTTAGCACTCCCACTCCTGGGAATCTAAACAAGAGAAAGAAAACATAAGTTCATACAAACACTTGTATGTGAGTATTTATTGTTGAATTATTCATAATAGCCAAGGACTAGAATTAATTAGGCTTGATGTTCATCAACTAGTGAATGGAAAAACACAATGAGTATCATAAGATGGAATGCCATTCAGCAATAGGAAGGAATAAAATACTAAAACATTTTATAAAGTGGTTGGGTCTCAGAAACATGTTAAATGAAAGCAGCCAGAAACATAACAATCCTATATTGCATAATTTCATTTTTATGAAATGTTCTAAAAATATAAATGTATAAAGAGAAGCATAGATTATTGAATGTCTGAAACTAGAGATGAGAATAGGAAATTAGTAAAAATGGGCATAAAATCATATTTCTGACGTGATAAAAGTATTCTAAAATTAGAATGTTGTAATAGACAACTTTGTTAATTTGCTAAGAATCATTGAATTTACACTTTTTTCATTTATTTTTTGTTTGGGTGGTACTGGAGTTTGAACTCAGGGCCTCACACTTGTTAGGAAGGAACTCTACCACTTGAGCCACTACACCAGTCCTATTTTGTGTTGAATATTTTCAAGATAGGGTCTTGTAAACTGTTTTCCTCTGGCTGGCTTTGAACCATAATCCTATTGATCTCTGTCTCCTGAGTAGCTAGTATGACAGGCAAGAGCCACCTGCACCTGGCAGAATTTATTTAAACGGGAATTTCATTGCAAATAATACATAAAGAAGTTCTTTACAAGACAAGGAAAAAATAAAAGGAAAGCCTAAAAAATGAAAAACTATTCTTTGCTCAGGATAAGTATAAGAAAATATTTGAATTTTTCTATCTTAAAAACCTTTTTATTTTGAAGTGGTAAACTTATTGACAGTTTAAAAAAAATAGGAAGGAATTCCCTTATACATTGACCCAACTTCCATTAATGTTAACAACTGCTGAGTAGATTTTATGCAGTGTAGATTGATATTATGTATTTTAGGGCTCATATTATACATGGGGTCAGATTATCTTATTAATGGTTATGTTCAATGTCTTTAGGACATTATATTCTAAATATTTTAAATCTCAAATTTTCACACTGATTTGAGAATCCATCTGTGTCAATTCCCTCAATCTTTTTATATTATTAATTTGAATTCTTCTATAAAGAACTGTCTATTCTTACCCACATATTTATTTACTCAATTATTTATTTATATCAGTAGGGTTCAGTGATCTAGGTCATCAAATGAATTATAAGTCAGTATGATAGCTATTTACTGACTCAAATTTTCTTTTTTTTTTTATTATTCATATGTGCATACAAGGCTTGGGTCATTTCTCCCCCCTGCCCCGACCCCCTCCCTTACCACCCACTCCGCCCCCTCCCACTCCCCCTCAATACCCAGCAGAAACTATTTTGCCCTTATCACTAATTTTGTGGTAGAGAGAGTATAAGCTATAATAGGAAGGAACAAGGGTTTTTGCTGGTTGAGATAAGGATAGCTATACAGGGCATTGACTCACATTGATTTCCTGTGCGTGGGTGTTACCTTCTAGGTTAATTCTTTTTGATCTCACCTTTTCTCTACTTCCGGCTCCCCTTTTCCTATTGGCCTCAGTTGCTTTCAAGGTTTCTGCTTTAGTTTCTCTGCGTTAAGGGCAACAAATGCTAGCTAATTTTTCAGGTGTCTTATCTATCCTCAACCCTCCCTTGTGTGCTCTCGCTTTTATCATGTGCTCAAAGTCCAATCCCATTGTTGTGTTTGCCCTTGATCTAATGTCCACATATGAGGGAGAACATACGATTTTTGGTCTTTTGGGCCAGGCTAACCTCACTCAGAATGATGTTCTCCAATTCCATCCACTTACCAGCGAATGATAACATTTCGTTCTTCTTCATGGCTGCATAAAATTCCATTGTGTATAGATACCACATTTTCTTAATCCATTCATCAGTGGTGGGGCATCTTGGCTGTTTCCATAACTTGGCTATTGTGAATAGTGCTGCAAAAAACATGGGTGTGCAGGTGCCTCTGGAGTAACCTGTGTCCCAGGCTTTTGGGTATATCCCCAAGAGTGGTATTGCTGGATCAAATGGTAGATCAATGTCCAGCTTTTTAAGTAGCCTCCAAATTTTTTTCCAGAGTAGTTGTACTAGTTTACATTCCCATGAACAGTGTAAGAGGGTTCCTTTTTCCCCACATCCTCGGCAACACCCGTTGTTGGTGGTGTTGCTGATGATGGCTATTCTAACAGGGGTGAGGTGGAATCTTAGCGTGGTTTTAATTTGCATTTCCTTTATTGCTAGAGATGGTGAGCATTTTTTCATGTGTATTTTGGCCATTTGAATTTCTTCTTTTGAGAAAGTTCTGTTTAGTTCACTTGCCCATTTCTTTATTGGTTCATTAGTTTTGGGAGAATTTAGTTTTTTAAATTCCCTATATATTCTGGTTATCAGTCCTTTGTCTGATGTATAGCTGGCAAATATTTTCTCCCACTCTGTGGGTGTTCTCTTCAGTTTAGAGACCATTTCTTTTGATGAACAGAAGCTTTTTAGCTTTATGAGGCCCCATTTATCTATGCTATCTCTTAGTTGCTGTGCTGCTGGGGTTTCATTGAGAAAGTTCTTACCTATACCTACTAATTCCAGAGTATTTCCTACTCTTTCCTGTATCAACTTTAGAGTTTGTGGTCTGATATTAAGATCCTTGATCCATTTTGAGTTAATCTTGGTATAGGATGATATACATGGATCTAGTTTCAGTTTTTTGCAGACTGCTAACCAGTTTTCCCAGCAGTTTTTGTTGAAGAGGCTTCTATTTCTCCATCGTATATTTTTAGCTCCTTTGTCAAAGACAAGTTGGTTATAGTGTGTGGCTTCATATCTGGGTCCTCTATTCTGTTCCACTGGTCTTCATGTCTGTTTTTGTGCCAGTACCATGCTGTTTTTATTGTTATTGCTTTGTAATATAGTTTGAAGTCAGGTATTGTGATACCTCCTGCATTGTTCTTTTGACTGAGTATTGCCTTGGCTATTGGTGGCTTCCTGTGTTTCCATATAAATTTCACAGTAGATTTTTCAATCTCTTTAATGAATGTCATTGGAATTTTGATGGGAATTGCATTAAACATGTAGATTACTTTTGGGAGTATCGACATTTTTACTATGTTGATTCTACCAATCCATGAGCATGGGAGATCTCTCCACTTTCTATAGTCTTCCTCAATCTCTTTCTTCAGAAGTGTATAGTTTTCCTTGTAGAGGTCGTTCACATCTTTTGTTAGGTTTACACCTAGGTATTTGATTTTTTTTGAGGCTATTGTAAATGGAATTGTTTTCATACATTCTTTTTCCGTTTGCTCATTGTTAGTGTATAGAAATGCTAATGATTTTTCTATGTTGATTTTATATCCTGCTACCTTGCTGTAGCTATTGATGATGTCTAGAAGCTTCTGAGTAGATTTTTTTGGGTCTTTAAGGTATAGGATCATGTCGTCTGCAAATAGGGATATTTTGACAGCTTCTTTACCTATTTGTATTCCTTTTATTCCTTCTTCTTGCCTAATTGCTCTGGCTAGGAATTCCCGTACTATGTTGAATAGGAGTGGAGTAGTGGGCATCCTTGTCTGGTTCCTGATTTTAGAGGGAATGGTTTCAGTTTTTCTACGTTGAGTATAATGCTGGCTGTAGGTTTGTCATATATAGCTTTTATAATGTTGAGGTACTTTCCTTCTATTCCTAGCTTTCTTAGAGCTTTTATCATAAAATGGTGTTGGATCTTATCAAAAGCTTTTTCTGCATCTATTGAGATGATCAAGTGGTTTTTGTCTTTGCTTCTGTTAATGTGGTTTATTACGCTTATTGGTTTTCATATGTTGAACCACCCCTGCATCCCTGGGATGAAGCCTACTTGGTCGTGGTGAATAATCTTTTTGATGTGTTGTTTTATTCGGTTTGCCATTATTTTGTTGAGGATTTTTGCGTCAATGTTCATTAAGGAGATTGGCCTATAGTTCTCCTTGTTGGAGGTGTCTTTGCCTGGTTTTGGGATAAGTGTAATACTGGCTTCATAAAATGTGTTTGGCAGTTTTCCTTCCCTTTCTATTTCTTGGAACAGGTTAAGGAGGGTTGGTATCAGTTCTTCTTTAAAGGTCTGATAGACTTCAGCAGAGAATCCATCAGGTCCTGGACTTTTCTTTTTGGGGAGACTCTTGATTGCTGCTTCAATTTCATTTTGTGTTATAGGTCTATTCAGGTGATTAATTTCCTCTTGGTTCAGTTTTGGATGGTCTTACGTATCTAGACATCTGTCCATTTATTTAAGATTTTCCAATTTATTTGAATATAGGTTCTCAAAGTAGTCTATGATGATTTCCTGGACTTCCATGGTGTTTGTTGTTATCTCCCCTTTTGCATTCCTGATTCTACTAATTTGGGTTTTTTCTCTCCTCATTTTAGTCAGGTTTGCCAGGGTCTGTTGATCTTGTTTATTTTTTCAAAGAACCAAATTTTGTTTCATTAATTCTTTGTATGGTTTTTTTGATTTCTATTTTGTTGATTTCAGCTCTTATTTTTATTATTTCTCTCCTTCTATTTGTTTTGGGATTTGCTTGTTCTTGTTTTTCTAGGAGTTTGAGATGTATCATTAGGTCATTGGTTTGGGATCTTTAGTCTTTTTAATATATGCACTCATGGCTATAAACTTTCCTCTCAAGACTGCCTTAGCTGTGTCCCATAGGTTCCGGTAGGTTGTGTTTTCATTTTCATTGACTTCCAGGAACTTTTTAATTTCCTCTTTTATTTCATCAATGATTCATTCTTCATTAAGTAATGAGTTATTTAGTTTCCAGCTGTTAGCATATTTTTTGACTTTACTTTTTTGTTGATTTCTACTTTTACTGCATTGTGATCAGATAGTATCCACAGTATAATTTCTATTTTCTTATATTTTTTGAGACTTGCTTTGTGCCCTAGGATATGATCTATTTTGGAGAAGGTTCCATGGGCTGCTGAGAAGAATGTATATTGTGTAGAAGTTGGATGAAATGTTCTGTAGACATCAACTAGGTCCATTTGATCTATTGCATATTTTAGGTCTTTGATTTCTTTATTGATTTTTTGTTTGGATGACCTATCTATTGATGATAATGGGGTGTTAAAGTCTCCCACAACCACTGTGTTGGCATTTATATATGCTTTTAGGTCTTTCAGGATATGTTTGATGAAATTGGGTGCATTGAATTGGGTGCATACAGATTGATGATTATTATCCTTTTGGTCTATTTCCCCTTTTATTTGTATGGAATGTCCTTCTTTATCTCATTTGATCAATGTAGGTTTGAAGTCTACTTTGTCAGAGATAAGTATTGCTACTCCTGCCTGTTTTCGGGGGCCATTGGCTTGGTAAATCTTCTTCCAGCCTTTCATCCTTAGCCTATGCTTATTTCTGTCAGTGAGATGAGTCTCCTGTAAGCAACAAATTGTTGGATCTTTGTTTTTAATCCATTTCATCAAGCGGTGCCTTTTGATGGGTGAATTATGCCTTAGTACTGATAGCTATGTGGTGATTCCTGCCATTTAGTTGTCTTAGTTGTTTGAAGGTTTCATTGTGTGTACCTAAGTTGAGGTTACTGTCTACTGTCTTGCTTTTTCTTTTCCTGTGGTTTGGTGCTGCCTGTCCTTTCATGGTTAAGTTGGGTTTCACTTTCTGTGTGCAGAATCCCTTGAAGAATCCTTTGTAGTGGTGGCTTTGTGGTCACATATTGTTTTAGTTTCTGCTTATCATGAAAGACTTTTATTGCTCCATCTATTTTGCATGATAGTTTTGCTGGGTAGAGTATCCTGGGGTTGAAATTATTTTCATTCAGTGTCCGGAAGATCTCACCCCATGCTCTTCTTGCTTTTAATGTTTCTGTTGAGAAGTTGCTGTGATTTTGATGGGTTTACCTTTGTATGTTACTTGTTTTTTCTCTCTTACAGCCTTCAATATTCTTTCCTTAGTTTCTGAACTTGTTGTTTTAATGATGCTATGTCGTGGGGTAGTTCTATTTTGATCTGGTCTGTTTGGTGTCCTGGAGGCCTCTTGCATCTGTATGGGAATATCTTTCTCTGGATTTGGTAAATTTTCTGTTATTATTTTGTTAAATATATTACGCATCCCCTTCGCTTGCACCTCTTCTCCTTCTTTGATGCCCATGATTCTCAAGTTTGGTCTTTTGATGGAGTTGGTGAGTTCTTGCATTTTCTTTTCACAGGTCTTGAGTTGTTTAATTAATAGTTCTTTTAATTACCATTTCATCTTCAAGTTCTGAGATTCTGTCTTCTGTTTGTTCTGTTCTGCTGGATTGGCCTTCCGTTTTGTTTTGCAGTTCTGTTTCATTCTTTTTTCTGAGATTTTCCATATCCTGGCTGGTTTCCTCTTTAATGTTGTCTATTTTTGTCCTGAGTTCATTTATCTGTTTATTCATTGTGTTCTGTCTTTCACTTTGGTGTTTATACAGTGCTTCTATGGTTTCCTTTATTTCTTCTTTTTTTTTTTTTCAAATTCTCTATTTTTGTTGTCTTGGAATTTCTTCAGTGTCTCCTGTACATTTTGGTTGACCCTATCCAGTATCATCTCTATAAAATTCTCATTGACTACCTGTAGTATGTCTTCTTTTAAATAATTCTTGTGGGCTTCATTGGGTCCTTTGGCATAGTTTATCTTCATTGTGTTGGAGTCTGGAACTGAGTACCTGTTTTCTTCATTCCCCTCTGGTTCCTGTACTAATTCTTTGCTGTGGGGAAACTGTTTTCCCTGTTTTTTCTGTCTTCCCGTCATTGTCTTTGGTGTTGTTACTGTCCCTGTACTGTGTGCAATTAAGTATTTTCTAGCTTCTAATCATAACAATGGTAATATTTAGAATGAAAGGGTGAGCTGAGATGGAAAGCAAGAAGTTAAAGAAATGGGAAAAACAAATACACAGACTGGAGGGAGAAAACAGAATAAGTTATCAGACAAGAAGATTTCAAAGGTATAAACAGGGAGCTTTAGTGTACTAATCAACAGTAAGCTGAACAGACATTAGAGAGACAGAGAGAGGATTGAAAACCAAGAATAAATAAAATAAATTTAAGAATAAAAATAAAAAATAAGTAAATGAAAGAAAAATCTATTTATAAAAATGTATTAAAACAAAATGAAAAAAATAGAAAATTTAAAAAACCCAAAAAACCAAAAAACCAAAAAACCTCCAAGTTCAAATGCAGTGAAGTCTCAGTCTCCAGTCCTGGAGATGGTGCCTCAGATGTTGTTCTGTAGTTGTCTCATCAAAGGGGATGCATAAAGTAGGACAAAACTACACACACACACGCACAAAAAAAAACCCCACCAAGTGTCCCAAGTTCAAATGCAATACAGTTTCAGTAAGTTTTTCAGCTTGCAGGTGTAATTCAATTGTTCTCTCATCAAAGGTAGGGAGACAAAGAAAAAAAAAAAGAGTCTGGAGACATTTTTGAGAATGGTATCTGCAACTGTGGCTTGCCTGCCTGCTGCTGTCAGCCTGCTGTTGCTGGAGGCGTTATTTATGCAGATGTCTGGGGTGAGCTTAGCACTCACCTGGCCCTGCAGGCTTTGTTTGCTCAGATTTCTCCTTTGTGTGAGCCTCTGCTACAAGCTTTCCCCTTTCCAAGGGTGACACTGCACCCGCGTTGTCAGGCCTGCGTGTTTATTTACAGTTCATGTGGGAGGTGGGTCTTCCTCCCTCTCCTGAGCAGTTCTCCTCCCACCTCCACTTTCACAAGCTTTCCTGCTCCTGATTACTGGGCGGTGCTGCTGCTCCTGCCAGCCGCCATGTTTGTTTACAGTTCACGTGGGAAGTGGGTCTTCCCTCCTCTCCTGTGGAGTTTTCCTCCTTCCGCCACTCTCACAAGCTTCCACGCTCCTGGTTGCTGGGCACATGTCCCGCCTCCGCTGCCGCCAGAGGCTCTCCGGCCCACCCGGCTTGTTTATTTACAGTCCCAGGAAGGATTCCCTTCCCCCACTCTTTGGAGCTCAGGGCACACCACCCTCTTTCCAGCGTGTCTTTATTGCTCTTATTGCTTATTACTCAGTTTCTCTTTTTCCCCTGGGTGGAGGTCAGTCTGTCCAGGGGGCTATGCTGCTCTGGCCCAGGCTTGTCTGTTGGAGTACCGCGGTACTGTCAAGCTCACCTGGTCCGTGTTTTCCCAAGCCGTCTGGGTGCGGGCAACTGGTGGCCCAGGGGCCCTCCTGGTTTCTCTGTTTAACGTGAAGTGGAGATTTTCTGCACTGGCTGGAGGTGTGGAGGGGTCAAAGTTATGCCTCTTCTCAGTGATTATGCCTGCAAAGTGTGTCTCCAGCATCTTTCCAAGATTTCACTATAGGAGGCTCGCTTTCTGCTTCCTCCCTCTAGCTGGGAATCCACCCCTCAAATTTTCTAAGCTTTGGCCATTTAGAGTTCCTTCAGTTTGTCACTTGTATCCTCTTGATATGTCTTGTCTTTCCCATACTTTCTTATTGCTTGGCACATGTTCCTTTTTTACCTTCCAAGTTCCTCTTATTCTTTAATTGCCCCAGAGCTAGTCTCAATGACTTCACTTAAGAGCTATTTCATTGGTGAATGTTATTAGGAGGCAAGATCTAAATTTTAGGTGCAATCATTGCTACTGGGGTGTCCTTACTCATAAGCCCTCTCAACAAATAAGAAATATGTGTATGAATATTAACCCATCAGTATACACATGTCTGTATACTTCTGTATTTATCAGTACAAATAAATACTAAAGGCTGTGCATTTATGCTGGCACTTCCAAATTCCAACCCAATACCACTTCTGCTTTCCTCATTGATAACTTCTGTCTTCAAAAGTAAGCAACTTGGCTCTCATTATCTAAACATGTTTACTTATACATTTGAATATTTTCTTAAATTGCTTGTGAATTTTTAGTCATAGTTCAAAACTATTCACTTGTATTATGGCAAAAGAATGATCCATCCATGCTTTCTTTTTATACTTACATCACACATTTGTATTTTTCATTTAGATACTTAACTCATTTGGAATTTATTCCTGTGTATAGTGAATAAAGTTTAGATCTAATTTTATCTTTTTTCAAAATGGCTACCCACTTTCCCAGTAGCATTTATTAAGTCTATTGTTATCACAGTGGCTAAGATGCCAGATCAGTTGAGCTTTTATTCTGTTCCACATGTATAATAGTCTATTCATGTATCAATACCACATTGTTTAATGTATAGAGGCTTTACCATGTCTTTTAAGGCTAGCAGGTCAAGTTCCCTTATGTCTTATTTTCTTTAGTGACTTTTACCATGAATGGGTATTGAATCTTCTCAAAGACTTTATAAGTTATCAGTGAGGAGCAGAGAGTAAGATGGTGGATTTCTGACAGCTTCCTAGTTACTGAGACCCCAGAAACCTGAAAGATAACCTTATGTTCATGGCAGCAGGGTAGTTGGTCTGGTTAGTTTGCTAAATAAGGGGTTGCCAATATATAGGCAGACCATATCTACAATGACCAACCTCTAAATAAGCATTTTAAAGGACAAATCTGCCCAGGTTCACAGGTGCCATCAGGAGCCTGCTGCACTGCCACCACCTGAGTTTCATTAGTGAATTTTTTTTTTACTTTATTCTCATGCCTGGACCAGAGTAGCCTCCAGTCCACAAGGAGTACCCAAATTGCTAAAAATTGCTAACACACAAGGCTGTGAGCCTTTCAGGAGCCTGGGAAGTCTCAGGCTGGAGAACCAGAATAATAGCTGATCATCTAACTGGGGATCACTCCAATACCAGAGAGGAACCTGCAAACCATTCATGTGAGCTAGCTGCTTTCAGTGCTGAGGGCTATGACACAGACCAGCTCAACTTTCAGGAATATGACTGTCTTCCCCAGGAGAAAGCTTTTGACCTAAAATATTTAGTGAAATCTAAATCTGAAGTTTGGGACCTATACAAAGGAAGGACAGTGAGGGAGCAGGCTAGCCAAGCTTGACCTCAGCCCATGGGAAATAACAACTCATTCCACCACCTCTGAGAGGATTTGCAAGGAGCTGAATCTGACTGAACCCCAGAGAAGAGCCTTTGGCCGAACAGTCTAAGCTAAAACTCTCAGACTCCCTGCTCAGCAAGGCACAGCCACTTCTGACAAGCCTCCTAGCTAAGCAAGCTGAATATGACTCCCTCCCTGCTCCCCACAAGAGGAGCCTTTGCCTAAACATCCTCAGTGGAGTTCCCCAAGCCTGCCCAGTGGGGGAGGGGCACCACAAACAAAAACCTGAGGATCAAAAATTGGAGGGGAGCATACAGTGTACTGACTGAGCACAGAAGAAATCCACTACTCTCCAAAACAAATAATAATTTTGGACTTATTTAGAACTTTTTGTTAAAGTTTCAATTTGTCTTTTCCTCTTTCATTTCACATTTTTCTCCTTACTTTTTCAATTCTTAACCCCCCTTTCCTTTTCCTTTTTGTTTTTGTTTCTTCTCTCTTTCCCCCCACTTTCCCTAGCTCTTCCTTATAAACCACTCAACTAGTGGCTTATATTACTTTCATCCGTTCTATCCTCCTACAACCCCTGACAATAGCATCCTCTTCCACAACAAAGGAACTACACCTCTACACACAGAAGGATCTCACTAACCTGCAGGTCCCACACTTACACCTCTTCTCTTGTCCCCATACTCCTTCTTTGTCTTCTCTCTCACATTTGCATTATTTTCACTACCCAAGTATTAATCTCTACACAAGCAACTTTTATTTTTCCAATACCCTTTTGTTTATAGATAATACTACCAAGGGTTCTATATTTTGTGTAACTAAATGGTTTAGTATTGAATTCATGGATTTGTTATTGCTAAATTATACCTCCAGGTCAGTGCATAGGAATGACTCAACACTCAAGCCATAACCAGTCCTACCAGAACACAGAAGTTAAGTCAAGAAAAGGACTTCAGGTGACTAAAACCCCCAATCAATGAAGTGAGCAAATCTTAAAATAGAAGCATGAAAAATAGGAAAATTCAGGGGAATAAGACTCCTTAAAAGGTCAAAAAAGAAGATGATATAAGACATGAAAAGGGAATTTAATAAAGATATAGAAAGTCTCAAAGAAATGGAAACCATAGAAATAAACAAAACTTAAGCCAAATAAAAAATAAAGTAAAACTAAAATAAAAAATGAACTTTTATACACTATTGGTAGTAATGTAAATTAGCACAACCACTATGGAAAGCAGTATGGAGGTTCCTCAAAAAGCTAAAAATAGAACTATCATATCATATGATCCAGCATTACCACTCCTGAGCACAGATCTGAGAGAATGTAAGCTAGGATACAATAAAGACACTTTTATTCCATGTTTATTGCAGCATTATTCACAATAACCACATTACAGAAAGAACTCAAATGCCCTGCAAATGATGAATGGATTAAGAAAATGTGATATGTAATATAATATAATATAATTTATCCACAAAGGAGAATGAAACTTTGTTGTTTGCCAATAAATGAATGGAACTGGAGAATATTATGTTAAGCGAAGTTAGGTTTAGAAAGAAGGTTGCATGTTTTCTCATCATGTGGAAGATAGATCCAAAGGCAAATATAAGCATTATCATATACACATATATATACAGAATGTCCAAAAGTGTGACTGTTAAAGGAGACGGGGGTGGAAGGGAGGGACAGTAGAAGAAAACGATAGAGAGTGAATAATGTTGAAATACGTTGCATCTGTGTAAGAACAAGACACATCAAAATGCACTGAAAACTGTTCAACAATGCAGGGTAGGGGGGAAAAAGGGTAAGAAAGAGTAATAGAGGGATTAGGTTGATTAAAGCACAATATATTTACAGGTAAAATACCAAGGCAAAACCCACTGGACAATGAACAGATGCTTAAACAATGAAGAACAGGAAAGTAAACCAGGTCATGTTAAGGATGTGGTACTACTAGGAGGGGAAGGATAAATGAAAAGTGCCAAGGAAGGTAAATATTGTTGATGTATTTTCTACACATGTATGAATATGGGACATTGAAACCTTTTGAAGTCATTTTAAGAAGGGGGAGGGAGAAAAGAGAGAACAATGGAGGTGATGAACCAAACCAGCATCACACGGCACACATACAGTGAACCCCCTCTGTACAAATATTATATACAAATAAAAATGTTAAAAAATACATAACCAGTGAGGATAACTATATGAGTTTTTACTTAAATCTACTAGTATGACATATGAAATTAATAATTAGCTAATGTTAATTCAACTTTCTATTCCTGAAATGCTTTCTACTTGATCATGTATTATTTCCTTTTTTTTTTGTGATACTGGGGTTTGAACTCAGGGCTTTCTCCTTGAGCCACTCCACCACCCCCTTTTTGTGAATGGCTTTTTTGAGATAGTGTCTCACAGACTATTTTCCCAGGGGAGCTTTGAACCACAATCCTTCTGATCTCTGCCTTCTGAGTAGCTAGGATTAGAGGTGTGAGCCACCAGCACTCAGTGTATTATTTTCTTAATATGGTGTTGTATTATGTTTGTAAATATTTTATTTAGTGACTTTTTTTTTGCTGTGGTGCAGATTGAACTCAGGGCCTTGTGTATGCTAAATAAGCACTCTACCACTGAGCTATACCCTCAGTCCTCTTTAGTAATTTTAAATCAACATTTATGAGTGATACTGCAATATGATTTTCTTTATTTGTACTGTTTTTATTTCATTTATTTCCCGCTTACCATTTTGTTTTCTGTTGCCAGGTTGATCCCTTAATTTCAGTATCCCTTCCTGTCCATGTATTACCTATACAACAATGAGCTTATTCAGTTTTCCTGCATCTATTTCTCTCCTCTCACTGTTCAGGTATATGATTGCTATTTTATCAGAATATGTAACTTTGTCCATTAGTCTTTAATCCTTCTCCACATTTGTTTTAGTCTTTGATGCATATTTCTGAAATTATATATTCACTGTCTTTTGCTGAGGTTTTTCCAGTTATTTCTAGGTTCATTAAAATTCAATATTTAGGAAATTCTTTGATATGGGTGATGAATGTAGAATTCCTTAAGTTCCTTTTTTAAAATTACTATTCATTTATTCACATGTGCATACATTGTTTGGGTCATTTCTCTCCCCTGTCTCCCTTCCCCTCCCTCTCCCCCCACCACTTCCACATAGAACCTGTTCTGCCCTTATCTATAACTTTGTTGAAGAGAAGGCATAAGCATAATAAGGAAGACAAAGTGTTTTTTCTAGTTGAGTTAAGGATAGCTATACAGAGAGATTCCTAGTATTGCTTTCATGTACAAATGTGTTACAACCCATGTTGATTCATCTCTAACTGATTTTTACACTGGTTCCTGATCCCCATCTCATGTTAACCTCTGTCACTTTAAGGTTTCTGTATTAGTTCCTCTGGAGTAGGGATATCAAATGCTTTCATGAGAGTAGGTAATACTTTGGAAGTAATAGGTATAGGCAAGGACTTCCTCAATAGAAAGAGAACTAAGAGAAAGTATAGACAAATGCGACTTCATAAAACTAAAAAGCTTCTGGTCAAAAAAAGAAATTGCCAGCTACACATCAGACAAAGGACTGATAACCAGAATATACAGGGAACTCAAAAAACTAAACTCTCCCCAAATCAATGAACCAATAAAGAAATGGGCAACTGAACTAAGCAGAATTTTCTCAAAGAAGAAATCCAAATGGCCCAAAAACACATGAAAAAATGCTTACCATCTCAGTCATAAAGGAAATGCAAATCAAAACCACACTAAGATTCCACCTCAACCCTGTTAGAATAGCCATCATCAAAAACACCACTAACAACAGGCATTGGTGAGGATGTGGAGAAAAAGGAACCCTTGTACACTGCTGGTGGGAATGCAAACTAGTACAACCACTCTGGAAAAAAATTTGGAGGCTTCTTAAAAATCTGAACATAAATCTGCCATACAATCCAGCAATCCCACTCCTGAGGATATACCCAAAGGAATGCAACATAGGTTACTCCAGAGGCACCTGCACACCCATGTTTATTGCAGCACTATTCACAATAGCCAAGTTATGGAAACAACCAAGATGCCCCACTACTGACGAATGGATTAAGAAAATGTGGTATTTATACACAACGGACTTGTACTCAGCCATGAAGAAGAATGATATCTTATCATTTGCAAGTAAAATGGATGGAACTGGAGAACATCATCCTCAGCGAGGTTAGCCAGGCTCAGAAGACCAAAAATTGAATGTTTTGCCTCATACGTGGACTTTAGATCAAGGGCAAACACAACAAGGGGATTGGACTTTGGTCACATGATAAGGCGAGAGCGCACAAGGGAGGTATGAGGATAGGTAAGACACCCAAAAAAACTAGATAGTATTTGATGTCCTCAATGCAAAGAAACTAATGCAGAAACTTTAAAGCAACAAAGGCCAATAGGAGAAGGATACCAGGAACTAGAGAAAAGGTTAGTTTGAGAAGAATCAACAGTTTCTACCTGGAAGCGAGGGAGTAGGTGGGGAAAAGGAGGGGGCGGGGGGAAAGGGAGGGGTCAGAGGTAGGGGGAGCAATGACCCAAACATTGTATGCATATATGAATAAATGAAAAAAAAGTGGAAAAACAACAAACAACAACACCCCCCCCAAAAAATACTTTCATGTTTTGGGTTTTCTATCTATTCCTATATCTCCCATATGTGCTCTCTCCTTGTCATGTGATCCAAGTCCAATCACATTGCTGTATTTGCTCTAGATCTAAAGTCCACATATGAGGGAGAACATAAGATTTTTGGTCTTCTGAGCCTGGCTAACCTCCCTCAGCATGATGTTCTCCAGTTCCATCCATTTACATGCAAATGATAAGATTTCATTCTTCTTGGCTGAGTAAAATTCCATTGTGTACAAGCACCACATTTTCTTGATCCATTCATTAGTAGTGAGGCATCTTGGTTGTTTCCATAACTTGGCTATTGTGAATAGTGCTGTAATAAACATGGGTGTGCAGGAGTCTCTGGAGTAACCTGTGTTGCATTCTTTTGGGTATAACCCCAGGAGTGGGATTGCTGGATCATATGGCAGGGAACTTAAGAAACTAAACTCTCCTAAAATCAATGAACCAATAAAGAAATGGGCAACTGAACTAAAAAGAACTTTCTCAAAAGAAGAAATTCAAATGGCCAAAAAGCACATGAAAAAATGCTCACCATCTCTAGCCATAAAGGAAATTCAAATAAAAAACACACTAAGATTCCACCTCACCCCTGTTAGAATAGCCATCATTAGAAACACCACCACTAACAGGTGCTGGAGAGGATGCGGGGAAAAAGGAACCCTTTTACACTGCTGGTGGGAATGCAAGTTGGTGCAACCACTCTGGAAAAAAAGTTGGAGGCTTCTTAAAAATCTAAACATAGACCTGCCATATGATCCAGCAACCCCACTCCTGGGAATATATCTTTAAGGTCTTATATTTCAAATATCTTCACATGGCCTTCATGCAATATTGCTTAACAGCTAATGTCCTTCTGTTACTTCATTGTTGCTTTATTATTGCCTTGGTATATATGTGGTCACTTTGATGAGTACCTTCTCCTTCTCCTTCTTATCTCATTCTCCTTCTTTTTCTTCTTCCTTCTCCTTATCCCCCTTCTTCCTCTTGCCTTTTTCTTCTGTTCCATCTTCTCCTTCTGCTTCCCCTTCCTCTCCCTTTCCTTCCTTTCATCTTCCTCCTTCTTTGCAGGACTGGAGATTGAAACCAGTACCTCCATGCATGCCAGGCAAGCCCTCTACTATTTACCCATGCCCCCAGTCCTATCCTTTTATTTATTTATTTTTATTTTTTGAGGTAGGATCTCCATAACATTGCCGAGGCTGCTGTGTGGCTAGGATTACAGGTGTGAGCCTTCATGCCCAGATGTATGATTCTTTTGTGTGTGTGTGTGTGTGTGTGTGTGTGTGTGTGATGCATGTTCTAATTCTTTTGCTTTTGTGAAGGATTTGATCATTTGGTTGAAGGTTGTATAATTTTATATTTATGTTTAAAACATAAAAATTTTACTTACATCTGTCTTGGATTTGACTTTATAAATTAGTTCAGAGACTAGATTTAAAAAAATATGTGTTTATTAAATTAGGATAATCTTGGCATCAATTTCAAAATAACTCAGTAGGCTGGTGGAGTGGATCAAGTGGCTGAGTACCTGCCTGGCAAGCGTGAGGTCCTGAGTTCAAGCTCCAGTACCACACACAAAAAAACCCAAAAACCAAAAAACAACAAAAACCCCCCAGGATATTAAATAAATTGTAGGTGAGTATCTTTATGAATATAGATGCACATGATATAAGGATATACATCTGATAATGTAAATTATATTTGCATTTAAAGAATGTTATCATCATAAAAATATTATAATTTACCATATTGAGGAATTAATGTGAAGAGAAAATATCCAATAAATTCAGAAAAGTATTAAATAAAGTTCAGTAGTCATATATTAGTAAAATAATAAGAAAGTTTAAAAAACATGACAAAGAATTGCCAGCACAACCATTCTAGAAACAGCACATTTAATGTTGATAATTTAGAGGAATTACTTTTGTTATTTTTCTTTTTTGATGGAGTTGGGGTATGAATTCAGGGCTTCATGCTTGCAAAGCAGGGGCTCACAAAATTGTTGTTCTATTGCTTGAGCTATAGCCCCAGTCCATTTTGCTATGGTTATTTTGGAGATGGAGTTTCATGAGCTATTTGCCTGGACTGGCCTCAAATTACAGTTGTCTAGATTTCAGCCTCCCAAGTAGCTAGGATTACAGGTACCAGAACCTGGATTGAATTCTTTTTTAAGTTAGTGAAAAAAAAATAAGTATGCCCATCTAAAATCTCCCTACTTTATATTTTCTGTTACTAGTCAATGTAATAAGCTAGAGAAAAGAGAACATGGATATGTTTTGATTCTAAAATCAGCAGCTGCTTTAGAGAAATTTCAAGAAATTTCTTTTTACATTAAAATTTAAAATATGCTGGATGCTGGTGGCTCATGCCTGTAATCCTAGCTACTCAGGAGGCAGAAATCAGGAGGATTATGGTTTGAAGCCAGCCCAAGCAAATAGTTTGTAAGACCTTATCTCGAAAAAATCCCTTCATAAAGAAAGGGCTGGTGGAGTGGCTCAAGGTGAAAGCCCTGAGTTCAAGCCCCAGTACCACAAAAAAAAAAAAATATATATATATATAGAACATGAACATTCCTCATATTTATTGAGTGACATAGAAGAGAAGTAAATGTAAAATATAAATGAATTGATATGTGCTTATAATGTACAAAAGGAATAACAAATAGGAAATGAAATAACTTTATTTACTGTGAAAGATGAAAAATTTGGATCCAAGGACTTTATCAAGCCTAGAGGTTAAAAGTACATTGTAAGTACTTAGGCCTCTACAATATTGATCCAGTTGGCAGCACTTATGTCTTTACAGTGAATGAAAGGAAAGTCTGAAAGAGGAAATCTGGTATTTAGGTTTTAGCGAAGACAGTAGTGAAATTTAATCTTATGGCATTTGCTTTGATATATTTAATGAAAACAAAAGAACCCACAGGCAAATAATATAACAAGTAAGATAACTCAGCAAACATTTAGATTGTGAAACCAATATTCAAAAATCAGTCAGCACCTTCTATGTCTGTTGGTAAAAATGAACAGCAGCCGGGCATGAAATAACCAAAATAACCACAGCACAATGGCTGGAGGTGTGGCTCAAGCAGTAGAGCACCTGCTTTGTAAGCATGAAACCCTGAGTTCAAACCTCAGTTCAACCAAAAAAGAAATAACAAACAAACAAACAAACAAAAAACCCCAACAACTGCTAAGCATGTAGTCTTCTAGAATAAAAGTATAGGAAACTAAGCAAAGATGTCTGAATAAACTCTTTTCAGCCATTGGGCTAAATAGAGTACAGGGATATTATTCTCGAAATAAGGGAAACTAATGAAGTAAATCCTAATGTTGCTGAAATTAGAGGCAGTTCCAGGTTGCAACACAGCATAACACCAGAGCATTGGACTCCTCAGAGCTATTGCCTTTGTCCTGAGCATATTAGACCTAAAGTAAAAGCTGCTCTGCACCTGACATAAAAACCAAAAAGGAAGTATAAATACAATAACTAAAATGGAAAAGATTTTGAATTGGAGTAAACATAGTTAAAATAGTGTGAAAGAAAAGTTTAGTGAACTTGAATACATAGTATTGGAAATTGCCAAAAATAAAGAATGTAGAATAAAATGGACTGAAAAGAAGAACAGAGCTGTAATCATGTGTAGGATAATTTAAAGTGCTCTACCATGCATGCTGTAGGAATCTCCAGGAAAGGAGTGGGTTAGGTACAAATAATATTTGAGGAAACCGTGGTTAAACTTTTCAAAATTTTATGCAAACATAGACGACAGATAAGAGAAGTTCAACAAATGTCAAGTACTGTAAATGTAAAGAAACCAAACTAAGGCATACCACAATTGAAATGTTAAAAATAATTCATAGAAAACTCTATTTAAATAGATTTGTTTATACATTAGAATATTCTTTGTATATAGTTTAAATTAGGATACTTAAATATCCACTAATTGGTTCTTTGAAGTTAATGGAATAAAGAAAAAAATACCTGAAATAAATACAAATAAAATTTTGAACAAATCACACTGTTACATTTCATTACATTTTTCATAGAAAAATCATTAGCATTTCTATACACTCCCTGTATAGCTATCCTTATCTCAACCAGCAAAAACACTTGTTCCTTCCTATTATTGTTTATACTCTCTCTTCAACAAAATTAGAGATAAGGGCAAAATAGTTTCTGCTGGGTCTTGAGGGGGTGAGGGGGAGAAGAAGGGGGTGGATTGGGTGGTAAGGGAGGGGGTGGGGGCAGGGGGGAGAAATGACCCAAGCCTTGTATGCACATATGAATAATAAAACAATAAAAAAAATGCCCTACTTGGTATTTAAGGGTATCTTTAAATTTCAGCTACTTAAAAAGTTTGGTACTGACAAACATTTAATTAATGTTATCTGGAAATATATTAACATATATATATATATATATATATATGAATTTTAAAATAAGAAGCCAAAGTGAAGTCAAGACATACTATTAAAAGTCTATATTAGTAGTTAAGTACTTACTTTCAATTTTTAAGTGCTGAAACATCTACAAAGGCTAGCACTACTTTTCCTCTCCTGCTTATTTTTTCTCATTTATTGTGAGATAACCTCACAATAAATTTAAAAACACAGTATCTTGTGAAAGAGGTGAATTTGCATAAAATATTTCTGTATGTAGTTTTGTCTAGTAGAGAGTTCAAATTCTGGACTTGGATAAGTTCATGTATTAGCTGTATTGCTTTTAAAAAATATGGACAGATAATAAAGTAAAATTTGTGGCCTGGTGTTTTTTGTGGTAGTTTTCTTTATAAAATAATGAGGAATATGTGTATTTCTTCATTAAATATAAAGCAACCAATGAAGAAGTTTCTTGGGGTTGGAGGTTGGCTCAGGTGGCCTCACCTATTAAGCATGAGGCCCTCCATTTAACCCTAGGACTGCAAAAAGAAAAAAGTTATTTTCAGTAAGTCTTCATTTTTTGGCTCATTGTGTCTGTCATTGGGTCTGATGAGAAGTTGGTGTTCATGTTTATCTGACTTCCAGCAGGGCTCTGTTCTGTGCCACAGGGCCTCATTACCCAGCTTCTGCCCTGCTTTGTACATGAGGTGCCCATGGCACTGCAGTTTTGTGTATTGCCAAAGAGAGTTGGTAACTGTCTTGGGCTGCTTTTCCTAAGATAGTTAATTAGGTTTCTCTAGAGCATTCTTCCAGGGTTATCCCTAGGGAGTTACTTTTTCTCATTACATGAAAATTTCTAAGTACCCTCTTCTTCTAGCTGGGTCTTACAAATCATTCAAAGCATACATTACCTTATATTTTCCAGAATCTAGCTTTATAAATTCCAGGCCTAATGGTCTCTTTCATTATTCTCTTCTTTTCCTGAACAACATTTATTATACAATGGAGTATGCCAATTTTTTCTTAGTCATTTTGTTCAAATATTTTCACCTCTCCTTCACATCTAAATGAATTTTCTTCTCTAAAGATTAGAAACTGGTTTGGAATAGACAATAATGTCACTGATTTGGAGATACACTTAATACATTTGTGCTAAGTCGAACTGAATCACCTGTTTATGCATATTTTGATGTTTGACTTTGCATACCTGTTGTTAGCAATAGACATCAAGAGAATTCTCTGACAACACACATTTCTTTCTTTCTTTTTCATTTTTTAAGCACACACAGTTTATTATACAAAATTATAGATCAGCAAAGTTGTAAAAATAGTGGAAGGGAAACAACAAATACTGGCATAGAGCCCAAGGCTGTGCCATCTCACTCCTCATCTGGAAGGACGCTAAGTTCCTCAGTCAGCCAAAATGGCCCACCCTAGATCCTGCTATGTGGAAGGATTTTCCTTGCCTGTTGTCCTTCATGGCATCCCTACAGTGACACTAGAGAGGATCCTGGGTGCTTTTTTGCCTTGGCAGCTCCTGCCCTATTTGTAACTGGTGGATATATGAACTCATATAATCACAGGCTTTTTATGCCAGGCTTGGTGTTTTCTGACAATACAATGCTCCTTAAACCTTTCTTGGTGGCCTTTATTTTTTAAAATATTTTATTTATTTATTTATTTATTGGTGGGACTGAGATTTGAACTCAGGGCTTCATGTTTGCAAAGCAGGTGCTCTACTACTTTTAAAAGAATTATTATTCACTCATTCAAATGTGCATACATTGTTTGGGTCATTTCTCCCTCCCTTCCCCCTACCCCCACCATCTCACTCCCTCCCCCCTTACTTCCAGACAGAACCTGTTTTGCGCTTTTCTCCAGTTCCATTGAAGAGTAGAAATAAACAATAATAAGAAAGACACAGTGTTTTTGCTAGTTGAGATAAGGACAGCTATACACAGAGATTCCTAGCATTGCTTTCATGTACAAATGTGTTTCAACTCAGGTTGATTCATCTCTAATTGACCTTTACACTGGTTCCTGATCCCTTTCATGTTGACCTCTGTCGCCTTGAGGTTTCTGTATTAATTCCTCTGGAGTGGGGACATCAACTGCTTTCATGTTTTGGGTTTTCTCTCTAACCCCATACCTCCCGTGTGTGTTCTCCCCTTGTTATGTAACCCAAGTCCTACAACATTGCTGTATTTGCCCTAGATTTGAAGACTGCATATGAGGGAGAACATACGAGTTTTGGTCTTCTGAGTCTGGCTAACCTTGCTCAGAATGATGTTCACCAGTTCAGTCCATTTACTTGCAAATGATAAGATTTCATTCTTCTTCATGGCTGAGTAAAATTCCATTGTGTATAAATACCACATTTTCTTAATCCATTTGTCAGTAGTGGGGCATCTTGATTGTTTCCATAACTTGACTATTGTGAATAGCACTGCAATAAACATGGGTGTGCAGGTGCCTTTGGAGTAACCTGTGTCACATTCCTTTGGGTATATCCCCAGGAGTGGGATTGCTGGATCATATGGCAGATCTGTGTTTAGATTTTTAAGAAGCCTCAAAATTTTTTCCAGAGTGGTTGCACCAGCTTGCATGCCCACCAGCAGTGTATGAGGGTTCCTTTCTCCCCACATCCTCGCCAACACATTTTTGGTGGTGACACCACACATTTCTTAGAAAGTTTCTGGTACTGAGCAATCAGAAGTCTTTCACTACCCTAGTTTTTTTTTTTTTTTTAAATTGTGGTTGAGTCTGGGGAACATCATGCTCCTTGGGCTGTATTTACCAATGCACTTACTTTTGGAACATCAGCAAAAGCATCTGTAGCACACAGAGGGTGCTCAGAGTGAAGAACCTCAGAGTGAAGAACACGCCATTGCCCCACTTAGATTCTGGCAAGATTCTTGCAAGAAAGGTCACTAGTGTGGGCTCCAGATCACTGTTTAATCATCTTCTTGGAACTATGGTGTACCCCACCCTGCCCCACACTCACACCCAAAACTACATAACTGGTACAGCAGTGTGTAGCATATATACCTGCCCACCATCTTGGATGATCTGCTTCTTAACATCCATAGACACTGGGCGCTGGTGGCTCACCCCTGTAATTCTAGCTACTTGGGAGGCAGAGATCAGGAGGAGTGTGGTTTGAAACAACCTGGGTAAAAAGTTCGTGAGACCCTATCTCAAAAATACCACACACAAAATAGGGCTGGCAGAGTGGTTAAAGTGGTAGAAATGTCTGCTTAGCAAGCACAAGGCCATGAGTTCAAACCCCAGTACTGAAAATAAAAAATAAAACCCATAAGCCTCCCCCCAAAAAAGTTCATGGAAAATTAGAGAAACCCAGTTTACATTTGTTTATTTTTTATTTATTTATGTATTTTTTATTCATATGTGCATACAATGTTTGGGTCATTTCACCCTCCTCCACCCACCCCATCCCTTACCCCCCCAACACCTCCCTCTTCCCTCCACCCCCTCGATACCTGACAGAAACTATTTTGCCCTTATCTTTAATTTTGTTGAAGAGAGAGTATAAGCAATAATAGGAAGGACCAAGGATTTTTGCTGGATGAGATAAGGATAGCTATATAGGGAGTTGACTCACATTATATGTCTTTTGGGCCAGGCTAACCTCACTCAGAATGATGTTCTCCAATTCCATCCATTTACCAGCGAATGATAACATTTCGTTCTTCTTCATGGCTGCATAAAATTCCATTGGGTATAGATACCACATTTTCTTAATCCATTCGTCAGTGGTGGGGCATCTTGGCTGTTTCCATAACTTGGCTATTGTGAATAGTACTACAATAAACATGGGTGTGCAGGTGCCTCTGGAGTAACCTGTGTCACAGTCTTTTGGGTATATCCCCAAGAGTGGTATTGCTGGATCAAATGGTAGATCAATGTCTAGCTTTTTAAGTAGCTTCCAAATTTTTTTCCAGAGTGGTTGTACTAGTGTACATTCCCACCAACAGTGTAAGACGGTTCCTTTTTCCCCACATGCTCGCCAACACCTGTTGTTGGTGGTGTTGCTAATGATGGCTATTCTAACAGGGGTGAGGTGGAATCTTAGTGTGGTTTTAATTTGCATTTCCTTTGTTGCTAGAGATGGTGAGCATTTTTTCATGTGTATTTTGGCCATTTGAATTTCTTCTTTTGAGAAAGTTCTGTTTAGTTCACTTGCCATTTCTTTATTGGTTCATTAGTTTTGGGAGAATTTAGTTTTTTAAGTTCCCTATATATTCTGGTTATCAGTCCTTTGTCTGATGTATAGCTGGCAAATATTTTCTCCCACTTTGTGGGTGTTCTCTTCAGTTTAGAGACCATTTCTTTTGATGAACAGAAGCTTTTTAGCTTTATGAGGCCCCATTTATCTATGCTATCTCTTAGTTGCTGTGCTGCTGGGGTTTCGTTGAGAAAGTTCTTACCTATACCTACTAACTCCAGAGTATTTCCTGCTCCTTCCTGTATCAACTTTAGAGTTTGTGGTCTGATATTAAGATCCTTGATCCATTTTGAGTTAATCTTGGTATAGGATGATATACATGGATCTAGTTTCAGTTTTTTGCAGACTGCTAACCAGTTTTCCCAGCAGTTTTTATTGAAGAGGCTGTCTTTTCTCCATTGTATATTTTTAGCTCCTTTCTCAAAGACAAGTTTGTTGTAGTTGTGTAGCTTCATATCTGGTTCCTCTATTCTGTTCCACTGGTCTTCATGTCTGTTTTTGTGACAGTACCATGCTGTTTTTATTGTTATTGCTTTGCAATATAGTTTGAAGTTGGGTATCGTGATTCCTCCATTGTTCTTTTGACTGAGTATTGCCTTGGCTATTCATGGCCTCTTGTGTTTCCATATAAATTTAATGGTAGATTTTTCAGTGTCCTTAATGAATGTCATTGGAATTTTGATGGGAATTGCATTAAACATGTAGATTACTTTTGGGAGTATAGACATTTTTACTATGTTGATTCTACCAATCCATAAGTATGGGAGATCTCTCCACTTTCTATAGTCTTCCTCAATCTCTTTCTGCAGAAGTGTATAGTTTTACTTGTAGAGGTCGTTCACATCCTTTGTTAGGTTTACACCTAGGTATTTGATTTTTTTTGAGGCTATTGTAAATGGAATTGTTTTCATACATTCTTTTTCAGTTTGCTCATTGTTAGTGTATAGAAATGCTAATGATTTTTCTATGTTGATTTTATATCCTGCTACCTTGCTATAGCTATTGATGATGTCTAGAAGCTTCTGAGTAGAGTTTTTTGGGTCTTTAAGGTATAGGATCATGTCATCTGCAAATGGGGATATTTTGACAGTTTCTTTACCTATTTGTATTCCTTTTATTCCTTCTTCTTGCCTAATTGCTCTGGCTAGGAATTCCCGTACTATGTTGAATAGGAATGGAGATAGTGGGCATCCTTGTCTGGTTCCTGATTTTAGAGGGAATGGTTTTAGTTTTTCTCCATTAAGTATAATGCTGGCTGTAGGTTTGTCATATATAGCTTTTATAATGTTGAGGAACTTTCCTTCTATTCCTAGTTTTCTTAGAGCTTTTATCATGAAATGATATTGGATCTTATCAAAGGCTTTTTCCTGCATCTATTGAGATGATCAAATGGTTTTTGTCTTTGCTTCTGTTAATGTGGTTTATTACATTTATTAATTTTCGTATGTTGAACTACCCCTGCATCCCTGGGATGAAGCCTACTTGGTCATGGTGAATAATCTGTTTGATGTGTTGTTGAATTCAGTTTGCCATTATTTTGTTGAGGATTTTTGCATCAATGTTCATTAAGGAGACTGGCGTATAGTTCTCCTTGTTGGAGGTGTCTTTGCCTGGTTTTGGGATAAGTGTAATACTGGCTTCATAAAATGTGTTTGGCAGTTTTCCTTCCCTTTCTATTTCATGGAACATATTAAGGAGGGTTGGTATCAGTTCTTCTTTAAAGGTCTGAAAGAATTCAGCAGAGAATCCATCAGGTCCTGGACTTTTCTTTTTGGGGAGACTCTTGATTGCTGCTTCAATTTCATTTTGTGTTATATGTCTATTCAGGTGATTAATATCCTCTTGGTTCAGTTTTGGATGATCATATGTATCTAGAAATCTGTTCATTTCTTTAAGATTTTGAAATTTATTTGAATATAGTTTATCAAAGTAGTCTCAGATGAGTTTATAGACTTCCATTGTGTTTGTTGTTATCTCCCCTTTTGCATTGCTGATTGTACTAATTTCTGTTATTTCTTTCCTCATTTTAGTCAGGTTTGCCAAGGGTATGTCGATCTTGTTTATTTTTTCAAAGAACCAACTTTTTGTTTCATTGATTTTTTGTGTGGTTTTTTTGGTTTCTATTTCATTGATTTCAGTTCTTATTTTTATTGTTTCTCTCCTTCTATTTGTTTTAGGATTTGCTTGTTCTTGTTTTTCTAGTAGTTTGAGATGTGTCATTAGGTCATTGATTTGGGATCTTTCCATCTGTTTAATATATACACTCATGGCTATAAACTTTCCTCTCAGGACTGCCTTTGCTGTGTACCATAATTTCAGGTAGGTTGTGTTTTTATTTTCATTGACTTCCAGGAACTTTTTAATTTCCTCTTTTATTTCATCAATGATCCATTTTCCATTAAGTAATGAGTTATTCAGTTTCCAGCTGTTTGCAAGTTTTTTGTCTTTACTTTTGTTGTTTAGTTCTAGTTTTATTGCATTGTGATCAGATAGAATGCATGGTATAATTTCTATTTTCTTATATTTGCTGAGGCTTGCTTTGTGCCATAGGATATGATCTATTTTGGAGAAGGTTCCATGGACTGCTGAGAAGAATGTATATTGTGTAGATGTTGAATGAAATGTTCTATAGACATCAACTAGGTCCATTTGATCTATGGTATATTTTAGATCTTGGATTTCATTATTGATTTTTTGTTTGGATGACTTATGTATTGATGATAATGGGGTGTTAAAGTCTCCCACAACCACTGTGTTTGAGTTAACATATGCTTTTAGGTCTTCAGTGTATGGTTGATGAAATTGGGTGAGTTAACATTGGGTGCATATTGTTATTTCCTTTTGGTCTATTTCCCCTTTTATTAGTATGGAATGTCCTTCTTTATCTCATTTGATCAATGTAGGTCTGAAGTCTATTTTGTCAGAGATAAGTATTGCTACTCCTGCTTGTGTTTGGGGGCCATTGGCTTGGTAAAGCTTCATCCTTAGCCTATGCTTATTTCTGTTGGTGAGATGGGTCTCCTGTAAGCAACAAATTGTTGGATCTTCCTTTTAATTCAGTTCATCAAACAGTGCCTTTTGATGGGAGAATCACATCCATTAACATTAAGTGTTAGTACTGATAGGTATGTGGTGATTCCTGTCATTCAGGAATCTGAATTCATTCAGTTGTCTCAGTTGTTTGAAAGTTTGACTTTGTGTACCTAAGTTGAGTTACCCTCTACTTTCTTGCTTTTTCTTTTCCTGTAGTTTGGTGCTGCCTGCCCTTTCATGGTTGTGTTGGGTTTCACTTTCTGTTTGCAGAATCCCTTGAAGAATCTTTTGTAGTGGTGGCTTGTGGTCACATATTGTTTTAGTTTCTGCTTATCATGGAAGACTTTTATTGCTCCATCTATTTTGAATGATAGTTTTGCTGGGTAAAATATCCTGTGGTTGAAGTTATTTTCGTTCAGTGCCCAGAAATCTCACCCTAAGCTCTTCCTGCTTTTAATATTTCTGTTGAGTAGTCTGTGTGATTTTGATGGGTTTACCTTTGTATGTTATTTGTTTTTTTCTCTCTTACAGCCTTCAATATTCTTTCCCTAGTTTCTGAATTTGTTGTTTTAATGATGATATGCCGTGGGGTAGTTCTATTTTGATTTGGTCTGTTTGGTGTTCTGGAGGCCTCTTGCATCTGTATGGGAATAGATTTCTCTAGATTTGGGAAATTTTCTGTTATTATTTTGTTGAATAGATTACGCATGCCCTTTGCTTGCACCTCTTCTCCTTCTTCAATGCCCATGATTCTCAGGTGTGGTCTTTTGATGGAGTCGGTGAGTTCTTGCATTTTCTTTTCACATGTCTTTAGTTGTTTAACTAAAATCTTTGGTTTTTTCTTTAATTACCATTTCATCTTTGAGTTCTGAGATTCTGTCTTATGTTTGTTCTATTCTGCTTGATTGGCCTTCCATTTTGTTTTGTAATTCTGTTTCATTCTTTTTTCTGAGATTTTCCATTTCCTGAGTCACTTTCTCTTTAATGTTGTCTGTTTTTGTCCTGAGTTCATTTATCTCTTTATTAATCGTTTTCTTTGTTTCACTTTGGTATTTATACAGTGCGTCTATGGTTTCCTTTATTTCTTCTTTTTTTCTTTTCAAATTCTCTATTTTTGTTGTCTTGGAATTTCTTGAGTGTCTCCTGTACATTTTGGTTGACCATATCCAGTGTCATCTCTATAAAATTCTCATTGATTACCTGTAGCATTTGTTCTTTCAGATTGTTCTTGTGGGCTTCATTGGGTTCTTTGGCATAGTTTGTCTTCATTTTGTTGGAGTCTGGATCTGAGTATCTGTTTTCTTCATTTCCCTCTGGTTCCTGCACTAATTTTTTGCTGTGGGGAAACTGGTGTGTCCCTGTTTTTTCTGTCTTCCTGTCATTGCCCTTGGTCTTGTTATTGTCCCTGTACTGTGTGCAATTAAGTATTTTCTAGCTTGTAATAATAACAGTGGTGATATTTAGAATGGAAGGGTGAGAGGAGAGGGAAAGCAAAGAAGTTAAAGAAAAAGGGAAAATCAGATAAACAAGTAGAAAAAAAATCAACCAAACAAACAACAAAAAAAGTTTCAAAGATATAAACAGGGAGAGATAGTGTACTAATCAGCAGTAAGCTGAACAGGCATTAGAGAGAAAGAGAGAGGATTGAGAATAAAAAATTAAAAAAATAAAAATTAAAAATAAATAAATGAAAAAAATATATTAAAAAAACTCCAAGTTCAAATGCAATAAAGTTTCAGTCTTAATAACTTTGTTGATCATTCCTAAGCCTCCAATCCTGGAGATGGTGTCTCAGAAGTAGTTCTGTCATTGTCTCATCAAAGGGGAACAAAAACAAAACAAAACAAAACAAAACAAAACAAAACAAAACAAAACAGCACAAAACAAAAAAAACCCCACAAAGTGTCCCAAGTTCAAATACAATACAGTTTCAGTAAGTTTTTCAGTATGCAGGTGTCGTTCGGTTGTTTTCTCATCAAAGGTAGGGAGAGAGAAAAAAAAGAGTCTGGAGACAGTTCTGTGAATCGTATCTGTGGCTGTGGCTTGCCTGCCTACTGCTGTCAGCCTGCTGTTGCTGGAGGCATTATTTATGCAGATCTCTGGGGTGAGCTTAGCACTCACCTGGGCCTGCAGGCTTTGTTTACTCAGAGTTCTCCTGTGCATGATGCCACTGCTACAAGCTTTCCTCTTTCCAAGCACACTGGGGGAGGTGACACTGCACCCGCTTTCTTAGGCTTGTGTGTTTGTTTACAGTTCATGTGGGAAGTGGGTCTTCCCCCCCTCCTGTGGAGTTTTCCTCCCTCTGCCACTTTTACAAACTTTCCCGCTCCTGGTTGCTGGGAGTGTGCCACTGTTCCTGCCTTCTCCAGCCAGCTTGTGAAGGATTTCCCCTCCCCCCCTTTGCTGCTCAGGGCACCCCGCTCTCTTTGCTTTGTGTCTTTTTTGTTGTTATTGCTTATTATTCAGTTTCTCTTTTTTCCCTACGTAGGTGGCTGGTCTGTCCAGGGGACTATGCTGATCTGGCCCAGGGTTGTCTGTGGGAGTACCATGTATCGCTTAGCTCACCTTGTGGTCTGTGTCTTCCCAAGCCGTCTGGGTGCTGGTGTCTGGCAGTGGTGTGGGAGCCCTCCTACGTTCTCCATTTAACATGAAGTGGAGATGCTATGCACAGGCTGGAGGTGTGGAGGAGTCAATGTTTTCCTCTTCTGGGTGGTTTTTCCTTTAATGTGTATCTCCAGTGTCTCTCCAAGATTTTACTTTAGGAGGCACGCTTTCTCCTTCCTCCCTCTAGCCGCCATCTTGGAATTCACCCCAGTTTACATTTGTAGGACAAGGAGCAGGAAGCTTACTTTGACTTGACACACCTACTTCAACTTTACCAAAGTGAAGCCCTGTGTAAACTCAGATGACTAAAGCTATGCAGTTTATGGTCCAGTGCACATGTAAGGGATTCCTCACATTAAGGTGAAATTGCTCCCTCAAGTTCAAGTCCAAGGTCATCTCCCATATTCTCCAAGGTAAAAGGCAGAGAAAAGGGAGTTTGGAAAAGCCACTTATTTTTTTGAATTTCAGGTTCCCTGCAGTTACAGGATAGCAATAATATTATTATTGTTACTTAATTGTTGTCAAGGTCAAATGAGAAGGTTGTTTGTATCAACACAGGGATTAGAAATAACAGTATATACATAGGTGTATGTCACAGAGAAACAGAGCTTTTATGTGACTATTTCATGGTTGTGGACCTTTCCTTCAAGGTGCCATCTTTGATAAGTGGCTTTGATTGACTTTAATCATAGTGAGGGAAGGTAAGGAAAAGTGTTTGAGAATAGGTTACAATGTGGAAATTTCCAGGGTCCCATCTCTCCTTTCTGAGAGTCCTTTCCTCTCTACATGAGTCCTTTCTCTTTCTGTCTTAAATCTTTCCAATTATTTGATGTCTTACCCAGTGTCTTGCATTTCTGTGTCTACTGCTTGCCTGTGCTGTGTGAGGTCAATGGGTCTTTACTTTCTTGAGGCCATCTAGTGTTGGGAGCCATGAGCCTCAGTTTGACAAGGTTGTTGCAGCTTAGCAGGATCCTGACAAGGTCAGGGACTGCAGGTGCACCACGTCTCTCACTGAGGTTTTGAGGGGACATGGAGTGGCTCCCTTTGTCTGGAGAAAAGAAACATTAACCTGAAGGTATTTGTTTATGAAAGGTTAGGAACAGGTGACTTGTCCTTAGCAACCAGGCCTGGGTTTTGTGTATGTGAAACCAAGCGAAACTAGGTAAGAAAACAGGGAGGTCTGAGTTTCGTTAGTGAAACTAGGAGAGTCCAGGTTTTGTTTATAAGATTGGAGCAAGAACATTGTTTTTCAGGTGGAGGGCATTGTTTCCCAGGCATAGAAACTCTCCTTGCATTGTATAATTTCCTACTTTGTAGTGCTTATAAGGCTGATGCAAAAATAAAAAAATTTGCCAGTTACATCACAAGCCTCTGGTCATGTGTCTTGTCATTCCCTTCCTGAGTGAGTGAGTCCTTCTGTGTGTCTCGTGTCTTCATGCCTTCCTTAGATCTATTTGGATCAAGGACCCTTGTGATCCTGGCACCCTAGCCTCCATAATGCTGCCTTCCTCTCTTTGTTGCGGAGTGTGTAGATGATGGGGTTAAGCAAAGGAGTAATAACTGTGTAGAAGACAGCTACCACCCCATCCAGGGGTTCCTGTGAGCCAGGCCGTAGGTAAATGAAGGTACAGGGCACATAGTAAACAATGACAACAGTTAGGTGAGCAGCACAAGTGGAGAAGGCATTGTGGTGCCCATCTGTTGACTGGATTCTCATGATGGCAGCTATGATGTAGCCATAGGAAGTGAGAATGAGCATAAAGCAGGTGAGCACCAGGAATCCAATGTCCACGAAGGTGACTAGCTCATTGATGGTGGTGTCAGCACAGGCTAGACGAAGGATGGCAGGAATGTCACAAAAGAAGTAGTCAACTTGATTTGGGCCACAGAAGGGCAGTTGGAATATGAAACTTGTTTGGAAAAGTGAGTGGATGGTCCCTCCCAGCCAGGTGCCTAGAGCCAGGAAGTTACAGACATTGTGGGTCATGATAGTAGCATAGTGTAAAGGCTTACAAATGGCCAGGAACCTGTCATAAGCCATAAGTGTATAAAGAAAGCACTCAGTGCAGCCCAGAAAGTAGAAAGAGAAAACTTGGATTACACAACCCCCAAAGGACATAACTCTACTATCCACCAGAAAGCCAGCCAGCATTTTGGGGACAATGGCAGAAGAAATGGTCATGTCCAAGAAGGAGAGGTGACACAGGAACCAATACATGGGGCGATGGAGCTGGATGTCCACCAAGACAGTGAGGATGATGAGCCCATTGCCAGAGATGGTGAGGAGGTAGATGACAAGGAAAGCTAGGAAGAGTACTGTTCCCAGCTGTGGTGGATGGTGCAGGCCTACCAGAATGAAGTGTGACACAGATGTCTGGTTTCCACTTTGCATTTCCTTGCTGATCACATCTGCCAGAGGAAGTAGCAGCGATGAAAGTTTAACATTCCTGAAGAATCTCTAGGCATCACAGATCACTCTATCACTCTCAGATCTGGTCAGAAGAGCCTTTGTCTTTGTCTCTTCTCTCTCTCTCTGGCTCTTACTCTCTTCCTTTGCTTTATCATGTTATTCCTCCTCTCATTCCCCCAACTCGTAAGATTTTTCTTGGTTTCAGGGAACAAGTTCTTTTCTCCAAGATTAAAGGTCACAGACTATGTGTTCAGTGGCCCTTCCTTATCCTCAATTTTGCTCTCCAAAGTTTCAGTTATAGTCAACTGCAGTCCAAAAATATTTACCTTGATTTTCAAGACAGAAAGATCACATGCACACAGATTTTAGTAAGGTATACTGTTAGAATTGTTCTATATTATTATTAGTTATTGTTGCTGATATTTTGCTCTGATTTATAAATCAAATTTATCATGTATCTAAGTATCGGAAAGAACATGGCATGTGTAGGGTTTGGTATCATCCATGGTTTCAGGCATTCACTGGGGGTTTTGGAACCCATCCCCCATGGAGTGGGGGTGGTACTATATATAATTCAGGAAACTGATAGGAAGACCAGGCACAGAGTATTTCAATTCAGGAAGAAATATAATCACATTAAAATTAAATCAGTTGATGAAAAAATACACATCCTGTTGTTTTTCTCTAGTTTGATCTATGATCTACATATGAGAGTCAGATTGCAACTTATTCATTTTCTAAGAACACAATAGTTAGAATTATATTTCTTAATCTAAGTGTGCCCAGCAAAAACTGAAGAGAGCTGGGGATGTAGCTCAGTGGCAGAGCATCCATGTAGCATGCTCAAGGCCCTGGGTTCACTGGCCAGAATTGCAAACAAACAACTGTGAAGAATGTACTGAACCTAATATATTCAGAATCTAAAGTTTTAACTACATATATCTGTCTTCAAACTTTGTACATAAAAAAGTTCATACAATTTAAAATCCTTCTGAATAATGAAGTAGTATAAAATCTCAGGCCTCAGGGCACCTGTATATATTCTGTTCACTTCTGGATAAGTGTAGTCCATCCCTCTGTCCATTCATCTATCCATATCCATCCACCCATCCATCCATCCAGTACTTCAGTATATATTGTATCTTAAGAGCATGATTTCTAAAGTCTTACTGAGCTAAAAATTCCCAGCCCTTCTACTTCCACTTGGTAATGCAAATTCACCTTTTTTAAAAAACCCATTTACATAGTTCACAGTAGCATTTAAATGGACATTAACTACTATATTCTACAAAGTAAGTGTTGTGGCCCTATATTTTCAGGCAAATTCAGCTTTACATGGGTGCCTCAGGTCTGAAGTAAACCTGTACTCCCACTGAATTGCTCAATATAGATTAGAGCCCTCCAGATTTGAAGTTACATCACAAACAGCATCACTGCCAGTGAATGGCATCAGACACAGTGAAAGTGAGAAATCAGTGAAAGGGCTGAAGGGGGTCAGAGCTCTCCCAGACTGCAGAGTCATGTGGGATGCTCTTCCTAGTGTCGCCTTCTTTCCACCAATAGTCTGATTGGAAACTGGAGGCAGACATCCAAACAGTGTGCAACCCATAATCACTTAGAAGGCTTCAGAGTGCATGATGGGGAGTTGCGCCTCCAGCTGGATTCCTAGTGGTCAAGGGAACCATGATGGCAGCTTTGACTGTCATCTGGCTTTGCTCTCTCCTCTATCTCTTTTACACCATGGATCAGAGTAGCTCTGATCTTACTCTCTCAACTTTCTTTAGTGCCACAGAGATTGCTCTTCTCAGTGACAAGTTTGAGCAATACAGACTTTCTAAGGAAAACCTAGGCTGGTCCATGGTAAACACAAATAATTGATTATCCTAGTTAAGGTTTAAACTACATAGACACTGAATAATCTCTCAGACTGTAGCTACAAAAATATGTTTTGAAATTTATTTGAGGCAATTCTTAATGATTTCTTAGATGTCTGCTGATTACTGAATTGTCATGGTACAAGGTTGTCCAGGGAGAAAGTTCCAACTTACTGGCATGGCCTAGAGGAACAAAGATCCTCAAAAATCCAGGGTTGACTTTTCACAGAAAAGTTCTCAAATAGTATTGAACAAAAATATTTTCCTCTGTCTGAATATTTCTTTTGATCTAGACACTGAATCCAGGATAATATTGAGTTTTATAGTCTGGCTTCTAAAATCATAAATTCTAATACCAAGACCAACACTACTTACCAGCTATATAATTTTGGGCAAATTTCTTAAAATTTCTACTTTCAGCTTCTTATTTAAAAAAAAACAGGGTGGAAGGAGTGAGTCTAGATTACTACAAACAGAGAAATATCAATTTATTTTGAATTTGTATCAATTCACATTTTATGTTTTGTTCTCACAAAAAGAATACCAATTTTTCCGCTGGTCCAAATTCTGTTCTATATCATCATTTCTTTTTTCTTGCCTCTCTGCTGTCTTGATATCCTGGTTCTTATTCACTTTTTATAATTTATTGTTCTCTCTATAGAGACATAACAATTTTTCCTATAAGAAGCAGGAAAGTTCCCATTATCAACTAAAACTGCTCTATTAACTTAGTGTATATATACTAAGTCAGTATCACAGTATGTTATGGACATATGATATATTGATCTGTGCAATGGGAAAAGAAGCTATTTTTACAAGAAGACTTGGGAATGAGTATACCAAGATCCATATAATAGCTAAATAATCATTTTGCTTTTTTCAAATCCTACATGACCTCAAATAGGCTTACGTTTGGCCCTGACGATCATCTGAGTCAGAAAAATCAAGAATATAGATTGGCCTTTGGTAAGCAGAGTTCAAAGACTTCTTATAAAGCCTAATGTCATCAGGAGGTCTCATTTCCCATCTCTGTCACCAATACCGCTAACATTTAATAAATATATATCTCAGAAGAATTTCTATTTATTATACATTTTCTTACCTTTTGGAGGCTTCCCTCCTGTTGACCACTACCTGGATGTGAATCTGCTGTGAAGCCACTCCTTGATGTTTGCCTCAGTTTCTTGCCCTTTGCTGCTTCTTATGGAAGCCCATCTCAAAGTTCAGCAAGTTTACTGGTTTCCTTTGATGTGCCCCTTCTTGCTTGTGTCACTGTGCTCTTTCTATACACTTCTCTGGCTCACCTCCCCTTTATAACCTTTGTGAAACTGTTGACAGTTGTGTCTCTAGGCTTTGATCTCTGGAGTCTCACATTCTGGTAAGCATTTTCTTCCTTCCTGTAATCCCCAGGGGATGGAAGACAGGGGGGCTAAAATCACCTCTGCTTCACCCTTTGGGGGTCAATTAACTGTCACTATGTGGAAATAAGTTGCATTGGGCTTTGTTGACAGCAAACCTTGAACTGTGGCTATTCCAGGAAGTTGCTCGGTAAGATTCTGTTAAGAATAAGTACTTAGTGTGGTTTTGATTTGCCTTTCCTTTATGGTCAGAGATGGTGAGCATTTTTTCTTGTGTTTTTGGCCATTTGGATTTCTTCCTTTGAAAAAGTTCTGTTTAGTTCCGTTGCCCGCTTCTTTATTGGTTCATTGAATTTGGGGGAGTTTAGTTTTTCGAGCCCCTGTATATTGTGGTTATCAGTTCTTTGTCTGATGTATGTTTGATGTGCCCACTGTAGAAGAGCTAATACAGTAACCTTAAAATGACAGAGGTCAATATGGGAAGGTGACCAGGAAGTAGTGAAGAGTTCTGGTAGAGATGAATCAATTCAGGTTATAATACACATGTGCATGGAAGCAATGCTAGGAATCTCTGTATAGCTATCCTTATCTCAAACTTGCAAAAATGCTACGTCATTCTTATTATTGCTTATGTCTTCTCTTCAACAAAATTGAAGAGGGCAGAACAGGTTCTGGAAGAGAGAAGGGCTGGGGGAGACTGAGGGGGAAGGAGGTAGCTGGGGAGAGGAGAGATGACACAAACAATGTATGCACATATAAATAAATGAATAAATAAATAAATAAAAAAGAATAAGTACTTGATCAGGAATCAAGAGGCCCTTTCTATTTCTCTGGATTTTAGTTTCCTTACCCACAATTTGAGGATAATTATGCTTTATTTATGCCATTGGGGTATTAATGCAATTTGTAACATCTTTAAAGCTAAAGATATTATAGGAATGCAATATGTTAATTACTTAAAAAGTACCATCTGAAATTAGTTTGGAAGAAATTATTAGGACATGCATTACACCAGGCCACACTATTTGAGATAGAATTGTCTGATTACCTAGTGTGCAAAAAGGAAACTAAGCTAGATGGAATCTGAAAAATGTGCCTATCCCTTAAAAGGCAAACATACTGAGGGTAGATCTGGGGGTGTGTGGGGGGATTTAGGTGGACCTTTAGAGAAATAAACCAGAGTATACTTGGAAGGAAAAAAAAACCCCATGAATTGTAAAGAAAGTAGAACTTTTCCATAGGAGAAAGTCATACAACTTAGAGGATAAAATTCCATCCAACTCTATTCTTTTAATTTTATTTTATATTTTCTTTCTTTTTTTATTATTGTACTGGGGGTACATTGTGATGTTTACAAAAGTTCTTACAATATATCATAGTTGAATTAACCCCCTCCGTCATTGTCCTTTATCCCCCCCTCCACCCCCTCACCCCTACATTCAAGTCTATGTAGATAAATGGTATAGATTCATCCAGCTCTGGGAATAGAGTACATTGTAGTTCTGAAGTAGAACTGGGAAAACTATAGATCAACAAATATTTATGCAAATATTTCTTGTTCAATGTTTAATAAAGAATGTTAATTATGTTGAGACATTATTGCTGTACATTTTTAAAAGAAGCATATTTGTGAAATACCACATTGTCCTTGGTCTGTTTTTTCAATGAGCCATTTTCCACTTAAGGAACCATAAAAGCCACCATCAAGTATTTTGGTTTGTATTTATCAATATATTTCTGTATTGTATGGACATGATTTCCTGGATTTTCTTTACTTCCTCATGATGGTAGATGTAAGTCAGTATTCAGTTTTTGCTAATAGATAATTCTACATAGAAAGGAAGATGGAAGGGACTTAAAGCTTCAACCTCCTAACCTCCCTCACAGGAAACACTCCTGAGTTGTGATATCCAGATAGGAACATGTGTTTATAAAGAATAAAGGAATGCTTGACTACAAAAAAGGACTTGGTTCCAATGTGAATCCTTGGCCTTAAGAAGTTAGGACAGAACTTTTATCTCTACTATTGAACCAAAGCAATATTCAATATTATTGAACCTAGACCTTCCTTTCTTTTCCAGTTGACTTTTGACATGAATGAATACATGGAAAGACATGGGGAAACTTCTTCAGAGAGGCCCTATCTTAACTTCTGCTTTTGAAGTAGAAGAGGAAAATAAAAAAGACTGGTGAAAAAATTTAAAACTACAACAGTTCAGTTTTAGCAAAGACTGGCAGATACAGTTTACGTGCTCTCTCTGGTTGATTATGAGGAACAGGTGAAAGAGTTCATTCACCTAGTCCAGGCATGAGTGAATGTAATCCCATTTACTTTGGAGGTGGAGATGGGAAGGATTTTGAGACCCCATGTCAATCAATAAGGTGGGCATGGTGGTGCCTGCTCGTGACCTCAGGCATGTGGGAGGCTGTAGGTAGATGATTATGATCTGAGGCCATCCCAGGGTGGGCAGGGGGGAGGGGAGACCTTATCTGAAAAATAATTAAAGCACAAACAGGGTTGGAGGTGTGGCTCAAGTGGTAGAGTGTCTGCCTAGGAAGTAGGAGGTCCTGAGTTCAATCTTCATCTGGGATCAACCAATCAATTTATCCCCTTGTTTAGAATAGTGAATTTGCCAAATTTTTGTGAAAGGTCATAAAATGCCCTGCAACCTTAAATAAATATTAGCTAGTTTCTCCATTGGGGAAGAGATTGTGCAAAAGAGGTTGGTGTGGGGACAGGAATCTCTTCCCCCAAGCAGCAAAGGCAATTCTACTGCCATCTCCAGTGCCAGAAGCCTTATAGCTGCAGCACGAAAACTAGGAGTAAGAAGTGGAATGAATACATAGCATACTCACCACAGTGCCTGAAATAAAATAATAAGTACATGACAGGCAAGGGGATTATAGCAGGTGAACAAAGGAACAACACTGAGAGTATGGGGTCAAGATGTCAAAGGAACCAAAGGTATGTCATAGGAGGCAATTGAAGACAATTATTTTGCTGCTTTGTATACTTTCTCATCCAGACAGTGCATTTACACAATTCTGCAAGGTGCCTCTGCACATAACTATGTCTGAAAGTAAAAAAAAAAATAGATAGGGAATAACTGTAACATCATTGATAAGATGGACAAGTGTGGGTTTTGCAGGAACAATGTTTTGATTAATTTCTTTTGGCAACACTAGGATGCTGAGTTCTCTGCTAAGAAAAAGTACTGAAGAAGACAGAAGTTGCTAATGTTAGCCATTATCTCACAATCACTTTCAAAATAAGTATTTTTTTACCTCTCGTGTATTTACTCCATTGCTTTCATGTGCATATATTTATATCTTTTAGATTTTTTTCTATTTGTTATTATAATCAAGATGCATTCATGATGACTTTACTTTTTTGTCCAGAGGTCACACAATGTTGACTTTGAATAATCTACAAACCACAGATGGAATTGACATCAGCCAGCGATTCCAGACTTGGGCATTGATGAAGTAAATGGTAATACATGGGAGTGGCTCCTTCTGTGGATGGAGTGACCTGGGAATAATGTTGCCTTGTAAGCACCGACATTGTGTGTGTGTCCAGGGGTGTATAAGTACAAGGTGTGTAGTCCACATGATAGACTGTCATGGATATTTGTGGGGACTATTTATTTGTTCATATAGCTTGGCCATTTTATCTTTTAAAATCTTTTCCTATAAGTAGGACTGCATTCCACTATAGAAACCCAAACACCAGATACTATCCTATTAACTGTAACAAATAGAAAACTTGGGTATGAGATCTAGGCTTATCCAGTAAAACGTATCAACTTAGACCTTGAATCTGAAGAAAGAGTCAATAAACAACACATTGAAAATAGAATGAATTCAGATAACAGCAGCGGCAGCACAAACAACACAGAGGTTCCAACAGCAGGCCAATGACAAGTCAACATGGACTTCAGGGTCTGTGCCTGTGGTTAGGGTGGGAAAACTGAGGTCTTGAGCAGTCCACAGAAATTGCACTGGAACCCTCACAAGACATCAATCAGGCAGGACTTTGCAATAATTCTGCCTGATTTTCCCTATTTTTGTTCCTTTTATGAGGGTTTTTCATTTTTGTTTTTTAAAAGTTGCTTATTACATGGGGTTATGTGTGTGGGGTATCTTCACTGAAACATACATTTTCATTTAGCTAACAAATATGGATATTGCTACAATTGGTGGATCAATTGCCAATTCCTGTATGTTCTGATTTATTTAGGCCTTCACTAAGCAAATAATTTAAAGTAATTAGATTATATCATATATGTTACATTAATATTTTAGCCTTTAAAACTTTGACTGTTTTTTGTCGTTACGCTCCCTTAAATCCAGACTAACAACCTGATGTAAACTCTCCTGCCCCTTCCTCTATGCCCATATAATATATAAAGGGTCCTTGTTTGGTTTAGAAAAATGGGGCAATATTAACTATATTTCTTCTCTTGCTTTCCTCATCAACTGAAATTACCTCATGAAAATCCTTCATAGTTTTCAAAGTTATGTAAGGTACATTATGTGGATGTATGAAAATAGCATAATAAATCCCATTAAAATTATTTAAAAAATGGGAAGGGAAGGTGGATAAGCAAGAGCAATAGAGATGGTGAATTTGATCAAAGTACATTATATTTATTATGGAAATATCACAACAAAACTCCCTGCACAATTAATATACACTAACAAAAAAAAATGCAAAGTTCAAAAAAAGAAATCCAAAGTTAACTGGTGTGGTTGTAAGGAAATCTTTTTTTATAAACAGATGCTTAATATTTCATTATGTAGCCATACTATGATTTATTCACCCATTCCTCTTTTAGTTGTTTTGTCACTATAAGCCATGTGTCAACATAAATACAAGAACTTGAATAAATATCCTGTGTACTGCTGCTTTTATTAATGGAATAGTTTCCATTAATAAAACAGGAAGTGAGATAAAGCTTTTCTTCTGCCCAAACCAGTAGCATATATTTTCACTATTTGTCAATTTTTTTTTTGACAGTACTGGGCTTTGAACTCAGGGCCTTACCTGCAAGCCAGGTGCGCTATCACTTGAGCCACACAGCCATCCCTGTTTTATGTTGGGTGTTTTCCAGCTAGGATCTCACAAAGTATTTGCTCAGGCTGGCCTCAAACCACCATACTCCTGATTTCTGTCTACCAAGTAGCTAGCATTAACAGACATGAGCCACTGGTGCCTGACACTATTTGTCAATTTTATGAGTGGGATTTGGTAATTTGCTACATAATTTTGTATTTCACTGACTAATAATGATTGTAAGCATCTTTTTGGGGTCATTTATTTGCTTGACTGGGCTGAAAAAATAAAGGGGTGCAATGTGCTTATTGATCAGAAGACAATCTTGTAAATATGTTAATTCTCAAATAGATTCACAGCAATTCCAAAATTTCCATATATATGGACAAGGGGACCCTGAAATGTATACTGTATTGAAATGTAATAGATCCTTCAAATGACCAATATAGCTTTGAAGAAATAAAACAAAAGTAGAAAAGTCCTAACAGGAGATATATAAAAACTAATAATAGAGTCTGCATTCAGAGAATGTAGACCCTTGGAATCCATTGGCATATGGTTCCAAGGAGACTGCCACTGAGGAACAACTGTGACTGCTCAGGATAGAGAGAGTTCAGAACTGCACTGTGGATGCTTGATTCATTTTTCCTCATAACACCTGTCAAGTTTCTGCTAAAGACTTGTCACCTTTCAACAAGTCTCAGATATTCAGTTTATTACTTCAATTAATACATTCACTTTTACCTTGCTTTCTGGGCACCATTTACTTTTTAGAGCCATATTTTCACAAAGTTAAGGGCAGGGAAACAGAAGGCCACACAACAATTTAAAAACAAGTGATGATAAGGCAAGACTGACTGAGAGCTTCTCCACATCAACTGAGCTGTGCAATGTGCATGTTGGGGTGAAAAATTTTTGTTTTTGAAGTTTCTTTTGTGTTTTTAAGGGGTGGGGTGGGGTGGGTGGTAAGGGAGGGGGTGGGGACAGGGGGGAAAAATGACCCAAGCATTGTATGCACATATGAATAATAAAAAAATTTTAAAAAATTTAATTTTTGACCGATCGTGGTTAAAACTGCATGTAATAAATAGGTGGGCTTACTGTATTTGCATGAGGCTAGACAAACAGAAAAATCAAATATACCACAAAACAAATATGTAGACTGATACATGTCCATACAACAAAAATGACCTACAGTGGATAGGGAAATATGGACTTCTTTAGTAAATTATTTTGGATTATGTGGACATTCAGGTGCAAAAATCTTGACCATGTTTTTTAGTGTACACATCAAAAAATCAATTATGGGTTGGTGAAATGGCTCAAAGTGGCTGACTGCTTGCCTAGGAGTGCAAGGCCCTTAATTCAACCCCCTGTACAGCCAAAAGAGTTAATTAATTAATTAATCAATTATATCTGGGTTGTTGATATATCTGTACCAGTCTTTATGATGCTTGTTTTGGTAAAGATAGTTTGAATAAGACAAACCAACAAGAGAGTATAATCATAAATAATGACACAGTAGACTAAAGTTATAATAGTTTAAAAGACAAAATTTTCAGTTTATTCTTTAATCACAATATAATGAAGCTAAAGCACAGTAAACAAATGATAAAAAAGAAAATGACAATAGGGAAGTTAAATCAAATTTCTAAAAAAATTAGATCAGCAATGAGGTTTACAATCTTAAGTTATATAGAAAATAAAAATATCCTTATATCATACCTAAAATAAAATTAATTTCAAATGAAGTAAGAGAGAAAAACATTCAAAGTACTAAATATTATATAACTGAAAGCTGATAAGTACTTAGTGTAGGGAAAACCCTTGTAAAGCAAAATACTAACATCAAGAACCATATTGAAATCCATTGATAAAATTTACTAGAACATTAAAAGTATACAGAAGCCAGTAAAGTATTTAAATAAAGACAAATTTGAAATCACATTTCACCTTACAATAAGATAATGAATTAATTTCATTTGTAATTTTTCAGACAAATCAATAAGAAAAAGACTACTACTTCAAACAAAAGAGATGACTGAAGCTCATGAAGAGTTAATTTACAAAAGAAGACAAATGTCTGAAATATCACAGGTGTTTGTTTATTCTTGTAAAACCAATGAAAATTTAACAGCAATAACAACTAATCATTATACAATTGGGAAATCATTATGGATCTGTAGGCATTTCTTTTGGAAAAGTGACTCTAAAACCCTAAAAAACAAAAAACAGAATTTGGATGTTTTAACTTGCTGTAAAAAGATAGCAAAAGAATGATATTTAACTGGAGAGTGCACAAAAGTGATGACTATTGTGAGTTCTGGACCAAATTTTAAACTGAGAACAAGCTGTGTGTCTCCATTGCCTGTGAGAGAACAGGGTAACTAAGTGCTACTTCTCTCTTAGGTATAAATATTAGTTCCAGGAGACATGGGCCATCCCAGAAGGGTTCAAATAAACATGCAGGGAAACGCCTGTGTTTATTACAAGCTGTCCTTGTTGTCTTGCTGTTTTTGTGCTCATTAAGAGAACCTGGAAACCCAAGAGTAATTGTATCCCTCGTGGAACAAAACCAAGTTAAGCTCCTACCCATTTACCATGTTACTCTCCATTCTCTGCCCTTTAACTAACTTGGTTCTTGGTTTGGAAATGGACTATTCCTATTGAAAATACTGCGTATTTGTACTTTGAGTGGCAGCTAAAATCTAGTGCCTATATATTGCTTGTAGTTGTCAAAAAATTGTAGGAAAAATTCTGGTGAGTTTTACTACTGAAATGAATTATGTCCTATAAGGTGAGTTCTTATGTAGATTTAGCTTATTCTCCCCTGATTTTCTTCTTCTTTACCTTAAACTTTCATGTACACAATGTTACTGTGAGATTGTTAAACTTCATCCTCATCATAATAGTCTTAGATAATAGATGATCGATTGACAGATAGAATAATTGGGTGAGTACAAAAAGCAACTATGTCTCTGCAGCAGACAAGTCAAACATTGACCTCTCTGAGATTCCTGCCTAAGTCTCAGGCTACCTTTGGCTTTACCTGGTGAAAAATTTTGATACTTTATCAAATCTGAATATTAACCTATATTAGTGATTAAGTCCTGCTAATACAGTAAAAACTTCAAAACTGTTCTGTTTTTGGAGTTCTAAGAACCATGTTGATAGTTACAGTAGTAATGTATAGTCTTGTCTCTGCCTATTTATTTTAATATTTGAAAAAATACAGCCTTAATGTAGCTTAAGCCACATTTCATGGAGATAAGATACATTTTATCTGAGCTGAGTAGGGAATGGGATTCATGGTCTTCACCCATTGAACAATTAACTATCATTATTTTAACAACAATGAGCATATTATATTAATAAAAATTGATAACCAATAGTATTTTGTATTTTTAATAACAAATTTTATTTTATTTTTTCTTTATTATTGTTGTACTAGGGGTACATTGTGGCATTTATAAAAGTCTTTACAATATATCATAGTTGAATTCATTCCCTCCATCATTTCCCTTTATCTCCCCCCAGTATTTTGTATTAAGTCAAAAACATTTTTGCCTCAATTTCAACAGTTCAGGAGCCCAACATTTCTCAATATAAAAGTTACATGGTCCCCTCTGCTTGCTTTGATTCTATTTTTCTGAAGAGAATTGTCTTCTCTTGTGAGATCACTGTCTAGGTTTATGAGTGTGAGGAGTAGGAGAAAGTGGGAGAGGATGAAATGTGATTCCTAGAAAATGATCAGATATTGAGGATAGAAGGATGCTTGACAGAAAAACTGTCCCCTACCCAATATATTGTGGCTGGGGGAGCACTTATGATGTTCTTAGAGCCTCATAAGTGTTGGTTAAGTGAAGGAGAAGTAGGTGGTTGGCCATGAATGAGGTTAGTTCTGTCTGGATCACATGGGTTGTTGTGGGGAATCCCAGTGTGGACTTGAGTGATATTCTTACTTTCTCTGAGAACATGGAGAAACTCTGTCAGAAACTGGCAGCAGTGGGATACTGGTAACGGTAACAGGGATGAAAACTTTCTGAAAAAGCTAGTTTTGAAATCAAGAAGTATCAGGAAATACAAAGGGAATTTACTTCTCTATATCTCTAAGTTCAGAAAAGGCACAATGTGTGTGATTCACTATCATTTATTAAGCACTTATCACATGACAAGTTTAATATTGTAAAGAACTGTACTAAGTACTTTGTGCATATAATCTTATTTAGTGCCTGTAACTTCTCAGTTAGGGAGCTTGTATTGGTAATATCAGATAACAAGTGAGGACACTGGAGAATGATTGAAGATCACTGTGAACTTTGAAACATTAATTGCTATCAATTAATAATAATAATCATCAAGAATTAAATTCTTGGTGCTACAAGTTTCTTCATAAAACTTAGAGAAAATAAAATGTGGTAGGTAGAATCCAAACAGCCTCAAAATTTCCTTCCAATAGGTAAATACTCTCTGCAAAATTACCCTGAGTGTGTGGGACCTGTGTATATGATGGGGGTTCATTCTGTTGGTTAGGTAGTATCACATAACACTGTGCTATAAATCAGACAGTGATTCTCTTTCTGGCTTTGAAGAAGTAGCTGCCATGTGTGAGAAGGTCAGGTGGATAGGACTTCTTAGGACCTAGAGTTACCTCCAGGAACTTAGAGTGATGTGATTTTCCAAGAACTATCAAGAAAAGTGGGACTTCAGTCCTAAAGGTGCAAGGAACTCAGTTCTATTAACAGTCTCAATAAACACTGAAGAAAATCCTGAGTCTTAGATGAGATTATATCCCCAGTTGATACCTTGATTAAAATTGAAGAGACTGAGCAGATACTCCTACTGACCTGATCCACAGAAACAGTGCTATAATAAGTTGGTGTTTCATTCACTAAGCTTGTGCTAATTTTAAAATATAGTAATTGCTATTGTTTGAATTAGTGTCCTACAAAAGGCTCTTATGTTAAAGTCTTGTTCCCCAACCAGTGACACTATTGGGAGTTGGTGGAACATTTAAGGGATCTAGTCTTGTGTCAGAACTTCCCATCACTGGAGATGTGCTCTTCAAGGGGACATGGAGACTCAGTCCCTTTCTTCTTCTTCTGTCTTTTATGTCCTGGCCATGAGATGAGTTGTTTTTCCATGTGCTGGTGCCATGATGTGCTGCCTTAACAGAGGCCCAAAAGAAATGGGGCTAACCAATCATAGGTTAAAACTTCCAAACCTGGGAGACTGAGTAACACTTTTTCCTTTATAAGTTGATTGTCTCAGGTAATTGTTACAGTAATGGAAAGATGACTAACATACCAATAAATAGGTAATAAAACAGCCTTCTACTTTCTACTCTATAACTCTCTGTGAGTCTATATGAGAGTAAGAGTTGCTGAAATCATCTGATCACCTTTATGAATAAGCTCTGTGACAAGCAAAGTTGAGTACAACTCAAGATGATCTACTATGGATGATGCAGGAGCCACTTGGAGAAGGAATTCCCTGTACTCAATTTCATGCTAAAGGCTGGTCGCTCCTTATATCTCTACAGGGAGCATGATTGAGAATGGAAGGAGTGTCGAATGTGAGCCTATGACAACGTCCTTCCTCACAGGCTTTCCCCCCTCCTACCTTGGATACCATACTCTTTGGAATCTTTCTGGTGATTTACGTTCTCACTGTGCTGGGGAGCCTTCTTATCCTGCTTGTGATCAGGGTGGATCCTCACCTCCACACACCCATGTACTACTTCATCAGCAACCTGTCCTTCATAAGAAAGATGATTTTCTCATACTTTCTTTTGCATATATTTGTATGTTACTTTGTGTGTGTGTGAGAGAGAGAGAGAGATAGAGAAAGAGAGAAAGAGAGGGAGGCTAAAATCATTCCATCACCTTTACCAAAGAAGATTTGTAACAAGCAAAGTCAAGTAGAGTTCTAGAATTTTCTACCATGGATGCTGCAGTTGCCACATAGAGGATTCTCAGTTCTCAGTAACATGCTAAAGACAGACTGCTCCTTATATCTCTACAGGGAGTCTGATTGAAGGTGGAAGAAATGACAAACTTGAGTTTAGTGACAACCTTCTTCCTCATAGGTCTTCCCCACCGACCCTCGCTGGACACCATATTTTTTGGAATCTTCCTGATGATTTATGTTCTCACTGTGCTGGGGAACCTTCTCATCCTCCTGGTGATCAGGGTCGATTTTCACCTCCACACACCCATGTACTACTTCCTTATCAACCTGTCCTTCATTGACATGTGGTTCTCCACTGTCACGGTGCCCAAAATGCTCATGACTTTGGCATCCCCGGAAGGCAGGGCTATCTCCTTCCACAGTTGTGTGGCTCAGCTCTATTTCTTCCACTTCCTAGGGAGCACTGAGTGTTTCCTTTACACAGTCATGTCATATGATCGCTACTTGGCCATCAGTTACCCACTCAGGTACACGACCATGATGAGTGAGAGAACATGTGCTCTCCTGGCCACTGGCACCTGGATCAGTGGTTCCCTGCACTCTGCTGTCCAGACCACCTTGACATTCCGTTTGCCCTACTGTGGGCTCAACCAGATCCAGCATTACTTTTGTGATGCACCACCCATCCTCAAGTTGGCCTGTGCAGACACCTCAGCCAATGAGATGGTCATCTTTGTGAACATCGGGGTAGTGGCTTTGGGCTGCTTTTTCCTGATAGTGCTGTCCTATGTGTCCATTGTGTGCTCCATCCTGAGAATCCGCACCTCAGAGGGGCGACACAGAGCCTTTCAGACCTGTGCCTCCCACTGCATTGTGGTCATCTGTTTCTTTGTGCCTTGTGTTTTCATCTACCTGCGACCAGGCTCCAGGGATGCTGTGGATGGGGTTGTGGCTGTTTTCTACACTGTGCTGACACCCCTGCTCAACCCTGCTGTGTATACCCTGAGGAACAAGGAGGTGAAGAAAGCACTATTGAAGCTGAAGACAAAGCGGCACACTCTCAGAGCGAGTGAACACTAGGAAGGCGATATTTCTTTTTTTCAAAATTAAGAGTATAATTTAGTTGTAAATCATTGCTTAAATCATCAGAAATATTTCCTTCACATACTTTCTAAGAAATGATAAAATTTATAATGAGATCTCTAATATGTAGTGAATGTGCTCATATTAGGGTCTATTATCTCCCCTTTCTCCCCAAAGGATTTGTTTTACCTTTTAAAATAAATATAAACACTCTGATAGAAATGCAATAAAATATGAAGGTTGACTTTTTAAAACTTAGTTGATAAGAAGCTCTTTTTTGGTTTATTTCTTATGCACACAAATTTGGGACTATATATGACAATGTTGATATTGTTCAAGGATTGTAGCAATTATCAAAGGTCGTGATTTTTTGTGTCTGTAAGTCTTCAAATGGATTTTAACCCTTTTTAGTGGCTCTGTGCTTCTCTGTGTATATTTTATATAAATCCATGTGGTGGTGATTATGGAGCTAAACTCTCCATAATTCACGGGACAGCCACAGAGCAACACTTAAGTTATTTCTTAAATTAAGGTTAAGAAATTCTTATCTGAATTTAAATATAAGACCATGACAATAGAATTAACAAAAAATTTGCTGAAGAAATGTAAGGTTAAAATGTGCTCATGAACTAGAAAACTCAATATTTTAAAGAAGCTAGTTGTTTTCACATTGTTCCACAGATCCATTGAATTTTCAGATAAATGCCATCATTTTTCTCTGCTGATATAGATATATGGACCTTAAAGTTTGCATTCAAATGGTCCCTAAACAGTCATGATAATCTTAAAGAAATAAAAGATAATGGGATGATTCTCAACACCACATAGAAAAATAACCATGGGTACATAGTAATTCAGAGAGAAATATTTGTATATAGTTAGAACGATAACAATGTAGCAGAATAGACAGTAAAGATATAGATAGATGCTTAATCATCTGCAAAGAGAACCCATGAAGCAGTAGTGAAATATGGGCATTTCAATAAATTATTTTGAGATAATGGTATTTCACTGAAACCCAAAGAATCTTAAATCTATTGAGAGCAATGTGCACATCAATAATATCAATTATAGCTGAATTGTAAATATAACTGTGGGAACCCATGACATTTGCTTAGGTAAAGATATTTTGAAGACCAAACAACCAAAAGAGGTTAACCCTAAGAATGATACATTAGATTAAGTTATTACATTGTAAAATACAAATTTTGGAGTTGCTTTTTTTTTCTTGGAAAACTCTTATTATTTATTTGTTTATTTTGTCAGTACTGGGGTTTAAACTCAGGACAACAAACACTCTTAAGCCACACCCCTACCCCTTTTTGTTTTAGTTATTTTTTGGATAATATCTTGCTCTTTGTCTAGGCTGGCCTGGACCACAATCCACAATCCTCCTACTCATGACTCCCATGTAGCTGAGATTGTAGATGTGATCCTCTATGCCTGGCTTGTTGGTTGGAATGGGGTCCCACTAACTTTTTACCTAAACTGGCCTCAAACCCTGATACTTCTGATTTTTGCTACCTGAGTAGCTGGAAATATAGTGCTTTACTCAGAAAGTAAAATACTGTCTTAGAGTTGAATTTGTTTGCTTTAATTGATCATGATATATTAAATCTACAGCATATTAAGCAAATACAAAATAGAAAATGTAACAGCTGGGACTTTAGAAATATTACTGCAATTTTTGGAGTAACTATAGCTACAGTCTCAAATTATATGGATAAAATCCTTATATCCAAATTAAAATTAATTACAGATGTGGTAAACATTTAAATGAAGGGAAAAAACTTTAAAATATTAAAATACTACTTAACTGAAAATTAGTAAGTGGTATATAAGGAAATCTTTTTAAAGCAAAAATCAAGATGAGAAACCATATAGAAATCAATTGATAAATTTTTCTAAAACAAACAACAATACACAATGACAATTATGAAAGTACATTTTACATTATAATAAAACAATGAATTAATGTTCTCAATCTGTAAAAGATCAGGCAAATCAAAAGGTAAAAGCTATTATCTCCATAGGAATGAAATAGAGCTCTTAAGAAGCTAATTTACAAAAGAAGATATACTTTGATAATATAAAGTGCTTAGCAATGCTTGTAAAATCAGTGAAAATTATGACAGCAATATTGTCTAATTTTTCTTTTTTTATTATTCATATGTGCATACAATATTTGCATCATTTCTCCCCCCATTCCCATCCTCTCCCTACCCCCCCACCCCACCACCTCCCTCTCCTCCCCAACCCTTACTACCCGGCAGAAACTATTTTGCCTTTATCTCTAATTTTCTTTTTTTATTGTTTTATTTTTCATATGTGCATACAATGCTTGGGTCATTTCTCCCCCCTGCCCCCACCCCCTCCCTTACCACCTACTCCACCCCCTTCCTCTCCCCCTGAACCCCCTCAATACCCAGCAGAAACTATTTTGCCCTTATTTCTAATTTTGTTGTAGAGAGAGTATAAGCAATAATAGGAAGGAACAAGGGTTTTTGATGGTTGAGATAAGGATAGCTATACAGGGCATTGACTCACATTGATTTTCTGTGCGTGTGTGTTACCTTCTAGGTTAATTCTTTTTGATCTAACCTTTTCTCTAGTTCCTGGTCCCTTTTCCTATTGGCCTCAGTTGCTTTTAAGGTATCTGCTTTAGTTTGTCTGCGTTAAGGGCAACAAATGCTAGCTAATTTTTTAGGTGTCTTACCTATCCTCACCCCTCCCATGTCTGCTCTCGCTTTTATCATGAACCCACAGTCCAATCCCCTTGTTGTGTTTGCCCTTGATCTAATGTCCACATATGAGGGAGAATGTACGATTTTGGTCTTCTGGGCCAGGCTAACCTCACTCAGAATGATGTTCTCCAATTCCATCCATTTAAAGTGAATGATAACATTTCGTTCTTCATGGCTGCATAAAATTCCGTTGTGTATAGATACCACATTTTCTTAATCCATTCGTCAGCAGTGGGGCATCTTGGCTGTTTCCATAACTTGGCTATTGTGAAAAGTGCCGCAATAAACATGGGTGTGCAGGTGCCTCTGGAGTAACCTGTGTCACAGTCTTTTGGGTATAGCCCCAAGAGTGGTATTGTTGGATCAAATGGTAGATCAATGTTTAGCTTTTTAAGTAGCCTCCAAATTTTTTTCCAGAGTTGTTGTACTAGTTTACATTCCCACCAACAGTGTAAGAGGGTTCCTTTTTCCCCACATCCTCGCCAACACCTGTTGTTGGTGGTGTTGCTAATGATGGCTATTCTAACAGGGGTGAGGTGGAATCTTAGTGTGGTTTTAATTTGCATTTCCTATAATTATTGCTAGAGATGGTGAGCATTTTTTCATGTGTTTTTTGGCCATTTGAATTTCTTCTTTGAGAAAGTTCTGTTTAGTTCACTTGCCAATTTCTTTATTGGTTCATTAATTTTGGGACAATTTAGTTTTTTAAGTTCCCTGTATATTCTGGTTATCAGTCCTTTGTCTGATGTGTAGCTGGGAAATATTTTCTCCCACTATGTGGGTGTTCTCTTTAGTTCAGAGACCATTTCTTTTGATGAACAGAAGCTTTTTAGCATTATGAGGTCCCATTTATCTATGCTATCTCTTAGTTTATGTAGTGCTGGGGTTTCGTTGAGAAAGTTCTTACCTATACCTACTAACTCCAGAGTATTTCTTACTCTTTCCTGTATCAACTTTAGAGTTTGTGGTCTAATATTAAGATCCTTGATCCATTTTGAGTTAATCTTGGTATAGGGTGATATACATGGATCCAGTTTCAGTTTTTTGCAGACTGCTAACCAGTTTTCCCAGCAGTTTTTGTTGAAGAGGCTGCTATTTCTTCATTGTATATTTTTAGCTCCTTTGTCAAAGACAAGTTGGTTATAGTTGTGTGGCTTCATATCTGGGTCTTCTATTCTGTTCCACTGGTCTTCATGTCTGTTTTTGTGCCAGTACCATGCTGTTTTTATCGTTATTGCTTTGGTTGAAGTCAGGTATCGTGATACCTCCTGCATTGTTCTTTTGACTGAGTATTGCCTTGGCTATTCATGGCCTCTTGTGTTTCCATATAAATTTCACGGTAGATTTTTTCAATCTCTTTAATGAATGTCATTGGAATTTTGATGGGAATTGCATTAAACATGTAGATTACTTTTGCGAGTATAGATATTTTTACTATGTTGATTCTACCAATCCATGAGCATGGGAGATCTCTCCACTTTTTATTGTCTTCTTCAACCTCTTTCTTCAGAAGTTTATAGTTTTCCTTGTAGAGGTCTTTCACATCTTTTGTTAGGTTTACACCTAGGTATTTGATTTTTTTTGAGGCTATTGTAAATGGAATTGTTTTCATACATTCTTTTTCCGTTTGCTCATTTTAGTGTATAGAAATGCTAATGATTTTTCTATGTTGATTATATATCCTGCTACGTTGCTATAGCTATTGATGGTGTCTAGGAGCTTTTGAGTAGAGTTTTTTGGGTCTTTAAGGTATAGGATCATATTGTCTGCAAATAGGGATATTTTGACAGTTTCTTTATGTATTTGTATTCCTTTTATTCCTTCTTCTTGCCTAATTGCTCTGGCTATGAATTTCAGTGCTATGTTGAATAGGAGTGGAGATAGTGGGCATCCTTGTCTGGTTCCTGATTTTAGAGGGATTGGTTTCAGTTTTTCTCCATTAAGTATAATGCTGGCTGTAGGTTTGTCATATATAGCTTTTATGATGTTGAGGTACTTTCCTTCTATTCCTAGTTTTCTCAGAGCTTTCATCATGAAATGGTGTTGGATCTTATCAAAGGCTTTTTCTGCATCTATTGAGATGATCAAGTGGTTTTTGTCTTTGCTTCTGTTAATGTGGTTTATTACGTTTATTGATTTTCGTATGTTGAACCACCCCTGCATCCCTGGGATGAAGCCTACTTGGTCGTGGTGAATAATCTTTTTGATGTGTTGCTGAATTCGGTTTGCCATTATTTTGTTGAGGATTTTTGCATCAATGTTCATTAAAGAGATTGGCCTATAGTTCTCCTTGTTGGAGGTGTCTTTGCCTGGTTTTGGGATAAGTGTAATACTGGCTTCATAAAATGTGTTAGGCAGTTTTCCTTCCCTTTCTATTTCATGGAACAGTTTGTTCATTAAGCAATGAGTTATTCAGTTTCCAGCTGTTTGCATGTTTTTTGTCTTTACTTTTGTTGTTAAGTTCTAGTTTTATTGCATTGTGATCAGATAAAATGCATGGTATAATTTCTATTTTCTTATATTTGCTGAGGCTTGCTTTGTGCCCTAGGATATGATCTATTTTGGAGAAGGTTCCATGGGCTGCTGAGAAGAATGTATATTGTGTAGAAGTTGGATGGAATGTTCTGTAGACATCAACTAGGTCCATTTGATCTATTGTGTATTTTAGATCTAGGATTTCTTTATTGATTTTTTTGTTTGGATGACCTATATATTGATGATAATGGGCTGTTAAGTCTCTCACGACCACTGTGTTGGAGTTAATACATGCTTTTAGGTCCTTCAGGGTATGTTTGATGAAATGGGTGCATTGACATTGGGTACATATAGGTTAATAATTGTTATTTCCTTTTGGTCGATTTCCCCTTTTATTAGTATGGAATGTCCTTCTTTATCTCATTTGATCAATGTAGGTTTGAAGTCTACTTTGTCAGAGATAAGTATTGCTACTCCTGCCTGTTTTTGGGGGCCATTGGCTTGGTAAATCTTCTTCCAGCCTTTCATCCTAAGCCTACGCTTATTTCTGTCAGTGAGATGGGTCTCCTGTAAGCAATAAATTGTTGGATCTTCCTTTTTAATCCATTTCATCAAATGGTGCCTTTTGATGGGGAAATTAAGTCCATTAACATTAAATGTTAGTACTGATAGGTATGTGGTGATTCCTGTCATTTAGTTGTCTCAGTTGTTTGAGGGTTTGACTTTGTGTACCTAAGTTGAGGTTACTCTCTACTTTCTTGCTTTTTCTTTTCCTGTAGCTTGGTGCTGCCTGCCATACATGGTTATGTTGGGTTAAACTTTCTGCTTGCAAAAATCCCTTGAAGAATCTTTTGTAGTGGTGGCTTTGTGGTCACATATTGTTTTAGTTTCTGCTTATCATGGAAGACTTTTATTGCTCCATCTATTTTGAATGATAGTTTTTCTAGGTAGAGTGTCCTGTGGTTGAAGTTATTTTTGTTCAGTGCCCAGAAGATCTCACCTCAAGGTCTTCTTGCTTTTAATGTTTCTGTTGAGTAGTCTGCTTGATTTTGATGGGTTTACCTTTGTATGTTATTTGTTTTTCTGCTCTTACAGCCTTCAATATTCTTTCCCTAGTTTCTGTACTTGTTGTTTTAATGATGATGTGTCGTGGGGTAGTTCTATTTTGATCTGGTCTGTTTGGTGTCCTGGAGGCCTCTTGCATCTGTATGGGAATATCTTTCTCTAAATTTTGGAAATTTTCCATTATTATTTTGTTGAATATATTACGCATTCCCTTCACTTGCACTTCTTCTCCTTCTTCGATGCCCATGATTCTCAAGTTTGGTCTTTTGATGGAGTCGGTGAGTTCTTGCATTTTCTTTTCACAGGTCTTGAGTTGTTTAATTAATAGTTCTTCGGTTTCTCCTTTAATTATCATTTCATCTTTGAGTTCTGAGATTCTGTCTTCTGTTTGCTCTATTCTGCTGGATTGGCCTTCCATTTTGTTTTGCAATTTTGTTTCATTCTTTTTTCTGAGTTTTCCATTTCCTGAGTCACTTTCTCTTTAATGTTGTCTATTTTTGTCCTGAGTTCATTTATCTCTTTATTTAATCATGTTCTTTGTTTCATTTTGGTGCTTATACAGTGCTTCTGTGGTTTCTTTTGTTTCTTCTTGTGCTTTTTCAAATTCTCTATTTTTGTTGTCTTGGAATTTCTTGAGTGTCTCCTGCACATTTTGGTTGACCATATCCAGTATCATCTCTATAAAATTCTCATTGATTACCTGTAGTATTTCTTCTTTCAGATTGTTCTTGTGGGCTTCATTGGGTTCTTTGGCATAGTTTGTCTTCATTTTGTTGGAGTCTGGATCTGAGTATCTGTTTTCTTCATTTCCCTCTGGTTCCTGCACTAATTTTTTGCTGTGGGGAAACTGGTTTCCCTGTTTTTTCTGTCTTCCCATCATTGCCCTTGGTGTTGTTATTGTCCCTGTACTGTGTGCAATTAAGTATTTTCTAGCTTGTAATAATAACAGTGGTGATATTTAGAATGGAAGGGTGAGAGGTGAGGGAAAGCAAAGAAGTTAAAGGAAAAGGGAAAAACAAACATACAAACAAACAAAAAACAAAACAAACAAACAAAGAACCAAAGTTTCAAAGATATAAACAGGGAAAGATAGTGTACTAATCAAGAGTAAGCTGAACAGGCATTAGAAGACAGTGAGAGGATTGAAAAAATAAAAAATAAAAAAAAAATAAATAAATAAATAAAAATCTCCAAGTTCAAATGCAATAAAGTTTCAGTCAATAATTTTGGTGTTAATCCCACAGTCTCCAATCCTGAAGGTGATGTCTCAGAAGTAGTTCTGTCATTTTCTCATTAAAGAGGAAAAAAACAAAACAACACAAAACAAAAAAAAAACCCCACAAAGTGTCCCAAGTTCAAATGCAATACAGTTTTATTAAGTTTTTCTGCAGTCAGGTGTAGTTTGGTTGTTGTCTCATCAAAGGGAGAAAGAAAAAAAAAGAATCTGGAAACAGTTCTGTGAATGTCTATCTGAGGCTATGGCTCAACTGCTCACTGCTGTCAGCCTGCTGTAGCTGGCGGCGTTATTTATGCAGTTCTCAGGAGTGAGCTTAGCACTCACCTAGCCCCTCAGGCATTGTTTACTTAGAGTTCTGTGTGTGATGCTACTGCTACAACCTTTCCCCTTTCCAAGCACACTGGGGGAGGTGACACTGCACCAGCTTTCTCAGGCCTGTGTGTTTATTTATGGTTCACATGGGAAGTGGGTCTTCCCCCCTCTCCTGTGGAGTTTTCCTCTCACTGCCACTTTTACAAGCTTTCCTACTCCTGATTGCTGGGAAGTGCCACTGCTCCTGCCTTCTCCAGCTGGCTTGTTGTGAGGGATTTTCCCTCCCCCCTCTTCAGCACTCAGGGCACCCCGCCCTCTTTGCTACATGTCTTTTTTGTTGTTATTGCTTATTATTCAGTTTTTTTTCTTTTTTCCCTCAGTGGGGGTTGGTCTGTCCTGGGGGCTATGCTGATCTGGCTGATCTGATTGTTGTGGGAGTACCATCTGCTGCTTAGCTCACCTTGCGGTCCACACCTTCCCAAGCCATTTGGGTGCTGCCATCTATCAGTGGCATGGGAGCCCTCCTGGTTTCTCTGTTTCATGTGAAGTGGAGATGCTATGCACAGGCTGGAGGTGTGGAGGAGTCAAAGTTTCACCTCTTTTTGGTGGTTTTCCCTGTAAGGTGTATCTCCAGTGTCTCTCCGAGATTTTACTTTAGGAGGCACACTTTTTGCTTCCTCCCTCTAGCCACCATCTTGGAATCCCTTGTTTAATTTTTTTTATAAAATTAGGAAATTTTTATGGATCTGTAGATACCAATTTGGGAAAAATGACTGCAAAATGAAAGAACAAAAGCAGCAAAGTTGGGAATGTGGATGTTTCATTTGACTATGAAAGATGGTGAAAGACAGTAATTTGAAGCTTCAGAGTGCAAACAAGTGATGCCTATATGGATTCTGGACAATTTGAAGTGGAGAGCAAGCAATTGTAAGCATCTCTCCATCACTGATGTGGGAAAAGAGCAACTGAGTGCCACATCTATCCTCTTTATTTCCAGGAAGACACAAGCCATCTGAGGAGGGTTCAAATGCCCATGTTTATGACAAACCTTTCCTTGGTGTCTTCTGTGATTTTCATGTTCATTAAGGGAACCTAGAAACCCAAGAGTAATCTCATCCCCCGAGACCCCAAAGCAAGTTAAGTTCCTACTCATTTAGGCATGCTACTCTCTATTCCCTGCACTTTAACTAGTTTGGTTGATTAGACATGGACCAGTCTTTCATAACCAGTGTCTCTGTTCTTTGAATGATAGCTTGCAAACCAGTACAGGGCAGAACATGGAGAAGATGAAAAAATTTTAGAAACAACTTGGGCAAGTTTTACTACAGAAATGAATCATGTCCTCTAAGGTGAGTTCTTAGGTAGATTTAACTCATGTCCCCCTGATTTTCCTCTTTTCTTTACCTTCATGTACAGCAATTTTACTGGAAAATTGCTAGATTTCATCCAAATTTGAGTTTTCTCTCTTGATAGATAGGTAGGTAGGTAGATGGACACATGGATTGATGGAATGAGTGGCTATAAGTAGTGACTGAGTTGATGTAGCGGATAGTCAAGTCAAACATTGACACTTCTGATACAGATTACTGCCTTAAGCCTCATGTTATGTTTCTTTTCATCAAATCTAAATATGAAGTTATCTTTGTGATTTGGCCCAGTTGATAGAATAGAAATTTCAAAGTTGTATTTCCTTCATTGAAAGAGTTTGGCATTCATATAAGTGATTGCAATAATCTGGTATCTGCTATTTATTCTCATATTTTAAAAAAGTTCAGCTGTAATAAAGCTGAAGCCACATTTCCTGGAAATAAGACTGATTTCATTTTGTCTCTGCTGAGAGCAGATCCAGGTTTCTTTCCTAAGAAGAACAGTTTCATATGACAATTACCAACACAGTGAATTTAACAACAATCAACACCTCTAGACAATATTTTGTATTAAGTCAAAAACATCATTTCATCCTCAATTGCACAGAATTCACACTTTTCTTGACATCGAGCTAACATAGGGCCCTTTGCTTGCATTACTTTTGTTTTCCTTTCTCAGGTTGTAGGTGTCAAACGATCAGCACAGGCTTGACAAAATTATCTCCTCCTATGAGAGCACTGTCTGGATCTATGAGAGAAGGTGGGAAGCAAAAGATGATCTCTACAAAAACAAAAATTAGAAAATATTTGGAACAGAAGGTTATGTGATAGAAAACTGTTCCCTAGTCTGCATTTTGTTGGGGGAGCACATGCAAAGTTTATATTCTTAGAGCCTCATAAGGGAGGTCAAGTGGAGGAGAAGCTTGGGAACAGCCATGTATGAAGATTACCGTTTTCTGAATTTTTGTCAGGTTGTGGGGAATCCCACTATGGAAGTGAATGACAGTCTGAATTGACTGAGAAGTCAAGGGAGGATCTTTAGATGTAGACAGCAATGGGGTCATCAGGAACATGAGCAAGGTAAAAACGTTCCTCAAAAATTAGCATTCAAATTGAGAAGTGGAAACACACCCAGAATTTACTTATTCTCTTTCTAAACCAAAAAAAAAGCAGGTGTAAAGTACTGTTGCAAGACATGTTGTACAATTCACTATTACTTATTGAGGAACAATCATAGACAAAGCACTGTTTATAGCTTCTTAGTTATGGAGTGATGTTTCTAATGTCATATGCACATAAGGATGCTAAAGAATTATTTAATTACACTGTAGCCTTCATAAATATTCATTACTACAATTAAATTTTTGTTCTCCAGGTTTTCCCAGGACCTCTGAATAGAAAATGGAATCTGATAGGTAGAGTTCTAAATACCCTCCAAAATTTCTGCCAACTGGTATATACACTGCTTAATCACCTCTCTGTTAGTGTTTGTGTACAGGGGAGGGGCTGAGAACATGATGGGATATTACTCCCAGGATTTTATTGTATCATATAACATGTTATCCTAGTAACAAGAGAGTGACTCTTCTTCATGGCCTGTGCATAGTGTGAGAAGGTCAGGTGGCTAGGACTTTCTAGGACCTACTTTGGCCTCTAGGAACCTAGAATGATGAGTACTGCCAACACCATTCAGAACATGGGGCCTTCAGTTCTAAAATTTCAAGGAATTAAATTCTGCCAACAACCTCAATAGCTTGGAGTACGATCCTAAGTCTCAGATGAGATTAGATCTCTAGTTTGAATCTTAATTAAAACTAGTGAGTCCTGGAGCAAATATCCCAGCTGACCTGACCCACAGAAAGGGTAAGATAAATATTTAGCATATTTTAAGCTACTAAGATTGTGGGAAATAAGGATACATCAATAGTCTAATAAGATGACTTTCTCATACTTTCTTCTGCATATATTTGTGTGTATCTCTGTCTGTCTATGTGTGTGTGTTTGCATGTGTGAGTGAGAAAGAAAGATGCTAAAATTATTCCATCTCTTTTGCCAAAGAAGCTTTGAAACAAAGACAAGTATAAATCTAGAATTATCTGCCATGGATGCTGCAGTTGTCACTTAGAGAAAGAGCTCTCAGTTCTCAATAACAGGCTAATGGCTGGTTGCTCCTTATATCTCTACAGGGAGTCTAATTGAAGGTGGAAGAAATGACAAACTTGAGTTTAGTGACAACCTTCTTCCTCATAGGTCTTCCCCACCCACCTTCGCTGGACACCATACTGTTTGGAATCTTCCTGGTGATTTATGTACTCACTGTGCTGGGGAACCTTCTCATCCTCCTGGTGATCAGAGTCGATTTTCACCTCCACACACCCATGTACTACTTCCTTATCAACCTGTCCTTCATTGACATGTGGTTCTCCACTGTCACGGTGCCCAAAATGCTCATGACTTTGGCATCCCCGGAAGGCAGGGCTATCTCCTTCCACAGTTGTGTGGCTCAGCTCTATTTCTTCCACTTCCTAGGGAGCACTGAGTGTTTCCTTTACACAGTCATGTCATATGATCGCTACTTGGCCATCAGTTACCCACTCAGGTACACCACCATGATGAGTGGGAGAACATGTGCTCTCCTGGCCACTGGCACCTGGATCAGTGGTTCCCTGCACTCTGCTGCCCAGACCACCTTGACATTCCGTTTGCCCTACTGTGGGCCCAACCAGATCCAGCATTACTTTTGTGATGCACCACCCATCCTCAAGTTGGCCTGTGCAGACACTTCAGCCATTGAGATGGTCATCTTTGTGAACATCGGGGTAGTGGCCTCTAGCTGTTTTTTCCTGATAGTGCTGTCCTATGTGTCCATTGTGTGCTCCATCCTGAGAATCCGCACCTCAGAGGGGCGACACAGAGCCTTTCAGACCTGTGCCTCCCACTGCATTGTGGTCATCTGTTTCTTTGTGCCTTGTGTTTTCATCTACCTGCGACCAGGCTCCAGGGATGCTGTGGATGGGGTTGTAGCTGTTTTCTACACTGTGCTGACACCCCTGCTCAACCCTGCTGTGTATACCCTGAGGAACAAGGAGGTGAAGAAAGCACTATTGAAGCTAAAAGACAAAGTAGTGGTTTTGCAGAATGAGTGAACTCTAAGGAGTACTTCGTTTTTTCAAAAGTAAGAATATAATTTAGTTATCCATTTTAAACTTATTTCACCTTAGTTTGCATTGTTAATCAATATTCAAATCCAACTGCTCAGTAACATTTCTTTCTATGAGGTTTTTCTGTTTCTAGCCTTTCTTAGGTTGAATGTGATTATTCTCATCTTTTGATTCAAATCTTTATAATGGGTTTACAAAAACTTAAAATGAATTTTCCAGTTTGATGTCAGATACAGAGGATTGATTTATTCATATATCTGAATTGATAATGTGCTTTTTGAGTATAGTTCTTATGCACACAAAAGTTGGGATTTTTTAAATTGTTTTTTTGGCAGTACTGGAGTTTTGAACTCAGGGCCTCACACTTGCTAGGCAGGCATTCTACCACTTGAGCCACATTCTGACCCTATTGTCCAGATTTTATAATCCTAGAAATGCTGATCAAGGATAGTAATAAGTACAGAGGTCATTCATTCATGATTAGTAGCTGAAGCAATTCAAATATGTTTTTAACTCTCATTGTGCTGTATGTGTCTGTATGCATGTATGCACCTAAGTGTGTCTATACTGTGAGGTCCTAAAGTGTCTAATCCTCCTTATAATATCATCTTGACACTATTAATTGTTTCCACATGGAAAAGTTGTAGTCTTCTTAGCAGCCTTTTGTCTCTAAGTAGGACTATCTGGACCAACTTGGAATAATTAACATCTTGGGAGAACCCTGCAGGTTCTTTAGGTAGGTGAGTTGTTTCAAAGTGATGCTAACTGCAGATACCTCTAGCCTCCATTACATACTATGACTGTGAATCCCATATTGAACTTTACTAGATGCTCATATTTTGCACAGGGCAGGATCGCTTTTTTTTTTTTTTTTTAGATAGTTGTGGCTGATCGTGGTGTCAAAAAACCTTCAGCTACTACTTTAGAGTAGGAAATTCAGCAAACTGTACAACCTGATCTGGGGGCAAGGATGCTCCACATTACAGGGACCAATGATGTTTTTATTTAGGAAACAGAAAAGTGAACATATAATTAATAACTTGTTTTCAAGACATCTCTTTTACAAATTAGACTAATAATGCATGGCACAGGTAAAACACTAAAAACATAATGCATGCCTACACAGCTTGCACACAGCCTATCTTGTGGACATCTACACATCATAGATTAGACTTTTGACTTTTTGATAGTAGCCACCCTTTCAGATGTGGGATGTTTTTCATTGTAGTTTTGATTTACAATTCTCTCATGATTAATGGTGTTGTTGAGCATCCTTTCCTGTGCCTGTTACCATTTCATATGTCTTATGTGGAAAAATTTCTATTCAAGCAATTGCCCACTATTTAAATTCAGGTTATCTTTTCAATATTTTGCTATTAAGTTGTCTGAGTTCTTTGTGTGTTTTGAATATTAACTCCTTGTTACTTCTTGTCAGATATGTGATATAAATATCTCCTATTTCATAGGTTGCCTTTTCATTTTGTTGAGTGTTTCCTTTGTATACACAAACTTTAAGTTTGATGTAGAACCACTTGCCTATTTTTTCTTTTACTGAATGTGTAGTATAGTACTTTAAAAGATACAGAAATGTATTATCTTTAAATTATTGATAATTACTTTAGTAATTAACACTATTATTGGCAATGTAATCATTATTCTGGTCAATTTACTGATTTTGGTAAATTTGATATTCCCATATTTATTAATTTTTCAAGGAATTTAATTATAATAAAATACATGAAGCATTAAACTCACAATAAAAATTTTCAGGAACAATTACTGATCTTGTGATACACTAGATCACCTCAATTTAATCTTTACAAGAATTCTAAGAGATAAGTGCTGTTATCTAAATTCACATAATTAGCAAGGAATATGGTCCAAGTTTAATCCCCAAATAGTCTGGCAACAAAGGCCATGATGCTACTCTCTATGATACATTGTTTTCATGAAATTTTTGGATTACTATTTTGAGGGGTTTGGAGTATAATATTAATGAATGTTAATAATCATTAAAATAATAAAGCACATATTTTGTATAGTTACCTGCATTTTATATATAAATGTAGGATTTAAAAAAAAACCTACATTTTACTTTCTTAGAATCCATAATCATACTAATTATATTATAATTTTGCAAATTATAATATAATTATATCTCTTTGGATATAAGGTTATTATATCAAACTCTGTGTGTCTCAACCTCCCTTTTTTTGTATTGAGCTCCATTATTTCTTTTATATGCCCGATTGACCTAAAAAAAGACTCCTTGAAACTCTAAGGATCTGTCTGTACTCCTGCCTCAGATATTTCTCCTTCATACAATTGAAAAAGGAGTAAAAGAGAAGACGAGTAGGGAGATAGGAGAATTCAAAACACTAGTAAGAGCTCTGAAAATAAAGGGTGATCTTAATACTTGAATAATGAATCATTTTCGTTATGAGAAAAACCTCAGTTTGTAAATATTTTATTGTGTCATTATGCATTATTATGCTCCAAGAGCTATGAGTGCTGTTTCAAGAGGGAAAAATTTAAAAAACCCCAGCAATTGAAGTTTGCATTTCACATAAGGAAATGATGAAACCTCAGATAATCTGTCATCACATTTTATTGTATTTTGATCAACTCTCTCGGGTTTCTTCTCAAATTAGCAGCTCTGGTACAGTCAACTGAGATGTTGTCCACAGAAGTTCACGATTAGTGGTGTCATTTCCCTGCTAACCTGAATTTCTCTAAAATATGGTATGGGTGTGGTCATAATGTAACTTATTGATTGATTCCCTGAAGCTACATTTTCTGAGTTAACTAGTGCTTGAAAAAGGTTTTCAAATTACAGGTGTAAGCAGCTAAAACAGAGGAAGAATCTGGTTCAAATCCTGAAAGAATAGGATGGCTTTTATAATGATCCCGATGCTGATACTTGTTTATCTGTTCAGTCCTTTTTTCTCAATAATTAATGCAATAATTCCTGCAATCATTTTAATTTCACCACAGAAGAAACAGAGCTTTAAGCCAGTGTTTATGTTCCATAGCTCTGGAGTGCAATGGGAGAACTGATGGTTTTTAGAGTGTTACAATGTATATGTGAGGTGCCATGGTCAGCCTTGGCATCTAACACAGATTAGGTGAGGGACTGAATCATCAACTGAAGGTACAGAGTTAAACAAATACAAAGGCATGCACCAGCCAGATGATTTAAAATAATTCACATGTAGAATACTGTTTATACAAAGTTAATTCCAATGCATGTGTTTTGGGGTGTGTCCCAAATTTGCAGAAGCTTTGTTTTTTTTATGCCAAATCATGTTATGGTTTGATTCTTTTAATTCTAATGAGAAAAAAATTGGTCACAAGAGATCAAAACCTGTCCCCCACCAGCCACAAGGTCAGTAGGTGTAATCCTATCTATAGGTGAAGAAGAGAGAGTTTTAGGTAGACTGCATTAAAGGGGTTAACTTAGAAGTTTACAGTGTGGTCAACACTTCTCACACTGTGGGTAAAACTGATAATTTTCAAAATGGGAGTTATCATCCCCTCAGTAAACATTATCATTGGGCCAGGCATGGTGGTACATGCCTGTAATCCTAGCACTTGGGGGGTTAAAGCAGGATGATGGTAAGTTTGAGGTCTGGGCTACATAGCAAGACCCAGTTTGAAATAAAAAAGGTTATCATTGGAAAAATATTTTTATATTACAGAATTTATTTTCAGATTTTAGATACCCATATTATCAAGTGGGTCTAATAAGATTATTAGACCCAAAATACATTCATCATGCCCTAAAAATTTAGTGTTATCTTTTCCATCTGACTCATCCAGTCAGTAGAAGCAGTGTGTGAAGACAAAACGTAGTTTTGACAGATTTGTGTAATAACAAGTTTGGAGTTGTCACATGTTCACATGTCAGAGCGTGTAGTATTACTAGACATAAATGAAAGATAGGAACTATCCTGACGTGAAATATCAATGAGGAACACATTGAGACTTTCTATTATTCCTCTAAAGAGAGCCCACTGATGTGGTGTTAGAGGATTTCAAAGCACTAATGCAGTGTGCCAAGCCATTCACAGGATGGCAGGGCTCTAAAAGCCAACACAGCCTGGAATAGGCAGCCTGCTGCTAGCAATTAAACATCGCTGACAAGACCATCCTAGGTTCTGTTCACCATTAGCAGCATATTTCAGGATCGCTGGTATACTTTCCTTTGTGTTCAAAGATGTTATGGCAGTCTGCAGGATTTTTTTTTTCTTGTTTCTTTCTTTCTTTCTTTCTTTTTTTTTTTTTGTGGTACTGGGGATTGAACTCAAGGCCTTGCCATTGCTAGGCAAGAACTGTACCACCCGAGTTACACCTCCAGTCCTTCTTGCTCTTTAGTTTGTTTAATTAGATAAGGTCTCATACTAACTTTTTTTTCTTCCCTGGTACTGGGGTTTGAACTCAGGGTATTTCAGTTGTTGGGAAGGTGCTCTCCTGGTTGAGCCACGTCTCCAGCCTTTTTCGTTCTGGTTATTTTGGAGATAGGGTCTCACGTTTTGCCTAGGCTGGCCTGGATCAAAATCCTCCTATTTTAAGCTTCCCATTGTCACTGGGATGACAGGCGCATGCCACCAATCCCAGGGTTTTTCCATTGAGATGTGGTCTCACAAATTTTTTTGTCAGGGCTAGCCTGGAACCATGATCTTCCTGATCTTAGCATCCCAAGAAGCTAGGATTGCAGGTGTGAGTCACCAGCACCCCACCTAACTTTTTGCTCAGGCCAGCCTCAAACCACAATCATGCTACCTCCATCTTCCCAGCAGCTGAGATTACAGATGTGTACCACCATGCCTGACTAAGAATTCTTTAATGTTATAGGCCCACTTCTACTCAGCCCCTCTGGCTTTAAACTTAACCAAGAGAGTTGACAAATAGGATCTTGAGCCCAGAAGGGATTCTTCATTTCCATTACAGGATTTTTGATTTTAGCATTTCTTTTTGATTCTGTTGTAGAGTACCAATTTCTGTTAAAATTACCCATCTGTTCTGTTATGTTATCTACTTCTTATATCAGCTTTCTGAACATATTAATCACAGCTATTTTAAATAGCCCATCTGATAGTTCTTAATAAGATTTGTGGATTATATTAATGTCAATTTCCTATTGTAACATTACAGTATAATTTTGCAAATTGTTACCATTGCTGGGCAAAGTAGACAAGGACTTTCTTGTTGTTTTTCACAACCTCATATATTTATATAATTATTTTTAATGAAATAAAGACACTGATATTTACCTTACATGTAATCATTGAAAGTTTTAATTACCTTCAACATGGTCTTACGTACTACCTGTTATTATAGTGTTTGGTTCTTCCAGTGTATTTTCAATTTAATGCAACAATGAATCTCTCCTTGGGTTCTACCACAGTAAACCTTGGATAATACTATACTTGTTTTTTTTCTCATGCTGGACCCTAGTGAATCTAGAAACATTGCTATTCTTGTTGTGTGTCTGTTATCACATGCCTTAACTCAATAAATGTCCCATAACCCTTTATGTAATTGTGAGTTAAATAAAATACTATGATGTTATCATCAAAGTGAATCAGAGTGAACCCAATAGCCAAGTAATTTTGGCTTATCTATACATTGTTTTTTCTCTTTCCCAAAATGAGTTGGGTTATATACTAGGTCAATCAGTTTGAGTAAATACCAATAATTAAACTTGTACATAGGTCACTGCCTCATGGTTAATGTGGGTCATGCTACTAGGTTTAGTGTGATTTTCTTCTCACCACAGCTTCACAGCTTATGTTGAGCAAGATATGGCAAGCCAGCAGAGAAGGATGGTCCTGCTCAAGCATCTCTGAAATGCAGCTGGTACAAATCTGAGGAGTCTGAGAGGTGCTGTTTGGTACTATCTTTCCATTTTCACCTTCCTAGACTACTAAAGAGAGTTGGCATGCATTGTACCAACAGGATACATGTGGCATTTACAGTGATTATTTATTTGTAGAAGAATTAATTTACATTTTCAATATATGTGAATATTTGGAAGGCTAATTGTAAGGTTCATAGCCAAAGCCTTACCTCCCTAGATAGGATCCAAAGACCATTTTATTTATTAAGTCAATAAATGTAACTTATAGACACAATATAATTATATGGAATCATTGCCTTGATTTGTTATAAACTGGAGGCTACTTTCAGTGTTCTGACAATATTTCTTTGTCTCTAAGCTTATGTTCTCATTTCTTGTATATTTAATATTTGTCCTTTGTTTTCTTACAAAGGTAATTTTAAGATTGCTGCAAATGGATACTCTGAAATGGATACTCAAGGAGTCTATAATGTAAAAAGAGTCCTAATAGTTTCTCTCAGTGACCAAACAAATCATGCAATGTGTGTAACACATAAATGGACATGTTTACTCTCAAAAATTTTGGAAATTGGAAAAAAAAGTGAAGACTTACAGTTTTCATTGCTCATGAAAGTGAATAAAGCCATTCTTGAGAATTAACTTTTTGTCTAGTATTTTCTAAACTAAAATTTCATTACATGGTTACTATATTATATAGTATATTGTGAATATTATGTGTGGCTCTTTTTAACATAGAAAGCTTAGAATATGCAAAGAAAAAGAATTTTACAAAGCTTTTATTAAATATATTATAAGAATATTATACTGAATAATTCTGGAAAGTTATTTACATACACGGTAAAGATAAATTACTTTTCTAATGATTTCCTTAATGGAACATAAAAGCAAGAGAGGACTACTATCCTTCCTCTTAGATTATCACCACTCAATGGGTACTATAACTGGGATTTTGACAAATGATATTTAGAAAGAATTAACATTTTATTAACTATTTCATTTAATAGTTAACATTGGGTAATTTACCAAAGAATTAAAAAATGGATGAACTACTGATAGACACAACAAAATGAATGAATCTTAAAAAGTTACGTTGAGCAAAAGAAGGCAGACACAATAGAGACTGTCTTAGGATGATGTTATGTGCTTGTAAGAACAGTATAAAGCTAACAGGCTGATACAAGTGGGAAGAGCCATGCCTGTGGTGGGAGGAGGGGTGTCATATGGAGTGGTGATTGGAAGAAGGCACCAGGGGATTTTCTGAGATGATAAAATTCCATATTTTGATTGTAATGTTTGTTATTTTGTTAAGATGTATCAAATTGTATACTTATGATTTTTGGATCTTACCTATGTAAATATTACCTCAAAGTAATGACCATAACTAACCATTTCAAAACTAAATAAAAACCTAATAGATATTTGAAATGCTATTCTCAAGTATATTCCAGTTGAAAATATAATTTAATTAGGAATTTAAAAAATGTTAGGAATAACTGGTCTTTACCTTAGTTATTTGGTTATTTACTCTGAGTATACACTGCTCCACCTTTCAGCTTAAACAGTGCTTTCTTCACCTCTTTGTTCCTCAGGGTATACACAGCAGGGTTGAGCAGGGGTGTCAGCACAGTGTAGAAAACAGCCACAACCCCATCCACAGCATCTCTGGAGCCTGGATGTAAATAGATGAAAAGACCAGGACCAAAGAAACAGATGACCACAATGCAGTGGGAGGCACAGGTCTGAAAGGCTCTGTGTCGCCCCTCTGAGGTGCGGATTCTCAGGATGGAGCACACAATGGACACATAGGACAGCACTATTAGGAAAAAGCAGCCCAAAGCCACTACCCCGATGTTCACAAAGATGACCATCTCATTGGCTGAGGTGTCTGCACAGGCCAACTTGAGGATGGGTGGTGCATCACAGAAGTAATGCTGGATCTGTTTGGGCCCACAGTAGGGCAAACGGAATGTCAAGGTGGTCTGGGCAGCAGAGTGCAGGGAGCCACTGATCCAGGTGCTAATGGCCAGGACAGCACACGTTGTCCCACTCATCATGGTGGTGTACCTGAGTGGGTAACTGATGGCCAAGTAGCGATCATATGACATGACTGTGTAAAGGAAACACTCAGTGCTCCCCAGGAAATGGAAAGAATAAAGCTGGGCCACACAGCTGTGGAAGGAGATAGCCCTGCCTTCCGGGGATGCCAAAGTCATGAGCATTTTGGGCACCGTGACAGTGGAGAACCACATGTCAATGAAGGACAGGTTGATAAGGAAGTAGTACATGGGTGTGTGGAGGTGAGAATCCACTCTGATCACCAGCAGGATGAGGAGGTTTCCCAGCACAGTGAGAACATAAATCATCAGGAAGAGTCCAAAAAGTATGGTGTCCAGCGAGGGTGGGTGGGGAAGACCTATGAGGAAGAACATTGTCACGAGGCTGTCATTTGTCATTTCTTCTCATATACAGAGATATGCCCCTACAGATAGGAAGATGAATCTAGTATTTACAGATAACATATTTAATATCAAATATTGTAACTACATTTTTGTCTGGTGGAGAACACAAGGGTAAAATTTTTCTTCATCTGTTACATAGGTCCTTCAAAAAACGGAGGTTTGAAGAGGAATGGTGTTTCCTTTCTTTTCTTTTCTGTTTTTTTTGATGCAACTTTAGTTTTGAACTCAGGGCCTACTACTTGCTAAGCAGGTACTCTACCACTTGACCCACTCTGCCAGCCCTTGGTGTTTTCCTATTGCATTACAAAAATCAGCCAAATGGAAAGGAGTAGTGAATTCATACAAACTAAGTTACATTTTAAAAAGAGGAGAAAATTTAGTATTCTGTTTTCTGTAGAATTATATGTATATATACCCAAGTAATAACTATTCAGTGGTAATAACTTTCTCCTAGCACCAAGCTTTTATTCCAGTCTCTCTCTCTCTCTTACACACACACACACACACACACACACACACACACACACACACACACACATTCAGTTCTAATCATCGGGGAATTTCCATTTCAATAAAATTTCTCCAGCAATCTCCCATTCAAAATGAGGGAAAACTGCTTTCCTATTCCTACACCTCTTTGGTCAGTGGCAGGTGTAATAGCATAGGGTATCAGCAATGGTCTGGGAAAACTGCAGCCTGCCTTCTTTTCCCCTGTCTTACCTCAACCATGCCTTCCTAATTGAATGAAAAATCTGAAACTAAACTGATGCAGTAGTGGTCAGAGCACCATTTCTTTCCTCAACTCCCTTATCATACATATATTTATTTACAAATATTCATTATTTCTCTCTCCAGGATATTAAGCAATCACTCATCCTCTTTCTAAAGCAGGATAAAATCATCTCAGTGTATTTTGAGATTCCCAAGAAGAATTAGCTATCATAAATAATAAAAAGAACTCAACTGTATCACTGGCATTTGAGTTTCAGGACTGAATTAAATATAATAATATACTTGTTATGAAATGAACACAATTGTGTCTCTAAGAATAGATAAAAGACATAATTTAAAACTATTTTTATTGTTTTTAGGATTTCTATTATTCCAGAGCTTGAACTCAAGTCCTCATTCTTCAAAGAGTAGACTAGGTATCCTGGGAATTATATATTCAAAGAGAAAAGTGGTGAAAAGGGATGAAGAACTGAAGGGAAAGTTGGCGGGAGTCTTGGACCTCATTAAAAAAAAAACCAAACAAACCCAACAGAGCATCTTTTGACTAATTTCTAGGCTGGCTGCTTCTGTCATACAGATCCATATCTGCAGCATATTTTCATTTTTGCCTCTCTGATAGGAACAGGCTTTTCCACTGTGGAATTCAGCTGTAACTGAGTTGGGTGGTCAGGACTATAATGTCAAGGTAAAGAGATAGCAGTTAATTCATTTACGTCTTACAGGATTTTGAGTCTTTCATAAGAGCATGTAATGCCTTTGTAAAATGACTACGAATCTAACCCAAGGCTAAACAAGAGTGAAGAAAACCAGAACTGTGATCATAATTACATTGTAATCACTCCAAAGTGCTCAATAATGAAGAAATGCTGAGGTTTCACTAATTTTTGCTACTTACCAATTTTGCAGCTGAGTTTTGTATAATTAGTTAGAATTCCAGGTTTAAAGAAAGTCTCGATCCTTGATCAGGAGTATTCTTTTTCGTTCACAATTGGAACCACAGGAAAAATGCTATGGAAACAAACTCTTTTTAAATAGAGGTAACACTGATTTGATATCTCAGGAGATAATGCTGTGACCCTACATTCTTCATGGATGAGGATAAAGTTTCAACATTATCATAAACACTAAGAATTTTATCTAAACGCACCTGTTAAAATTCATTCTGCTTTGATGGACCACCATTTCATAAGCTATTTTATTTAACCAAAATTTAATTTTCAAATAAACAAACATGGTGCTCTGGGCTTGAAGACGTCTTCTATAGGGAATGATTTATTCCACCCCTTGATTTTTCTCTGAGTTCAAAAGTGGAAAATATGGGCTTTCTTCCCCAAAGGGACATTTCTCTGGTGAAGTTTGTAGTTTCTGTGATGGATCTTTAACTTTCTGGTGAATATAGTTAGTCTTCTCTGCTCCAGGGATGTTCAGAATAAACATCTTGCTAATTAAACATCCCCCCTCTGGGACTTGGCAGACTTATACTAGGTGAGCTCCTGGCCAAGAACAGATATTACTTAATATTTTCTGGCTCAGAGATTTTCTCCTCTTCTCTGAGGCTTCTACCTTTATACCTTCTCTTAGCTTAAAACATGTTTACACTTGCTGTGAAATTTCTTTAGTTTGACTTATTATGAATAAAGAAAAAACGTCATACCTTTCTTCTAGAATTAATTTATGTCTTAGCTATCAGGGAAATGAAATTATGAAAACCAGAAGCAAAAGTGAGCTGATAAAGCTGTTAGTTTTAAAGAAGGAAATGTCAGCTTCTTGTGCCTTTTGTGCCATTAGAAAATCTGTCAACTTTATATGGATAATGTCACTCTGTATGGAATAGATTTTGAAGAACCAAAGCCCCTTACATTAGTATTTCTGGTAATTAATCTATTACAGCCCTCAATTTTCTGACATTGGATATGCATTGAGGTTAAGATGTCTTTAATCAATATAAAATCACCATACTTCCTCAAAAGATCATTTCAATATTTAATTACAATCAGCTCTACTTAATATTTCAAAATCTCTTTGTCAAATACATGCTATTATGTTGTGCTGATTCATATGTCATTTCAGCTTTTTCACAGACCTTTACGAATGCTGTTAACTTCAACTTGACTCTCTTGGGTTATATACCTATAACGTTATCATCTTCATATAATATTAATTTCACCTTTACTTTTCCAAATTAAGCATCTATTAATTTTCTTTCCTGTGTTACTATATTAGGAAGAAAATATTATTGTTTGCCTATTTCTATTTTTCAAGGATTACTTATATCTTTTATGAGAGCTGTACATCTTGTTCAATACTTTTTTATATCAGGAAGAACACAGAAATAACATTTGCTGAATTTTAACCTTTTCAGGAATAAAAACGGAATGATCCATCTTTTTTGGCCCTGTCTCAGTAAAAGCCAGTGAGAATCTATTTGATAAATAAGCCAGAACTTCCAGCGTCATTAAGAATCTGCACTGATGATCTTTCCTCATGGAGACAGACCCCTCTGATTCCACCCCCACATTCTGGGGATTTCTGCTGATGCTCTAAGAAGACTTCAGAAGGGTGGCGCTTCATCACTGGCCTGGCTCTACCACGGAACCACTCCTCTAACATTACTTATTTTTTTGCAATAATTTTTGCTATGCAAGTCCTTTGCATTTCCATGTGAATGTTAGAATCAACTTGCTAATGTATACAAATAAATGTGCTGGATTTTGATAAACATTGCATTGAATCAATAGGTCAATAATGGAGAGCTGACACCTTAACAATATTATCAAACTCACAAACACCATTATGTCTTTGGTTTCTCTCAACAATGTGCAATTTCAGTGTTCATTTCAGCACATTGTGTCAGTTCTGGTGGTTGCTCTGGTGTTTGAACTTAAGGCCCTGTGCTTGCTGAGCAAGTGCTCTACTGCTTGAGCCATATCCCCAGCCCCATCAGAGATTTTTCACCAGGATTAATTTTGCAATCTATCCCTTTTCTTCATCTATAGAGGTGATTATAGTTTTCCTTTCTTAGCATGTTAGTATTATGAATTACATTGTTTGAGTTTTGAATATTAAATCAAACTTATATTCCTGGAATCATTCCCACTTGATCATGATAAAAATCACCTTTAATACCTAATAGAATCAGTTTCTTAAAATTTTAAGAATTGTATCTTTATCTATAAAGGATACAGATTGGTAGCTCTTTCTCTTTGATATCTTTATTTTTAGTATCGAGTTAATTCCAGAATCAAACAATGAGCTTGGAAGTTTCCTGCCTACTCAATTTTCTAAAGGCCAATTTGTAAATTTGGTATTATTTATTCATCAGTATGAACTCCTAACCCTGGCTCTTAAGGCAGCGATACCCTTGGCCCTGCTTTGAGGCCTCCATCCATGCACCACGGTCCCGAATACACCTCTCAGCAGAAGTACTCAGCTCATTTTTCTCCTTTCTCAGGAATTATACTTTTCTGCTGCCTATTGTCCAATTCTGAAAAGATCTGTTACTATGCTTTTTGATCCAGCCTGCTATTTAGTTAGAGTGGCAGGATAAATATAATACCTATGATTGTATGGGGCTAGAATAGAAAACTTCTAATGCAACTATTTTTTAGTTATTTACCTTGTGTGTGGCATGAAACATGTGTGGATAAAAACTTATAAACAAAAATGCACACTTCAAAATTTATTATAATGCAAATATTTTGTCATCACCACCCAATTTAAAAAGCTAAACATTGCCAGCTACCTTTAAGTTCTCTCATCTCCATTGCAAACTCAATCCTGTCCATCACTTCTCATGACTTCTATGATTATACTGATTTCTTATCACTTTTCAAGGCATTGAAAACAAAAGAGCTAAGATTTGCATTTTAAAATTTTAAATAAATGGAATCATATACAAATAAATTAAGTTTGGAAGACACTTCAGATTGATATGTTGTGTTAATAAACTTTCCATTTGTGTGAAAATATGCCTGATGTAATCAACTTAAAAGAAGGAAGATTTATTTGGGTTTATGATTTTAGATGTTTTAGTTCATGATCACTTGGTCCTTTTGATTTGGGTTTGTGGAGAGGCCAGACATCATGGCCATAAACACATGGTGAAGGAAAACTACTCATCTCATGAAGGCTGGAAAGCAAAAGGAGAGAAAGGAAGGGAGTCAAGTTGCCAATACACCATTCAAGGGCATGCCCAATGACCTATATTCCCCAAGTAGGTCTATTTTCTAAAGTTGCTACTGCCTCCCCATAACATCATTAGCTGGGGATTAAACCTTCAGCACATGAGCTTTTGGGGGGAATATTTAAGATCCATACCATAGAATATGTGTAATGATAAATTTATTCTTTTTATTCATGTGTATTACACTAATGTAAGAGATATACTTACAGATACTGAGGTGTTCAAATATTTGAGTATTGGAGAAATTCTGCCTTGAATACCCATATATTTTCCTACCACATATATGTTGAATTATCATGGAGAAATCTCTATGTTCTGACAAAAATACATTCCAGATGATTTTAAAGCATTAAGTCTATTGGCCACTTATGCTTCTGGCTTTGTGAAGTCTGATCAAATCATTTGCCTATACTTAGGTTAGATTTTTTGATTTAAGGAGTTCTTTTTAAAGTTTGAATAAGAATTCTTGGGAATGACATTTGCTGCAAACACTTTCCCTTTCACTTGTTTTCTTATTTATTCTAAAATTATGTTTGCAATACTAAAGTGACAAAAATTCCAACGTTTTCCTTACTGCTGTTAGTTTCCATATGTAGGTGAAAAAGATTTCTCCCAATTTGACTAACAAAAGCTGTATTGTTTTCTTTATAAAATTGAGTTTATAATAAACTTGAAATTGATTTTGATTTTGTTTATGTATTTGGTAAATGATTAGTTTTATTTTTTACTTGTCCAGTTGTCCAACTTATTGAAAAATGAATATTATATGCAGTTAGTTGTCAGTTGCTTATGAAAAATACTTTAAATATGCTAATTTATAATGCTGGTAAAATTGGTCTTCACCAGCACTATACCAAAAATAATTTGACAATAATCTTCAAAACTATAATATTTATTAATTTTAAAATATTTTTACTTTAGTGAGCATATCCTTAATAAAGTGTTTAGTATGGAATATTGTTTGAGCTAAGAGGTTAATTACAGAGCATTGTATATACAATCATCTTTCTATCTATTGATCATCTTTTAAGCTTTCTCTCTATTTGTATTTCTTTATTAACATAAAAATGGGATAAGTATTAAAAAATATACATCTAGAAAAATGAAGATGTTTGAGTAAGTAGGTACATGTAACAGGTAAAAAATTGCTTTTAGAGAAAATGATAGTTGCAACAACTGAATGATATGAAAACTATTTTGAAAAAATATAAACTAAAATTAAACAAAATATGTTATACATATATAACATGACTATAAGTAGTTAATGCCATGAACATATGTTGGAGTGACTGGAATGAACACACTAAAATATTCACATTAATAATATTAAGATAGAGGAAATATAATATTTTTCTGGATTCTCAAATTATATAAAGTAGGTTGTTCATTTTCATACTACTTCCATTATGAATATGTCAAATTATAAAATAATGTGACAGAGAATGGGAAAGAGCATAAGGAAATAATTGAAGCCCATAATTACTCCCTTTGCTCTTTTCTGCTTCCTGAATAGTGGATTGGGTCATTGGAGACATTTTCTCAAAAGATTCCAGGTCCATTAATACTCTCCAATTTAAAAACATCATAAATTCAGAATTTCAGGACTAGGCTAACAGAAGGGCTATGTTTGGAATCTATATCTTGTACTCAAGAAGGCTCTGTGCCATGTTTCCTATGCAAACTAGTTTTGACTGAGGAAACTTCTTAGAAATTTTGGACAGCATGTCTTTACCTCTTTTTAATGTGATTTTTAAATCCACTGATATGTGTTAAAATCTCTGCCTGCTTCTATTAACCATTGCTCTCTTTCTTTGCTTTCTTCTATCATACTGAAACTTCCTCTGTGTTCTGGTCAATTCATCTGCTCAAGCCAGGGAAGAAGAATTAGGGAACTGAAGAGAATTCTTTCATGTGGCTGAGTTCAGCAATCCATTAGTAAGCTAGGACTGGGAAAGGGAGGGGAGAAGAGTTGGAGGAAAGTGTGAGTGAGTGAGTGTGTGTGTCTGTGTGTGTGTGTGTGTGTGTGTCAGGAGAATAGCTTGTAGGGAGAAGGTGGGTGATATGGAAGGGAATAGGTTCATTGTACAGGAATACTACTTTGCAATTAGTATAGGTTTAGAAATTATTCCTACTCTTAACATGTACTCATCAATATGATAACTTCCTTTAACAGAAAAATGTACATCTTTGTCATGTCATTAACAATGAGATAAAATGCAAATGTAAATGAGTATGGTGACAGTGAAGCTCAAAAAGTTTATAAACCACAAATATTGAGTATAAATTTTAGAATTTAGAGTTTAAGAAAACATCTAATTTTCCCTCTTAGTGGAGAAAAACTCCTTATGTTTCCCTGAGAGATGATCCTGTAGGTTCTGCTTGAAGTCCTTGGTGGAACTTAAGTACTTTGCAAGTGACTCTCTCCAAGGTGTGTTGAAAGCCTGTCTTAGATGCGAGATCATTTCTTGAGACTAGCTGTGCATGAAGGTGTGCTGTACTGACTGCAGAGGACGAATGGGAAGGATTTTGAAAGTGTTGCCTAAGGTAATGTAATATTTATACTTTGCCCAAGGCAATATGGACCAGACACCTGGGTCACTTAGTAGGGCAAATTGGATTACTGAGCTAAGAAAAAGAAAAGTTCAGATTAAAGGGAGAGTTTAGGCACTTCTATCTTAAAATTTTTTAAAAAATTTCTGCCAGTGTATGTAACATGCTATTTAGAGCCTAAAGAATAGTACATTCTCATACATATGTGACTTACTTTGCTTTTCTGAACTCCTACAGATACCTGAAACTTTATTTCTAATTATAAAGTCATCACATCTGCAGTGCTTTTGCTAATACTGCATTATCACTCTCACTTTAGTCTTACATGCATGAAGTTTAGTTGATTCTAGATTAGAAAAATGAGTCATTCTATGTCCTATCTGTATCTTTGTTAGGGTCACAACTACTCCTATACCTTGTGGAGGTCCAGCCTCACACAGGGCCTGGCTAGGAGACTGAGGGCAGCAATGCTCTGAAGAGCTCCTGCTTCCTTCACCTATTCGTTCTTGCCACTAGTTGCTGAGATTTTTATACATGGCAAAAACTTTTACAATTGGCAAAATTGAAATAATACAGGAAATGAACAGAGCAGCAATCTATAAAACAGCACAGAAATATCAGATGTTTCTTGTTAACAAGTATTGAAAACAGGGGAGAAAAAGTAGTTAAATCTTGTGGCAACAGATGGTAGATTAAAATACAATGGAAGGCAAAACAAAACAGTAGGAGAAATCGGGCACAGAAAACATAACTCAGGTTGTGGTTTATCTAGTGCTGATATTATTTATTAAGCTTAAATAATATTAATGCAACTGAAACTGGTAGTTGTGAAATCTGTAGTTTAGGAAGAAAACCTAAGTGAAGAGGGAGAATATCTACTGTGATGCTATAGTTATTTCTATTTCTGTGCAATACCTTCTTCTAGACCCTACTCACTTTCTGTGTGTGTGAAGAGTTTATAAATATGAATTATATGCTTCCTACTTGAATAGAAATGATGAAGGATGAAAAGAGTATCTTAAAAGTTAAAATTAACAGGTATATTATTTCTGTTTAGATTCAAATATTTGTATACATGTAGTTAGGTGACTGATTTAATAACAAAACTATGACTAGGATGATGCTAAAATGAAGTTATCACCTTGCACAAAATTTATCTTGGGGAACAGAGATGACCAATATATTTGATGATAAAACAGATTTGAAGAAACTAAATTAAATTAGGGACAAGAGTTGATTACCCTAAAATGTTTACTAACTAAAAACTATTCTGCTGCCTAACTTGTGAAGAAACTGAGGCCAAATATGACATATTATTGATGTCAAGGTCAGATGTATTACTGGCCCCTTTCCCTCACTGGCCTTCTTTCATTCACAGCCACTGCCTTAGACAGAAATCCTTTGCTGTGAAGCTCTCCTCAGTTACTTGTGGTCTCACAGCATGACCCTTGCTTTGCTTTTCCAGGGCTGCCTGCCACATGAACAGGAGAAACTATACCTCCGTGACAGAGTTCATCCTGTTGGGAATTTCATTTTTTTTTCTGATAATTTCAATTTTATTTATTTTTATTTTTTTAAAAAAATTTTATTTTATTCATATGTGCATACAATGTTTGGGTAATTTCTCCCCACTTCCCCCACCACTTCCGTTAACCCCCCACCCCCTTCGTTACCCCACCCCCACTCCCTTCCGCTCCCCTCCCACCCCCTCACTACCTGGCAGAAACTGTTTGCCTTTACCTCTAATTTTGTTGAAGAGAGAGTATAAGCAAATAGGAAGGACCAAGGGTTTTTGCTAGTTGAGATAAGGATAGATATACAGGGCATTGACTCACATTGATTTCCTGTGTGTGGGTGTTACCTTCTAGGTTAATTCTTCTTGATCTAACCTTTTCTCTAGTTCCTGGTCCCCTTCTCCTATTGGCCTCAGTTGCTTTAAAGTATCTGCTTTAGTTTCTCTGCATTAAGGGCAACAAATGCTAGCTAGTTTTTTGGGTGTCTTACCTATCCTCACCCCTCCCTTGTGTGCTCTCGCTTTTATCATGTGCTCAAAGTCCAATCCCCTTGTTGTGTTTGCCCTTGATGTAATGTCCACATATGAGGGAGAACATACAATTTTTGGTCTTTTAAGCCAGGCTAACCTCACTCAGAATGATGTTCTCCAATTCCATCCATTTACCAGCGAATGATAACATTTTGTTCTTCTTCATGGCTGCATAAAATTCCATTGTGTATAGATACCACATTTTCTTAATCCATTCGTCAGCAGTGGGGCATCTTGGCTGTTTCCATAACTTGGCTATTGTGAATAGTGCCGCAATAAACAGGGGTGTGCAGGTGCCTCTGGAGTAACCTGTGTCACAGTCTTTGGATATATCCCCAAGAGTGGTATTGCTGGATCAAATGGTAGATCAATGTTTAGCTTTTTAAGTAGCTTAAAAATTTTTTTCCAGAGTGGTTGTATTACTTTACATTCCCACCAACAGTGTAAGAGGGTTCCTTTTTCCCCACATCCTCACCAACACCTGTTGTTGGTGGTGTTGCTAATGATGGCTATTCTAACATGGGTGAGGTGGAATCTTAGTGTGGTTTTAATTTGCATTTCCTTTATTGCTAGAGATGGTGAGCATTTTTTCATGTGTTTTTTGGCCATTTGAATTTCTTCTTTTGAGAAAGTTCTGTTTAGTTCACTTGCCCATTTCTTTATTGGTTTATTAACTTTGGGATAATTTAGTTTTTTGATTTCCCTGTATACTCTGCTTATCAGTACTTTGCCTGATGTGTACTTGGCAAATATTTTCTCCCACTCTGTGGGTGTTCTCTTCAGATTAAAGACCATTTCTTTTGTTGACCAGAAGCTTTTTAGTTTATGAGGTCCCATTTAACTATGCTATCTCTTAGTTGCTGTGCTGCTGGGTTCCATTGAGAAAGTTCTTGCCTATACCTATTAATTCCAGTGTATTTCCTACTCTTTCTTGTATCAACTTTAGAGTTTGGAATCTGATATTAATGTACTTGATCCATTTTGAGTTAATCTTGGTATAGGGTGATATACATGGATCTAGTTTCAGTTTTTTGCAGACTGCTAACCAGTTTTCCCAGCAGTTTTTGTTGAAGAGGCTGCTATTTCTCCATTGTATATTTTTAACTCCTTTGTCAAAGACAAATTGGTTATAGTTGTGTGGCTTCATAGGGTCCTCTATTTAGTTCCACTGGTCTTCATGTCTGTTTTTCTGCCAGTACCATGCTGTTTTTATTGTTATTGCTTTGTAATATAGTTTGAAGTTGGGTATTGTGATACCTCCAGCATTGTTCTTTTGACTGAATATTGCCTTGGCTATTCATGGCCTCTTGTGTTTCCATATAAATTTCACAGTAGATTTTTCAATCTCTTTAATGAATGTCATTGGAATTTTGATGGGAATTGCATTAAACATGTAGATTACTTTTGGGGGTATAGACATTTTTACTATGTTGATTCTACCAATCCATGAGCATGGGAGATCTCTCCATTTTCTATAGTCTTCCTCAATCTCTTTCTTTGGAAATTTATAGTTTTCCTTGTAGAGGTCGTTCACATCCTTTGTTAGGTTTACACCTAGGTATTTGATTTTTTTTGAGGCTATTGTAAAAGGAAATGTTTTCATATATTCTTTCTCAGTTTGTTCATTATTAGCGTATAGAAATACAAATGATTTTTCTATGTTGATTTTATATCCTGCTACCTTGCTGTAGCTATTGATGGTGTCTAGGAGCTTTTGAGTAGAGTTTTTTTGGGTCTTTAAGGTATAGGATCATGTCGTCTGCAAATAGGGATATTTTGACAGTTTCTTTACCTATTTGTTTTATTCCTTCTTCTTGCCTAATTGCTTTGGCTAGGAATTCCAGTACTATGTTGAATAGGAGTGGAGATAGTGGGCATCCTTTTCTAGTTCCTGATTTTAGATGGATTGCTTTTTCTGTGTACCATAAGTTCCAGTAGGTTGTGCTTTCATTTTCATTGACTTCCAGGAACTTTTTAATTTCCTCTTTTGTTTCATCAATGACCCATTGTTCATTAAATAATGAGTTATTCATTTTCCAGCTGTTTGCATGTTTTTTTGTCTTTACTTTTTTGTTGAGTTCTAGTTTTATTGCATTGTGGTCAGATAAAATGCATGGTATAATTTCTATTTTTTTATATTTGCTGAGGCTTGCTTTGTGCCCTAGGATATGATCTATTCTGGAGAAAGTTCCATGGGCTGCTGAGAAGAATGTATATGTATAGAAGTTGGATGTAATGTTCTGTAGACATCAAGTAGGTCCATTTGATCTACTGTTTATTTTAGAGCTAGGATTTCTTTATTGATTTTTTTGTTTGGATGACCTATCTATTGATGATAATGGGCTGTTAAGTCTCTCACGACCACTGTGTTGGAGTTAATACATGCTTTTAGGTCCTTCAGGGTATGTTTGATGAAATTGGGTGCATTGACATTGGGTACATATAGGTTGATAATTGTTATTTCCTTTTGGTCTATTTCCCCTTTTATTAGTATGGAATGTCCTTCTTTATCTTGTTTGATCAGTGTAGGTTTGAAGTCTACTTTGTCAGAGATAATTATTGCTACTCCTGCCTATTTTCGGGGGCCATTGGCTTGGTAAATGTTCTTCCAGCCTTTCATACTAAGCCTATGCTTATTTCTGTTGGTGAGATGGGTCTCCTGTAAGCAACAAATTGTTGGATCTTCCTTTTTAATCCATTTTGGCAAGCAGTGCCTTTTGATGGGTGAATTAAGTCCGTTAACATTAAGTGTTAGTACTGATAGGTATGTGGTGATTCCTGTCATTTAGTTGTCTTAGTTGTTTTGTTATTATTTTGTTGAATATATTACGCATTCCCTTCACTTGCACCTCTTCTCCTTCTTCAATGCCCATGATTCTCAAGTTTGGTCTTTTGATGGAGTCGGTGAGTTCTTGCATTTTCTTTTCACATGTCCTGAGTTGTTTAATTAATAGTTCTTCAGTTTTTCCTTTAATTACCATTTCATCTTCAAGTTCTGGATTGGTCTTCTGTTTTGTTTTGCAGCTCTGTTTCATTCTTTTTTCTGAGGTTTTCCATATCCTGGGTGGTTTCCTCTTTAATGTTGTCTATTTTTGTCCTGAGTTCATTTATCTGTTTATTCATCATTTTCTCTGTTTCACTTTGGTGTTTATACAGTGCTTTTATGGTTTCTTTTATTTCTTCTTGTGTTTTTTCAAATTCTCTATTTTTGTTGTCTTGGAATTTCTTGAGTGTCTCCTGTACATTTTGGTTGACCCTATCCAGTATCATCTCTATAAAATTCTCATTGAGTACCTGTAGTATGTCTTCTTTTAAATTATTCTTGTGGGCTTCATTGGGTTCTTTGCCATAGTTTATCTTCATTTTGTTGGAGTCTGGATCTGAGTATCTGTTTTCTTCATTTCCCTCTGGTTCCTGTACTAATTTTTTGCTATGAGGAAACTGGTTTCCCTGTTTTTTCTGTCTTCCCATCATCGCCCTTGGTGTTGTTATTGTCCCTGTACTGTGTGCTATTAAGCATTTTATAGCTTGTAATAATAAAAATGGTGATATTTAGAATGGAAGGGTGAGAGGAGAGGGAAAGCAAAGAAGTTACAGAAAGTAGGAAAAACAAACAAGTAAAACAAAACAAAACAAACAAAAAAGTTTCAAAGATATAAACAGGGAGAGATAGTGTACTAATCAAGAGTAAGCTAAATAGGCATTAGAGAGACAGAGAGAGGAATGAGAAAATAAAATAAAATAAAAATAAATAAAAATAAAAAATAAAAAAACTAAAAAAATTTCCAAGTTCAAATGCAATAAAGTTTCAGTCTTAATAATTTTTGTTTTAGTCCCTGAGCCTCCAGTCCTGGAGATGGCATCTCAGTAGTAGTTTTGTCATTTTCTCATCAAAGGGGAAAAAAACCCAAATGAACCAAACCAAACCAAACCAAAAAAAAAAACAAAACACCACAAAGTGTCCCAAGTTCAAATGCAGTACAGTTTCAGTAAGTTTTTCAGCATGTAGGTGTAGTTCAGTTGTTGTCTCATCAAAGGAAGAGAGGAAAGAAAAGAGTCTGGAGACAGTTCTGTGAATGGCTATCTGTGTCTGTGGCTTGCCTGCCCACTGCTGTCAGCCTGCTGTTGCTGGAGGCCTTATTTATGCAGATCTCAGGAGTGAGCTGAACACTCACCTGGCCCTGCAGGCTTTGTTAACTCAGAGTTCTCCTGTGCGTGAGCCACTGCTACAAGCTTTCCCCTTTCCAAGCACACTGGGGAGGTGACACTGCACCCACTTTCTCAGGCCAGTGTGTTTATTTACAGTTCATGTGAGAAGTGAGCCTTCCCCCCTCTCCTGTGGAATTTTCCTCCCACTGCCGCTTTTACAAGCTTTCCTGCTCCTAGTTGCTGGGCGGGGGCCACCGCTCCTGCCTTCTCTGGCTGGCTTGTTTATTTACAGTTTCATGAGGGGTTGCCCCTCCCCACCACTTTGGCGCTCAGGGCACCCTGCCCTCTTTGCTATGTGTCTTTTTTGTTGTTATTGCTTATTATTCAGTTTTTTTTTCTTTTTTCCCTGGGTGGGGGTTGGGCTGTCTGGGGTGCTATGCTGATCTGGCCAGGGTTGTCTGTAGGAGTACTGCGTGCTGCTTAGCTCACCTTGTGGTCTGCATCTTCGCAAGTGGTCTGGGTGCTGGCGTCTGGCTGCACATCCAACTTCTTTCTTAATTCTCTGTGTATAATTTAGCATGTCCTTCAGTATCTTCGATAGCTATATGAAGGAGAGACGGTGGTAGACCTATTTCACGTAGGGGAAACTGATGCTTAGGAGCGAGCCCATGGTCACACAGCTGGAAGTGAACCAAGATCTGTCTGAGGCACTGTCTGTGGAGGCTGCAGTGAAGAATGTGTGAGCAACAGGGCCACCTGGCTGGTCCAGGGTGCAGTTCCCAGGCACAGTGGCAGGATATGCCTGAGCACAGTCCAGGAATTTCTAACTGTGAAGGGCTGGAGACCATGATTTTTATCCTGTTCCTGGCCTTCTACCTCTTTGCCTTGCTAGGAAATCTACTCATCTTCTTCACCATTTTGGCTTCCTCCAATCTCCACACCGCCATGCATTTCTTCCTGGGAAACCTGTCAGTGTTTGACATATTATTTCCTTCTGTGAATACCCCAAAGATGATGGTCCAGCTAGTGGGGCAAGGTCACATCATATCTTTCCAAGGCTGTGCCTCCCAGATCTTCTTTTACCACACCCTGGGTGGCACTGAGTGTTTCTTGTATACAGTGATGGCCTCTGACTGCTTTGTGGCTATTTGTCACCCTATGCAATACATGGTCATCATGAACCAGAAGTTGTATACCTGCCTGACAGTGGGCACTTGGCTGGGGGGCTGTCTACATGGGAGTATCCTCACATTTCTTACTTTCAAGTTACCCTACTGTGGCCCCAATGAAGTTGCTAATTTTTTCTATGATATTCCAGTGGTGTTGCCCCTGGCTTGTGCAGGCACCTCATTAGCATATTCAGTGAGTTTCACCAACATAGGTGTTGTTGTACTTATGTGCTTTCTCCTTATTCTCACTTTATACACTCATATTATTATATCCATATTGAAAATCCATTCCTCAGAAGGCAGGTGCAGAGCCTTCTCCACCTGCAGTGCCCACCTTACTTTTATCCTTTTCTTTTATGGACCTGCATTGCTTGTCTACCTTTGGCCAGCTTCTAGCCCTTGGCTAGATTCTGTTGTTCAGGTGCTAAACAGTGTTGTCACTCCTTCTCTCAATCCTTTGATTTATTTCTTGAGAAACAAGGATGTGAAATTGGCTCTGAGAAAAGTGGCCTCCTGTTCTAAGGTATGTTGTAGGGAATGTGTGGAAGGTGACATAGTTTTGTTCCTTCAAAGACCATTTTGCAGATTAATCCAGACTTTTCCTTCTTATTAATTTGCCAAAACAAGGTATTGTTGCTACTTCTTATACTCTGTACTTATTTGAAAATATGTTTGATCAATTTTCACTTAAGCATAAGTTTCTAGAGACCATGTCCTGTCTTCTTCCCTCTGTTCTCTTCTTTTCTCCTGCTCTTCAAAATTAGTCTAGTCTTTATTCTATTAAGGTATCACTTTAGCTATCCAATAAAACTATGTTTTAGAGTCTAAAAGGAATGAAATTTATGATTTCATTTATTTGTTTCTTTTTAAAAGACTTCAACACCATAAGAAATATGGTAAATATCAATTTATACTGTCAATTGAGATATAAATATCCTACTTAAGAACAAAGAGGATATACATGGAAGACACCAAATTCAAGCAGCCTTGAACATGTACTCCAATGTCTTATAAGATGGTGGTTGTTTTTATAGATTATAGTGCAAGAGGGGCCCCTAATTGCGTGACTAGTTTTTCAAGCATTGTGATTGGTCAGCAAAGGTTAAACTGTCTTATAAGAAAGGAATTGGGTAAGGTTAGGCAGCCAGGAGCATGGATTCACACATGGTTACAAATGATAGGAATTTCATTTTAGCCTAGTTCAGAAGGTCTACATGAACCTAGGTAAATTTCTACACACATCTCACTTCAAAATTACAGCTGGGGATGTGCCAAGAATCTGGTGTAAGAAGGCTTCATGACTATTTGACGTATGCTATTTTGATTTGGTTTTCTTCTCTGACAACACTTAGTAACTCCTTTGGTTGAACCATGTCTTCCCCTCAGAAAATCATTGAATTTGTAACTGTTTTCTCTGTGAAGTCTGGTGTTGTATTTCATTTATTATGGTTCAAGAGAGAAGAGGGCCATTAAACTATTACAGAAAATAAGAGAATGTATTTTATAAACTTGCAGAGGAGAGACTTTTAGAGCCACAGATTTCTATCCTCTGTAGATACTCTCTACTTCTTGAAAAATCTAATATATCTGTTATTAATTGAAGTTAAACTGCTAACATGATTTATTCTTTCTTTTAACATTTACTTATACATTTGATTAAATTAATTTCAGGATATATTCATCTTTGCGAACACAACAAGAACTAACATTGAAAGCCTGTTCATTATGTATATGACAGTGTTCAAAGTTCTTTCAATGTGTTGCCTAAATTAGTCAGAGTACTAAGAGGTGTATCTGATGAGGTGTTCTTTTTACAGAATAAGAAACTGAGAAAAGAGAAGTGTTCACACTCAGGGTATCTGAAGTTATAGCTAAACTATTAGTTTTTCCTATGACATATTGCCTTATAGGAAGAGCTACAGAAGAATAAATTCTGTGTAATGATAGCTGTGAATATATCTTTCTTATTATATAGTTTCTTTGCTTATGTTTATCATCTTGTATCATTAAGAAATATAAGAATTGTGACACTTTTCATATCAACATGTCTTATTGCTTTTTGATTAACAAATTATTATTCAGTATTTAATCAACAAGCCTAGAATACAATTAAATCAGAAGAGAAGTCACAAGAGTAAATCGATAATCTATTGGCAGTTTGCTACTCATAGTGTTAATTGAATAAAATGCAGTAGTAAAGAAGACAGATATGATTTCTACACTTGCAGAGTTAAAACACATTGAAGAAGACAGACATGGCACAAGTTGTCAACATGTGTTGGGGATAAAGGCTTTACATAAAAGCAGGAGGGACAGTAAAACAGGTTGAGATGAAAATGTCAAGGTCAAGAAGGGAAGGATCCCAGCAAACTGGGCTAAGGATGAAAACCAAAGTGCTTGCCCAGAAACAAGGAGTATTACCTCATCCATTTCAGACCCATAATTTCAAACTTACTAAACTGAAGACTCTAACTGCTTCAAGACAGCACTTTTGAAATAGATGAAGTGGTCCATTAAGAAATGAACTCTAAGGAAGAAATATTTTAAAATACTCAGAGGATCACAGTGACCAGTTACTGAATTCGCCATGTTTCTGAGTGTTTCTCTAGTGACAGAAACCTCACTTTAATGATATCTTACATTTTAAAAAGTAACAAATAATTTTTATGATAAACTACTTCTTCAACTGCTTTCTACTATTCTGTAATCTTTCTGATGTCAAAAATTGTGCAGAATACCTCTTCATCACTCCAAGTCACATCATTCTACTTCCTTTGTATTGTGGGCACATCCCTTACTCCTCTAAACTATCCCTGTTCTATCCAGAGAGAAAGGTAGCAGCAATTATCTCTGGAATAAGGAACACTTATGCCCTGAGGAACACTTGGCTCTATTTACCCTATGAAAGTATGAACAAGTCATGGCTATCTCTGTAACCAATGGGTGAGAGACTTCCTTTCATTTTGATACCTCAACCAAAGTCCTTTATGTCAGTCCATTGTAGTCAAAAATCATTAATCTCGTTAGCTCAACTCACTTTCTTAAATCTCTCTTATATATATTCACTTGTTTTCTTCCCTGAAATGCCTACAATTTGATCCATTTCTTATACAACTATCACCATGTTGTGCTATCTGTAATTTACTGATGTTTGATGGAGCAATAAACATTGCTGTCCCATATCCACAAATAATAGAGATTAGGCCAACAGTGTCAGATTGCATGAAAGTAGCAATTTAATTACTGAAAACCAAGTGGCATAATTATTAAAGAATGTGGTTTAGATCTGAGACCAACTACATGCCTTAATCTTTCCCCAATGAAGGTATTTGGTTTCCTTTTTTCAAGTCTCTATAACTCTAGAGTCTCAAGATTTAATTTTAGGTTTACTTTCTTTTTATATTGTGTTGTGGGTGATACATCCTCTGGTAGCTGTAAGTGGCTAGTCAGTAAGCCACATAAAAACATAGTAGCTATAATGTTGGCAAATAAGCTGAGCCTTTAGGCACCCATGAATATCTGTGTGTGCACATGACAATTAGGGAGAGTAGGGAGAACCCTAAATTTCAACAGTGTTTGCTATCACTTCAAACAGAAGTATTTCTAATCCTAATGAACATCAGCTGAAGAAACTAATATCTAGAAGACATATGTCTACTACATGCAGTGTGCGTTTAATAGTCTGTATTAGACAAAGTGTATCAGAGAAAGAGCACCCTTTGCAACAATAAGTTTTGGAGATAAGTGATGAGATTAGATGTCTATAGAAGTCATCATACAACATAATGGTTTTCTGAGGCTCATCACTGATATAAGAAAGGAGATACTATGATCATTTAACCTAAGTAATCTTTGGTGATAGACTAAAAAAGAGTGGCTATTTATAATAATAGTGTAATTGATATATTGAAAAACTTGAAAAACCCAAATGTTCATCATCCATTTAAGAGATAAACAAAATGAAGCACTGTCATAAAATGGGATATTATTCACCAATAAAAACAGAAATTATTTTAGCATACTATGGCATAGATGAAGTTCAAAACATTATTCTAATGAAAGAAGCACATTCTTCTAGGTATGGGGGATCACCCCTCTAATACTAGCTACTCAGGAAGTGGAGATTGGAAGGATCACTGTTTGAGGATAATCTCAGAAAAAACTTTTGCAGACCCCCACTTCCCCATCTCAACCAAATCTTAGAACAGTGGCATATGCCTGTCATCCTACTATGTGGGAAGCATAAATAGGAGAGTGGCGGTCTAGGCAAGCCTGGACATAAATGCAAGACCCTATCCAAAAAATAAGTAAAACAAAAAGGGCTGGAATGTGGCTAAAGTGGAAGAGCACTGCTTATCAAACAAGGCCTGAAGTTCAAATCCTAGTACCACCAAAAAACAAAAAAGAAACCCATAATATATTTTATTATATAAATATATGTGATGACATGTAATATATTATTTCATATAATAAAGATTAACATAGATTAAAAATTCTCAATAAAATACTTGCAAACCCAATTCAACCCTCCATTAAAAAGATTACAGCATGTGCAAATTGGTTTCATTCCAAACATGCAAGAATGGTTCAACATATGCTGATCAATAAATGTAATACCATTCATAAACATAATAAAGGACAAAAATCACATGATTATCTCAATAGGAGCAGAAAAAGCCTTTGACAAAATCCAACATCTCTTCATGGTAAAGCTCTGAAAAACTAAGAATGCACCTTAACATCGTACTAAATGAGTAAAAACTGAAATCATTTCCTCTAATGTCAATATAATGCTTATTCAATGTAGTGGTTGGAAATCTAGCCACTGTAATAAGGCAAGAGAAAGAAATAAAAAGGGATAGAAATATGAAAAGAAGTCAAATTATACCTATTTGCAAATTATCTGATCAAACAGTTAAAAGACCCTAAAGACTCTACTAGAAAACTCTTAGATTGATAAACACTGTTGGCAAAGTAGCAAGATACAAAACCAACATACAAAAAGCAGTGGTTTCTCTCTATACCAATAATTAACATGCTGAGAAAGGAACTGGGAAAACAATCCACTCAGAATAGCCTCAAAAGAGACAAGTATCTAGAAATAAACTTAACAAAGTTGTTGAGAAAAATTCTACAATGAAGCCATAAAATACTGAATAAAGAAATTGAAGAATACACTAGAAGATGGAAAGTGTTTCTGTGTTCACTTACTTGCAGAATTAACATTGTGAAGATGGACATATTACTGAAAACAATGACAGATTTATTACAATTCTCAAAATCCCAATTTTTTTCCTTCACAGAAATAGAAAAATCCTAACTCTTATGGAACCATAAATGACCCTGAGTAGAAAACCAATCCTGATCACAAAGAATAATGCTGGAGATATCACAAAACCTGACTGCAAATTATACTAAAGCACCATAATAACAAAAATAGCATGGTACTGGCACAAATGTAGGCACATGGAGCTCTGGCATAGCATAGAGGACACAGAAATAAACCCGCACACTAAGGCCATCTGGTTTTTGACAGAGGAGCAAAAACATATGTTGGAGAAGACAGCCTCTTCAACACATGCCGTTGGGAAAACTGGATATCCACATGTAGAGGACTGAAATTAAATTCCTTTTCTCCTATATCTCACCTTGTACAAAAACCAATTCAAAATGGACTGAAGGTCTTAATGTAAGACTTGAAATGTAGCTACTAGAGGTAAACATAAGGAAAACACATGAAGATACAGGCAAAGGCAATGACTTTCTGAACAGGAACCCAACAGCTCAGGAAAGAAGAGAAAAATTGACAAGTGGGATTGCATTGAATTAAAAACCTGCACATCAAAGGAAATTATTACCAGAATGAGGGGACAACCCACAGAATGAAAGAAAATCCTTGCAAGGTGTTCATTGAATGAAATACTCGTAATATATAAATATCTCAAAGAATTAAGCACTCAAAAAACAAATAATGCAATTAATAAATGAACAAATGAATTGGACAGACAGTCCTCAAAAGCAGAAGTACTAATGGAAAATAAATATGAGAAAATGTTCAAAATCCTTAGCCATGAAGGAGATGTAAATTAAAATGACAACAAATCCCATCTAGCTGCAGTCAGAATGGCTATCATCAAGTAAACAAACAACAACAAATGCAGGCAAGGATGCAGGGGGAAAGGAACTCTCACACGTTCTCAGTGGGAATGTACATTAATCCAGACACTACAGACATCAGTGTGGAGGCTCTTCAAAAAACTAAAAATAGTGCAACTATATGATCCTGAAAATCGGTCTTGGGCATATATTTGAAGGAATGTAAGTCAACATGCAATAGAGATACCTGCACATCCATATTTATGTCAGATCTCTTGTAATAGCCAAGCTATGGAATTGACCTAGGTACCCAAAAACCAGTGAATCAATAATGAAAATGTGGTACATATACATAGTAGATGTACAACAAGAAAGAAGAAAGAAGTATCATTTGCAGGAAAAAGTACAGAACTGGAAATTAGAATGTTGAGACACGTAAGTCAAGCTCAGAAAGAAAATATCACGTGTTTTCACTCATGTGAAATCCAGACCTATAATAATAATAATAATAATAATAATAATTAATAATATCACATGAGTGTAAAAGAGGCAGTGTTGGAGAAGGAACCAACAGGAGAGGGAAGGGAAAAGAGAGGGTGATGGGTGATCATACATATATGAATATAGCATAGTGAAACCCACTCTAAACTGTTAAAGGGGCAGGGATACAGGTGGTTAAGAAAGAGTAATAGAGGGAATGAATTTGATCAAAGTACATTGTATACATGCATAGAAATATCACACACAAAAAAAGAACACACTTGTAACAAATGATATAATTCGAGGGTGTTATCTATTTTTTTTTTTTTTAGATTTTTGGGATTTTGACAGGAACAATGGTTCTATAAAACAGATAGTATAACATAGTATGTATACAGGCTCATTGTCACTGCTACTTGTATTATTTCTCTGTGGGGCATGTGTGTGTGTGTGTTTGTGTGTGTGTGTGAGAGAGAGAGAGAGAGAGAGAGAGAGAGAGAGAGAGAGAGACAACAGAGGCGAAGAAATAATTCTTCAAATCACTACAAACAAAACAAAACACTTAATTTCAAATAAAAGTAATTTAAAAAAGATGATTTCAGGGTGTCACAAATTATATATCATTTATATTATTTAGTGTTGGGTTGGTTTTCCCTAACTCACTATTGCTTTTCATAGTGGCTCAGAAGAATAAGTTGAGATGATGAGGTGAAACTAGATAATTGAAGTCCTATGTTATTTTCTACAATTCGCAATGAAGCTGTTTAATATGTGACACAGTCCTCAATAATTCTCTTTTAACTAGATGATGACCATGATTTTGAGATCTGCAAAAATGTTTCTAAGTTTGGAACAATAATGTTTACAGACTTCCAAATGAAATTACACTCCTTAGCCTAATGGTACAGGAAATATAAGTATTCATACGATGGAGAGAGTCCACCAACAAGAAGACAAAATATTAGTTCTATATATGTAGCAGCAGAGATGAATTTTAAAATATTATACTCAGTTAGAGGAATAAGAACATATAATTCCACATAACAAAAGTCTCCTAAAAATGCAAGTATGTAGAGATAGAGAATAGATTAGTGATTTCCTAGAGCCTGCTGTGCAAATGATTGTTAAGTGGGCACGAGGTTTCATTTGTTGTAAGGGAAATATTCTAAAGCCAGGTTGTGGTGATAGCTGTACAGCTCTTGTAAATATGTTCTCTCTGTACTTACAACTTATTGAGCTGTACATTTAAAATGGGTAACTTTCATGTCATATTAGTTTTAAAGCAGTTTAAAGTGCATGTGATCATTTCTATTAAAAAATAAGCTTTTATGATGACATAATCCTTCCTTCTAGAAAACAAAGTTGGAGAACAAGAAAATGTATAAGTGGTTAGGAATGTATGATTCAGTACATTACTTTCAAACTTAAGTCTTTAAATTTTTATCCTATTTCATAGAACTGGACATAAGTCCTAAATGCAGTCTAAAATTCAAATCCAAGTGTTGGCAATTATTTGTACTTTCTGAAGGCTATTTTTTTTTGTTTAAAAGAAAAAGTAATGCCTGATAAAGGTACAAGTATGAAATAAAAAGGCCTTGTGCAGCCTGGTTACAAAAAAATATTCCTGGTGTGTAGTTGCTAATTCAAAGCTATGGAGAAGGAACTCTCTTCTGTTTCTTTTTCACTGAGCAGGGCAATGATTGCCAAGAATGCTGTCAAGATCACTTAAACCTCAGTATAGCTGTTACATTGTGTGCCTTCTGCATTACTCAAAGGGAATTTAGTTATTACATTTTTTAATAGGTCTACTATTAACTGGACAACCAGTTAAAACAGGGTGCTCACAAATCTATGTAATCCACTTTGTATACTCTGACTTAATCTCATCTTTAATTTTAACATGTATTTGTGGTAATACATAAAGCATAAAATTTTTACAAACTAACAGACACCATGTAATATCTGGATATATTTAAATGTTGTGTGATGTTGAACCATGTTAAGTTTGTCTATGTCCTTAAACATTTATGATTTATTGGTGGTGGAAACAATAAAATCTTTTCTTCTAGCTTTTTGAAATGTACAGTACATTTTTGTTATCTATAGTCACCCCAATGTGCAAAACAGCACAACATAGCTTCTTACTCCTGTGAGACTGTAACTCAGTTACAGTGATCACCCTTTCCCATCCCTTGTCCCCACTCTTCCTGGCCACTGGCAACCACCATTCTACTCTCAACTTTAGGCCATAAACTATTTTGGTGTGAGCTCATGTGACACTTGCCTTTCAGTGCCTGGTTTATTTCACCAAACCCAATGCTGCAATTCCATCCATGTTGCCAGAAATAACTGTCTTTCATTCATTTTTATATCTAACTAATGTTCTATTGTGTATGTACCACACTTTCTCTATCCATATCCACTCATCCATTGATGCACACTTACATTGCTTCCATGTTTTTGCTATTCTGAATAGTACCACAATGAAAATGGAAGGAAGGTTACATCTTTGACATACTGACTGCATTTTCTTTGGATATATAGCCAGGAGTTCTATTTTTTAAAATTTTTTAATGAAACTTTGTACTGTTTATAATAATGGCTGTAATAATTTACATTTCCAACAGGGTATGTGGGTTCCCTTTTCTCCAAATCTTTGCTAGCACTTATTATCTTCAGTTTTTTTACAGTAGCCATTGTTATGGTGAAAGGTTAATCAGTGGGTACCAAGTTACAGGTAGATAGAGCATGAAGCTCTGGTGTGCTATTTGACTAGAGAGTGACTACTGATGACAACAATGTACTGTGGAGTTCATAAAGACAGAAGAAATGTCGTAACTTTTTACAGTGCCTCCATAATCAATATACCATATTATAAAAGATAAAGGAAGGAATGAGAAAGACCATATGGAAAGGGACAAAATCCTGTAATTACTCCCTTTGCTCATTCATGCTTCTTGAATAAATCCCACTGGGGATATTGTCTCAAAAGAAACCAGGTCCATTAATATTCTTTGACTTGAAAGCATTATAAATTTTAAGACAAGTTTAATAGCACAACAGAGTGTGGAATCTATGATTTGGATTCAAAAGAGGAAGATGCAAAATCTTGGCTCCATGCTTTAGCATTTTATATAAAACAGAATTTGGCTTTTAGAGACACATTCTTCTTCCCCTGAAATTTTAGAAAAAAGTCTCTCTACTTGCATCAGGTATGCTTTCCATCAGCTGGTACTTGGGTAAACCTCTACACAGTTCTATTAGTTCTTATTTTTCTTGTACTGCTCATTTTGCTCTTCTCTGTCCTACTGAGATTTTCTCTTTGTCATGGTCATTTCACTTGCTCAAGCCAGGGAAGGAGGAAAGTCAGGAAACTAAAGAAAATCCATACATGTAGCTGAGTTCAGTAACTCATTAGTGAGCTAGCACTGAGAAAGCAATGAATGGGAGTTTTAGTGAGTGTGTGTGCATCTGCACATGTGTGAGATAGGAGAAGGACATGGCTTGTAGGGGAAGGTGGGTAAACATGGACACTGATTTGCTCTTTAAGTGTCATATTTTGCAGTTATAACAATTACAACAATGATTTCTAATTATCTCAACCTTAACTTTTATTCATCTGAGTCACATGAGAACCTTCTTTAACAAGGATATATATTCCAATCTTCTCATTAAATATTTAGGAGCAAAATGTAATTAATTGTCAGTGAGTGTGGTGACAGTGAAACTCAAAAAGTTTATAAACAGCTAATAATACAAATTTTACAATGGAGGGTTGAAGAAAACATCTATTTTATTTATTTATTTTCCCTGAAATGTGATCTTGTAGGTTCCACGTGAAATCTGTGGTAGAAGTTCAGTTCTTTTCCAAATGACTGCTCTATGGTGTGGTAATAGCTGAACTCAGATATTTTTCACTGGACTGATGTCAGATCTTTTCTTGAGAATAGATGTGTGTGGAGCCCTGGTACTGAGTACTGACTGCAAAGGACGAGTGGGAAAGACTGTGAAAGTGTATCTAAAGTAACTTGTGAAATTTGCACTTTTCCCAGGGCAACATGGACCAGAGATTTGTGCCACTTAGCAGTGTGAATTTGGTTACTGAACTAGAAACAGAAATGCTGAAATTAAAGGGAGAGTTTAGGCACTTCTAATCTACAAAATAGACTTTTAATTTCTGCCAATTTATATGACATACTCTTTAGAGTCTGAAGAAAATGTTTACCTGATTTGTATGTCTTATTCCACCTTTATTAATATTCATAGCCCATAAATACTAGGGTGTTTATGTGTCCATTGGAAAATACCTAAAAGACTGGTGTGGTGGTGGTGCACACCTGTAATGAAAACTACTGGAGAGGCTGAGGCAGGAGAATCTTGAGTTCAAGGTCAGGCATGAGCAACATGGCAAGACCCCATGTTAAAGAACAAGCACAGACAAACAAAAAGACACACATAATTAACTAACTAAATCAATAAACAAATACTTTTAAATACTACAGATTCTTTAAAGTTCATTTCTAACTACATTTTCTTCACTTCTGAAATGCTTTTATTATTGTTAGATTATTGCTCTTACCTCAGTGTTATATACATTAGGTTTTTTGTTAAACCAACTTTATTAAATATTTACTAGTTAAGTGAAAATGACTGAATGAAGCATTTCTTCTCCATTACCTTAGTTAATCCTCACAAACACCTGTGATGCATAAAATATAGTCCATTGTTCTTTGAGTAGATAAAACTCAGAGAGATTAAGTTGCTCAAGGTCCTAGAGGTAGCAAATGATTTTTAGGTCAGGATTAGATAACAGATTTTTACAAAAAATTTGTATTTTTTATTTATTTTTGTGATATAGGCCATCACTATGTAGCCCAGAATGGCCTCAAAGTCGTGTTCCTTGTGCCTCAGGTTCCCAAGTGCTGGGATTATAGGTGTGTGCTACCCAGTTGGCTAGACACCAGTTTTATATTTCTCCAAAGTAAGATCTTCAAGGGATGGTATTTCCTAAAATTCATCTTTATTTTTCTAGCAGGAAGACAAAAAATGAATGTGTATTAAGTTGAATTAATTGCCAGAGCCCGAGTCAAAATTTGAATTGTATTCTGGGTTGTAAGTGGTCTTTTGTGTTGTGACTTCATCTTTTCTAGGATCTCATCTGTTTGGGAACCTTGAAAGGTCAAGGCTCTCACAGGGCCTGGCTAGGAGGCTGCGGACTGCAATGATCTGAAGAGCTCCTGCTTCCTTCTCTTCATTCTCGCCAACAGTTACACCTGCTGAGATTTTTGTCCATGATATAAGCCTTTACCATTGTCAAAATTAAAATAATACAGGACATGAAGAGAGCAGCAATCTCTAAGACAATCTGAATAGGTTTACTCTCTGAACAAATACTGATAACAGCAGAGGAAAGGTATTTATATCTTATGGTCACAGATGGAGGCATAAGATAAAATTGGGTACAAAAAAACAGGAGAAGAAATTGGGTATTACAAAATTACACATTCCAAGTTACTTCTCAGATTATTTTAGTACAGATATTAAATGATAAGCCTAAATAATATGAATGTGGTTGAAAGGTGACTTGTCATATAGAAGGCAATCTAACTGAGGAAAGAGAATGTAGGACGTGTAAGTTATTTCCATCACTTCTTCTAGACTCAATCCAGTTTCTGTGTGTGAGCACATCATGAATATGAATTGTAGGCTTTCTCTCAAATATAAATGATGAAGGATGCAAGGAATATTTTGGAAGTAAAAAATAAACAGTGAGGTGTATATCATTTATGCTCAGGTTCAAATTTTTATATGCATACCTTTGACCAGTTTGTGTGATGTTAAATCAGATTGGGAGAAACTAAAAAAAATTAGTGACAAGTACTGATTACTGTAAGCTTTTTGCAAGTACAAAGACAAAATATTCTGTTTCACTTAACATAAACAGAAATTGAGGCCAAATGTGAAATGTTATGTAGTTGGATGTCAAGGTCAGATGTATTACTGGCCCCTTTCCCTCACTGGCCTTCTTTCGCTCACATCTACTGCCTTAGACAGAAATCCTTTGCTGTGAAGCTCTCCTCAGTTACTTGTGGTCTCACAGCATGACCCTTGCTTTGCTTTTCCAGGGCTGCCTGCCACATGAATAGGAGAAACTATACCTCCGTGACAGAGTTCATCCTGTTGGGAATTTCTAACAGCGAAGGGCTGGAGACCATGATCTTTGTCCTGTTCCTGGCCTTCTACCTCTTCGCCTTGCTGGGAAACCTGCTCATCTTCCTCACCATTTTGTCATCCACCAACCTCCACACCCCGATGTATTTCTTCCTGGGAAACCTGTCAGTGTTTGACGTATTATTTCCTTCTGTGAATACCCCCAAGATGATGGTCCAGCTCGTGGGGCAAAGTCACACCATATCTTACCAAGGCTGTGCCTCCCAGATCTTCTTTTACCACACCCTGGGTGGCACTGAGTGTTTCTTGTATACAGTGATGGCCTATGACCGCTTTGTGGCTATTTGTCACCCTATGCAATACACCGTCATCATGAACCACAGGGTGTGTACTTGCTTGACAGTGGGCACTTGGCTGGGGGGCTGTCTACATGGAAGTATCCTCACATTTCTTATCTTTAAGTTACCCTACTGTGGCCCCAATGAAGTGGACAGTTTTTTCTGTGACATTCCAGTGGTGCTGCCCCTGGCTTGTGCAGACACCTCTGTAGCACAGATGGTGAGTTTCACCAATGTAGGTGTTGTTGCACTGGTGTGCTTTCTACTTATCCTCACTTCTTACACTCGCATTGTTATCTCCATATTGAAGATCCGCTCCTCAGAAGGCAGGCGCAGAGCCTTCTCCACCTGCAGTGCCCACCTGACTTCTATCACTTTGGTCTATGGTCCTGTGATTCTTGTCTATCTTAGACCTGCTTCCAGTTCCTGGTTAGATGCTGTTGTTCAGGTCCTAAATAATGTTATTCACCCCGTCCTTCAATCCCTTGATTTATTCCTTGAGAAACAAAGATGTGAAGTTAGCCCTGAAAAAAGTATTAATTCAGGTGACCCAGCCTCTGGGGTAGAAAAATTAGAGCAATTCCTCCCTCAACTTCTTTTAGAGATAGCTTCAGATCCACTCCTGTTACCTCACGATTAATGCCAAATAGTCAGTTGGGCAAAGTTAGTTTCTCTCATTTCTTGAGAGTTTTAACAGTGATATGATAGGGAATGGGTGGGCTGGGATGCAGATTTACTCTTTGGATTGCTCCAGCAATTTTTCCTGTTTCAATTTGCCAAGCAATGTTACCTTTTCTGTTTCATACAGTCTGTTCCTCTTGATAGTTGCATTGTCATGAACTGCATTTTCCTAGAGGCCATGGTCTGTCTGCTTTTTCCTTACTTCCCTTTCCTCTCAAAATATATGTCTCAATCTGTTCAACTGTTGCATCTCTCTCCACTACATACATTTAGAAATTGGAGTAGACAAGGCTGAAATTTAAGAGTAGGATTGCAATTTGGTAACTGTAAATTTGTACTCAGCTTGTAGCTTCTTTGGCTTATCTATATCTCTACTTGCAAAATAATTCAATTTAGAGCTTTTCTTATTTGGCTCCAGGGAAATCTGCTTTTGGATTTCATTCTTCAAATTGTAAATGAGAAAGTGATTATCAAGTTACAGAGTTTGCAAATTTGTAAAGCTTTCTTGAGCCAGAGATTTCTAGCCATTGTAGGTACTCTCCATTTCTTGGAAATCTAGAATATCTGTCAGTAATTGAAATTAAAGCACTAACATTAAATTTATTGTTTGAGTATTTGATATTTATATATTTACATTTAGTCAAATTAACTTCAAAACAGGGATCCATGTATTTAGATTCACCGAAAAAACCTAGACTAGATACTAACGTTGAAAGCCTGCTTATCATGTATATGACAAGGCTAGAAATAGTTTATATGTACTGACTAAATTAATCACAGTGTCCTAAGAGATAGATTCTATGATATACTCATTTTACAGTGGGGGAAACCAGGAACAGAGAATTATTCATGGCCAGGCCATCTGAACCTATAATTAAATCATAAGTCTTTTCTCTGGCATGGCATATTGCCATCTTAAAAGGACTAAATTCTGTATCATGATAGTTATTTATATATCATTATTTCTATTTATTATTTATTATTATAAATACTTTGCATATATTAACCAATGCAGGAACGACATCTCTATTATGTGCAAGAGAACTGAGGCACAGGGATTTTGAGTAACTGAATAGACAATAGTGTTAATGTTGGCCTAAGTAGGTGAGCACTCTGGGTAACAGTCACAGAAATAGGCAATGATTAGAAAATACTAACTTTGCTCATCATAATAAAAATATCCATTCATTAATTTAGTCATTGATTGAGCAATGAACTTAAAATCCTCCATCTGCATAGTTAGTAAGGACCTGGGTAGAATGTTTGCTGAATGACACATACAAAGACAAATGGAGAAAATTATTTAGGGGAAGCACATCTAGCTCTCTTTGCTATATATCAAGCTAAATATGTGATCACCTGATTTTCTACCATCACACATCTCATGGACAGCCTTATTGGAAAGTTCATGGATCCCCTGCATCATCTATGCTATTGTGTTAGAGGTACTTATTGTAGTGCATTGCTTTATTCCAAAACTTGGCAACTTAGAGCAATTTGTTATACTGTCTCTGATGGTCAGTAATACTGGGGTGGCTTAGTTGGGTGATCTTAGCTGGGGTCTAATAGGACATTTGCAATCACATTGTCAGCTTGAGCAGCAGTCCTCTGACACAGGGTCTACTTGCAAGGCAGTTCAGTACAGGGCTGTTAGCAGATGCCTTCCATATCTCACTCATCATATGGGCCTCTTCACTTAGCCACCTACATGTTCTTATGTCCATGTCAGCTGTTTCCTGTACTATGAGTGACCCAAGGGAGGGTCTAAGCAACAACCTGCAGAGCCTTTCATGACATTTTCTCCAAAGTCACATACCATCACTGCTGCTTTTATTTTTCTTTATTGCAAGTCATTAAGTGCAGCTCATGTTCAGTGAAAGATAAATTAGGCTCTTCTGTCATTGGTAATAAGATGGGGATTGTATTGAAACTGCAGAATACTTTCAGTAATATGGCCACTTTAATAATAATTAATAATTTAATTAAATAAATAATTTAATTCTGTGGATCTGAGAGCATGACGTGTTTGCTTATCTTAGTGTCTATTTCAATTTCTTTTTCAGGTTTTAAAAAATAATTTTAATTGTGGAGATCTTTACTTTCTTGCTTAAGTTCATTCGTAGGTACTTTATTTTTTGAAGGGGCTGTTATGAATGGGATTGGTTTAATGATTTCCTCCTCAACAAGTTCATTATTGCTGTATAAAAAGGTAATGAATTTTTTATATTGATTTTGTATCTTGCTTCTTTGTTGAATTGGTTTATCAGATCTAAGAATTTCCTGATGGAGTCTTCAGGATCTTCTAAGTATAAGATCACATCACCTGAAAATAAGAATATGTTGACTTCCTTTACTGTTTGTATCCCATTTCTTCTTTCCTCTTGCCTTTCTTACTCTGGTTAAAATTTTAAACACTTTATTGAATAAGAGTAGAGTGAACACACTTGTCTCATTTCTGATTTTAGAGGAGATGCCTTTAGTTTTCACCACTGAATGTGATGATGGCTGTAGGATTGTCTTATATAGCCTTTATTGTGTTGAGATATGATCCTTATATACCTGGTTCCGGGATTTTATCAGGAAAGGATGTTGAATTTTGTCAAAAGTTTTTCCTCCTTCTAGTGTGATAATCATGTAATTTTTGTCCTTGATTCTATTTATGTACTGTATTATGTTTATTTATTCATGCATATTGAACCATCTATGCTTCCTTGGTTTGTAAGTGTCTTCTCTCTGAGAATTTTGCACTATGTTCACCAAGGATATTGGCATATTGTTTTCTTTTTTGTTTGTGTCCTCATCTGGCTTTGTATCAGCGTAATAGTGGCTTCATAGAAGGGCTTTAAATTTTTGGGACATGCTTAATTTCTGTTTAAATTTAATTGTTATTGATCTGTTTAGGGTTATTATGTTTTCTTGCTTTAATTTGGTAGGTCATATGTATTTAAAATTTGTCTATTTGTTCTAGATTTTGCAATATTTTGGAATTAAGACTGTTTCAAAACAGTCTTAAATGATCCTATGGATTTCACTTATAATTTCCCTTGTTAATCTCTATTAACAAGGAATATATATAAGTATCTATTCCTAATACAATCTCTATTAACAAGGAATATATATAAGTATCTATTAACAAGGAATAATATAAGTATCTTATAATTTCCCTTGTTAATCTCTATTAGTTTGGGTCTTCTCTCTTTCTTTGGCTGCATTGGCTATGAGTTTGTCAGTTTTGTTAGTTTTCAAAGAGCCAACTCTTTGTTTTACTGACCTTTCATATTGCTCTTTTTTTTTTTTTTACCATTTGTTTATTTTCAGCTCTGATCTTTATTATTTCTTTCCTTTTTCTAATTTTGGATTTGGCTTCTTGCTGTTTTAAGCTTTTTGGGTACATTAGGTTATGCATTTGAGATTTCTGTGATTTTTTAATGTAAGCACTGATAACTATAAATATCATTCTCAGAACTACCTTTGTTGTATCCCACAGGTTCTAGTAAGTGGCATTTTCATTAAAAAATTTTTAAATTTCCCTCCTAATTTCTTCAGTGACATGATCCACTTGTCATTCAAAAGTGTATTCTTCATTCTCCATGTATTTTATAATTTGTATGGTCTATTTAGGTTTTGATTTCTAGTTTTATTCCATTTGAAGAAGAAATCTTTTCAATTTTTTATATTTCTTAAGACTTGCTTTATGATCCAAAATATGAGTTTTTTAAGAAAGTTCCACAAGCTTCTGAGAATAGTGTGTATTCTGTAGCTGTTGCAATATTCTGTAGGTGTTTGTTAAATCCATTCGATCTTTTAAGTAACTTGGAGCTTCTCTCTTAGAGCTTTCAGTATTTTTTCTTTGTTCTGACTCTTGGCATTTTAAATACAATACAATGTGGAGAGCTGCTTTTTTGTCCATCTCTATTTAGGGTTCTAAATACCTGTCATACCTGAATGTCCATATTTTTTCTATGTTTTAGAAAGTTTCTGCAGTTATTTCACTGGATAGGTTTTCAATGCCTTTAGTCTGTGTCCTGGCTCCCTCTTCAATGCCAAAAATTTGTAAGTTTGTTATGTTAATCATGCTGCAGTCAGAATTTCTTATTTTTTTTCCTTATCATGGAATGCTTTAATCTATCAACCTTGTTTTCAATTTTTAATATTCATTCTTACACTTGGTCTAGTCTATTGATGAGGACTGCTACTGAGGATATTTATTTATTTTTTTTTTCTATTTCACTTATTAGACCTTCAATTTCTAAGATTTCTGTTGGTTCATTTTAAAAATCTCTATTAAATTTTTCATTCATATCCTTCATTAACTCCATGATTTTATTTACTTGTTTTTCTGTGTTCTCTTAGACAATGTTGATTGTTTTTTTAAAAAAAACTTCCTTTTTGAGAATGCAAGATGGTGACTAGAAGGCAGAAGCAGATAGTGTGAGCTCCATAAATCAAAAATTTTGCTGAGATGCTGGAGCCACACTTGGCAGAAAAAAACCACCAAAAAGAATCAAAACTCTGACACCCTGAACCCTCAGCCCATACAAGCCTTCTCCAAGTCAAGTTACACTGAGAAAACAGAAGGGCTCCCTCACCCCCAGACACCAGCTCCAAACCTGCTTGGGAGACACAGACCAACAGGTGAGCAAATAAGTGGCATGCCGTATTCCCACAGCTACTCTTGGGATAAACCAGCACAGCCCCATGGAAAGACTGACCCCCACCCCACAAAAAAAAGAAAAAAACTGAATAATAAACAAGGAACTGAAAAGGAACATGCGGCAGAGGAGGTGGAATGCTGTAATCACATCAGAGAACGGGGAGGATCAAGTTGCTGATCTCCATGTGAACTTTCAGTAAACAAAGACTGGAAAGGCAGATGGGCCAACAGTGGGCAGGTGATAAGCTGCTGCCTGAAATCAGGCAGATAGTGGTCCACAAAGCTCATCTCCTGATTAAGTGAGCAACATCCAAAGTCAGATGATGTTGAGAAATTGAAAAACAGTCACCAAGCCAGCATAACACGCTGACACCAGAGAGCTGGCTGATGGATCCCTGACCTTGCCCCAGAGAAAGGTTGTGCGGCAAAGAAACAAGACCGCAATAAACCAACACAGTGAAAACCTAACTCCAAAGCAGGATGGCTAGTGGGCCACAAAGCTGGTCTCCAGAACCTGAGGACAAGCCAAACCTCACTGAGGGAGGAGCTGACTAAGCAGTTGCTGCTGAAGGACAGGAAAAAAATCTGGTGATTTTTTTTCTCCCCCAGCCACCTGGTGAGACTAAGACATGCTTCTGCTTAAGTACCAACACCAGGATTGGATGCTGAAAGAAACACCTGAAGTGCTAAGAATGAAATTCTATTGCTCCTAAAATTGAAAATTTTTTTAAGTGTTTGTTTGTCCACCACCTCTCCCTGTTAATTTCTTTGCTCTCTCTCTTTGTTTTTCTTTTTCCTTCTTCTTTGTTTTGTTAGTTTTACTATTGTAAGTTAGCTAATACTAAATTACACACAGACCATGGACAGAAACAGCACCAAGTGGAATGATGGGAAGAAAAAAAAGGAATGGAAACCATTCTGCCCCCAAAATAATTTAATACAAGATTAAGAGGGAAATGAAGAAAATGGATACCCAGTTCTAGACTCCAACAAAACAAAGATAAATTATGCCAAGGAGCCCAACAGAGCCCACAAGAACTCACTGAAAGAAGAAATCCTGCAAATAATCACTGAGAATTTCATGGAGATGTTACTAGACAGGGTCAACTATAACATACGGGAGGCAATCAAGAAATTCCAAGTCAACAAAAATAAAGAATATAAGAAGACACAAAAACAAATAAATGAACTCATAGGAGCCCTAAATAAATACCAAAGTGAAAGAAATACAAAACACAATGGAAGGCCACTTCAGCAGACTAGAACAAGCAGAAGACAGAATCTCAGAACTTGAAGATGAGATGGAAATTAAAAGAAAAACTGAAGAGCAATTAGTCAAGCAACTCAAGACCTGTGAAAGGAATATGCAAGAACTCACCGACTCCATCAAAAGACCAAACCTGAGAATCATGGGTATTGAAGAAAGTGAAGAGGTGCAAGCAAAAGGAATTTGTAATATATTCAACAAAATAATAAAAAAAATTTCCCAAATCTACAGAAAACTATGCCCATTCAAGTATAAGAAGCCTCCAGGACACCAAATAGACTTGATAAAAGTAGAACTACCCCATGACATATTATCATTAAAACAATAAGCACAGAGAATAGAGAAAGAATATTGGAGGCTGTAAGAGAGAAAAAACAAGTAACATACAAAGGTAAACCCGTCAAAATCATAGCAGATTTCTCAACAGAAACATTAAAAGCAAGAAGAACATGGAGTGAGGTATTCCAGGCACTGAACAAAAATAGCTTCAACTCTAGGATACTCTACCCAGTAAAACTGTCATTCAAAATAGATAGAGCAATAAAAGTCTTCCATGATAACCAGAACTAAAACAATATATGACCACCAAGCCACCACTACAAAAGATTCTTCAAGGAATTCTGCACAAAGAAAATGAAAGCAAACAAAGCCATGAAAGGACAGGCAGTAGCAAACCAAAGAAGAAGAAAAGGCAAGAAATTAGAGAGTAACATTGATTTAGCTACACGCAATCAAACCCTTAAGCAACAAAGACAACTAAATGACAGGATTCATCACATACCTATCAATAATAACACTGAATGTAAATGGACTTAATTACCCCATCAAAAGACACCCTTTGGCAAACTGGATTAAAAAGGAAGATCCAATAATCTGTTGCTTACAAGAGACCCATCTCATCCACAGAAACAAGCCCTGGCTTGGGGTGAAAGGCTGCAAGAAGATTTAGCAAGCCAATGACCCCTGAAAACAGGCAGGGGTAGCAAGACTTATCTCAGACAAAATAGACTTCAAACTTAATCAAATGAGATAAAGAAGAACACTCCATACTAATAAAAGGGGGAAATACACCAAAAAGAAATAACAATATCAACCTATATGCACCCAACGCAAATGCACCCAATTTCATCAAACATAATCTGAAGGACCTAAAAGCATATATAGACTCCAACAATTAAAGTGGGAGACTTTAATACCCCTCATCACCAATAGATATGTCATCCAAACAAAAAAGTCAGTAAAGAAATCCTAGAACTAAATAACACCATAGAACAAATAGACCTAGATGATGTCTACAGAATATTTCATCCAACTTCCACACAACATACATTCTTCTCAGCAGTCCATGGAATCTTCTTCAAAATTATGTCATATCTTAGGGCACAAAGCAAGCCTCAGCAAATATAAGAAAATGGAAATAATCCCATGCATTCTATCTGACCTCAATGCATTAAAACTAGAACTCAACAACAAAAACAAGAGCAAAAAACATGCAAACAATTGGAAGCTGAACAACACATTGCTCAATGATCAATGGGTCATTGATGAAATAAAAGAGGAAACTAAAGGATTCCTGAAAGTTAATAAAAATGAAAACACGACCTACTGGAACCTATGTGTCACAGCAAAGGCAGTCCTAAGAGAAAAGTTTATAGCCATGAGTGCATATACTAAAAAGGACAGAAAGATCTCAAATCAATGACCTAATGCTACATCTCAAACTCCTAGCAAAACAAGAACAAGCAAATCCCAAAACAAGCAGAAGGAGAGAAATAATAAAAATAATGGCCTAAATCAATGAAATAGAAACAAACAAACAAACAAAAAAATACAAAGAATCAACAAGACAAAAAGCTGGTTCCTTGAGTGACAGACCCCTGGCAAACATGAATAAAATGAGAAGAGAAAAAACACGAATCAGTAAAATCAGAAATATAAAAGGGGAGATAACAACAAACACCATGGAAATCCAGGAAATCATCAGTGACTACTTTGAGAACTTATATTCTAATAAATTTGAATATCTTGAAGAAAGGGACAGATTTCTAGATACTTTTGACCATCCAAAATTGAACCAAGAGGATATTAGTCACCTGAATAGACCTGTAACACAAAATGAAATTGAAGCATCAATAAATAAAGTCTCCCAAAAAAAAAAGAAAAGACCAGGACCTCATGGATTCTCTGCTGAATTCTATCAGACCTTTAAAGAAGAACTGATACCAACTCTCCTTAAACTTTTCCACGAAATAGAAAAGGAAGGAACACTGCCTAACTCATTTTATGAAAACAGTGTTACACTCATCCTAAAACCAAACAAAGACACCTCCAAAAAGGAGAACTACAGGCCAATCTCCTTAATGAACAATGATGCAAAAATCCTCAACAAAATAATGGCAAACTGAAACCAACAACATATCAGAAAGATCATACACCCCCAAGTCAGCTTCATCCCAGGGATGCAGGGGTGGTTCAATATATGCAAATCTATAAATGTAATAGAGCACATTAATAGAAGCAAAGACAAAAATCACTTGATCATCTCAATAGATGCAGAAAAAGCCTTTGACAAGATCCACTTCATGATAAAAGCCCTAAGAAAACTAGGAATAGAAGGAATGTACCTCAACATTGTAAAGGCTATATATGACAAACCTATAGCCAACATCATACTTAACAGTGAAAAACTGAAACCATTTCCCCTAAAATCAGGAATGAAACAAGGGTGCCCACTGTCCCCACTCCTATTCAACATAGTGCTGGAACTCCTAGTAAGAGCAATTAGGCGAGAAGAAGAAATAAAAGGAATGCAAGTAGGTAAAGGAAGTGTCAAATATCCCTATTTGCAGACAATATGATCCTATAACTTAAAGACCCAAAAAACTCTACCCAAAAACTTCCAGACAACATAAACCACTACAGCTAGGTGGCAGGATACAAAATCAACTTACAAAAATCATTAGCTTTTCTATACACCAATAACAAACAAACTGAGAAAGAATGTATGGAATCCATTTACAGTAGTCTCAAAAAAAATCAAATACCTAGGAATAAACCTAACAAAGGATGTGAAAGACCTCTACAAGGAAAACTACAAACCCCTGAAGAAAGAGATCGAGGAAGACTAAAGAAGGTGGGGAGATCTTCTGTGCTCCTGGATTGGTAGAATCAGCAAAGTAAAAATGGCTATACTACCAAAAGCTATCTACATATTTAATGTAATTCCCATCAAAATCCCAAAGACATTCATCACAGAGATTGAAAAATCTACCTTAAAGTTCATTTGGAAGCACAAGAGACCATGAATAGCCAAGGCTTGGAAGACTAAATATCGTATTTCCTCCCTCATATGCAGAGTTTAGATTAAGGCAAATGCAGCAATGTTGTAGGACTTGGGTCACATGCTAAGGGGAGAGCACATACGGGAGGTATAGGGATAGGTATGGAACCCAAAATATGAAAGTCTTTGATGTTCTCACTGCAGAGGAACTAATACATAAACCTTAAAGCAACAGAGGTCAATATAGGAAGGGGATCAGGAACTAGTGAAAAGGTTAGGTAGAGATGAATCAACTTGGGTTGTAACACATTTATACTTGGAAGCAATCATGAGTATAACCCTGCTGCTGACATGGTTTTAGTCCATGTAGGTGGACATATCTTATGAATGCATCTAAGCCTCTAAGCATGGAGAAGGTGACCCAGGTGAATGCAACCGATGCTGGGGGATGGGTAGTAAGCAGTGGTCCCAAGTATTCTGTCAACTGGGCCCTGGTGCTTTCAAACACACTCTCTCCTAAACCCACACACTGCTGGTCTAGCGCCTCTTCACAGAGGTTGGACCACTAAATTTTAAACAGAAGCACTTTTTGCATTGCAGAACTCAGTTTTCCTCCATGCGCTTACGTCAAAGTCACAGTCACTTCCAAAGGCCCAGTGTCTTGGGGGGGGGTGGTGGTTGCTTGCTGTGCCAATGAAAAGAGACTGCAGGAACCTGGAGATATGAAGTTGCAGGAACTTCTGATGCCCCAAGCCATAAGCTCAGAAGATAGGACCTTGATTAAGATGTCTTCTCATTAGGGACTGTGCAAAGAAATGCAGGTAACTTCTTCAGCATCAGCTGGCCACATAGATCCCAGGTCACCTGTCTGTTTAGACTTTTTGTTTGCATGCTGTTTGATTCTGCATTTGTGGAAATTACCAGGGATTTTTCTTTCTTTCTTTGATTTTTAGCCCCTCGTGGGGGGTGGGGTACAGCTTCCCTTACCCAGTTCCTGTTAGGGTTCTTTGCTTCTATTACAACTTTAGAATTCAATATTTCTGGGTTTCACATGGTTGTTGATGTCTAGTGCTGCACTCCAGATCTTTCCCACAATATCCCAGCTTCCCATGTAGCTATACACTTGTTGTTTTGGATGTCTGGTGTCTCTAAACCACTATCTTCCTTTTAGTACCTCAAGAGCATTTTGCATTGAATGTAAAATTTTTTTATTTTCTTTAAAGACCATCCTGACTCCTTATTACATGAATTCTATTTAATATTGTATTTCAGTTTTTCTAGTTAAGTTATATATTGATTTTGGTATAGATACAAGTAATATATTCATAAATTCATTGATAAAATACTGTCTTGGGAAATAAGATATTTCTGCAGTAGATACTTATTAAACAAATGAATACTTTGGCAAGTTTGTAAACGCATTTATAACAAAGGATACAATGATGTGGGGCTAGTGTGGCTTTTTTTTTTTTTCTTTAGAGTCTCTTAGGATTTTACCAAGAAGAGCAGTTCTGCAATGTTGGAATAAGATATTATATACAGAAGCTCATTAATGTTTGTATTTTTCCTAATGCATGTATGTTTGTGCATATGCTTCACTGATAAGGAGAGTAATTATGAATAATCCCTTAAGGACTTAATTCCTGGAATTACTTACATGCAAAGTAAAATACTCAATTTATAAGAAGGTGAATTGAAAAAGGAATGAGCTATACTTAATTACATATCAATTCAGTGTCAGCAAATATTCCCTCACTAAGGATTGCTTTCCATAGTGACTCGGAAGAAATTGATGTTATAAGATGAAACTAGATATTATTTTCCACAATTCATACATGAAATCTTCAAAGTGTTACTAAGTTTAAACTAGTAATTAAATTAAATTAATTGATTAATTAATATTATTGTTGTGCTGGATGGGGGTACACTGGAGTATTTGCAAAGGTTCTTACAGTGTATCAAATATGTCATACTTGAATTCACCCCCTCCACTGCTCTCTTTCATCCCCCATCTCCCAATTCCTAAACCAGTAATTTTAGAGGCCTATAAGCACTAGGAAATAATTACAGACTTAGCCTGTGCTCCAGGGAATAGAAATATTCATACAATAGAAAATTGTCCATCAATAATAATAAAGCAAACTACTGGTATTACACATGGAACAACAGAAATGAATTCCAAAATATGCTCTGCTAAAGAAGCATCAAAAAGATCAATCACTTCATAATTCCATTTAAAATAAATGTTCACAACAGGCAAGTGTTTTGTTTGTTCACTTGACAGCTCAAAATGTCACACAGAGCTTATTTTGAAGAAGTGGTCCTATGGAGCTGAAGCCACAGCTGCTTATATCGTGGTAGATAAAGGAGATGGGTGGACAAGTCCCAGGTAGGTAACTGGGCAGGATAATTCTCAATGCCTCTTCTGACCTTCCCAAGAAAATGGCTTAAGGGTGGGCTATTCCTTCTGGGCCAGGTGGGGAGTTTCTAGTAAAAGGTGGATGTCTTTTTTCTTTATAGGCGAGGTGGAGAGTTTCTAGTAAGTCCCTCTCAGGGGGAAGGGGTGCAGTTCTAACATGGCTTCCTTTTGCTCACCCTAACTTTCCTGCCTTTTGATATATATATATATATATATATATATATATACAAAAAGGCAATGGGGTGCCAGATGTTCCTCTATCTACTTCCTGCTGAACAGTGGTGTGGAAGTCTCTGAAGGGGAGGGTGTACAGGTAGTGTCTTCTTGCTTTAGGCAACTGTAGTGGCCTGTTGGGGACCTGAACTGAGTTGATCTGCTTGTGTCCTGGAGAAATGCAACAAGCAAGTTTATAGGGAAGGAAGGCATTAGTGGCAACCTAGAACTGGCAGTGAGGACCTGCATGATTAAAAATTAGCATAAAGTAATTCTTAGTGGAAGCAAATGTTTTAAATTTGGATTTGTGAATATTTGTGTAGCTCTGTAAATATATCCTCTGTGAGTATATACTCATTGAGTTGTATACAATATGGGTGAGTTTTATGATCTGTGAATAAAACTGCTTAAAATGTGTAGGAATCCTTACTGGCTGAAAAACACAAGATTTTTTGTTAAATAATTTCTCCTTTCAGGAAACAAAGTTAGGGAGGAAAATATGACTCCCATGTTTACTGTTAAAATTGTGAATCAAAAACTTAATTCTATTTAGTTAGAATAGGGTTCAAGTTTTAAATGCAACAGACTGAAATTCAAATCCAGTAGCTGTGATTGACATTTTGAGTAAACTTTGACAATTATTTGAACTCTCTGAATTTAATTTTTATCTTTAAAAGAAAAACAAAATCTAACATTAATGGAGCAATAAAATAAAGGGGTGTTCGGTAGTCTGGATTAAAAAAAGATTCTCAATACTCAGTAATTAGTAATTCAAAACCTTAGAGAAGGCCATGTCTCCCATATTTCTTCTGCTATTAAGAAGTGTAATGATTATAAGAAAGTTTTAATTTCTTTAAACCTATTATTTTCATTTTGTGTCTGCTGCATTGTTTCAGAGGGGTTTTAGATAACATTTTTAGTAGAACTCTGCTTGTTTTGTGGACAGCCAGTTGAAAGTGTGCTCACAGATCTATCTACTCTACCCTGGTGTGCACTGATTCTTTAGCTACACATGATAGTTCATTGTACTGAATTCTTAAAATACTCATTAGGTCCATTACAACAATTAAAGTATACTGACTGAAACATAGGTAGCAAGCCCTCTTAAGGGAAATTAAAAAGAAGAGTTTTAGAAAATGAATAAGAAAGAAATACATGTGGTTTTAAAAGTCATCACAGGAATTATAAAGGGATTGTGGGAAACAGTTCTGCAGGTTTTTGTTTGTTTTTCCTAATCTCCAGCTCTTTCTTCAAACCTGGACCCTTCAAGCATAGGATTTTTCAGGCCATCTCAAGCAACTAAACCCAGAGGACAGCTCTGCTACAGAACAAATTAGCTCAAGGGTTATAATTAAAGAGTCTTAAAATAAAACAGAACTAAGTGCCTCTATGTAACTGTGTTTTAATTAAAGTAATGAGGGAGAGGCAGTGGGGAGAAAAGAGGAAAGGAAGGAAGAAGGGGACATCTCCAGGCTTAATTGATCCCTCTGTTCTTTGAGTCAGAGCTCACTGGGGAGGAGGTTACCAAACTAAGCTAAAGATATTTATTCTCTCTGAAGGGATGGATGGCTGTTGCTCCTTCACTCAAGGTAGAGTCACTGCTGGGTCCAGGTTGTCAGGCCTGACTGGCTGGCTGTGAGAATGAGAAACATAGCATTTCTGGCCTCCCAACCTAGCTGTTTTGTCCCATACTCTTTAAAGGCAAAGGAGAAAGGTTGAGGTGGATGTGGGGCCTGGGTTTCAGCCAAAGCTGACCTTATTTCCTTTAGTCTATAAGTGCCTGTTCTTGGCATGCTTTCTTTTCCTCATCTTTTTTTTCAGGCACTTCCAGAAGATAAGGAGAATGTAGGGTTAGCTCTATTTGAGTTTGTGTTAATGTTAATAAGTGGACTCCATGACATTTGCATTGGATATTACTTGATCAATGAAGCCTCACCTTAAAAACCTCCATGGGAATTGCATACATGCTCAGTCCTTCTGCCAACATCATTCTGACTGAGAGACTAAATTCTTTATTGAAACAGATAGTTGTTTATGACTTTGGTTATTACATGTTGATTTGTTCTATATTCAACATTGTCTTTTCTATTCTGATTTATTACAAGCCCATAAAACAATTCTCACTTGTTCTGAGAACAACTGATGCTCTGACTGATGATAGAGAAAGTAGATTTGCAAATCTTCATCCTCAACAGGAAATCCCAGGCTGGACAGTGATGCTGTGGAGGGTTCATTAAACATTAGAATATTAATATTTTGAATGCATTTTTTGAAACAGGGATGAGTAGGAGTCATAGTACACTAAGTATTTTCCTTAATAAATTTACCTTTGTAAGATGTTAGTGTACCATATAGACTCAGAGGAAATTTAAAGATTTTTTTTTTCAGTTACCTGGGGTCACAGAGTGGGTAGTAGATGTAGTGTTTAAACTCAAATATATCCAATTATAAAGTTTATTTTATGCTGTCTATTCTATAGTACTTGTAGAGTTGTCTCCCTTCAATGTTGAAAAAGTTGAAAAATCAATAAATGAATTATTCAATGTCACTTGAAGTAGTGATAGAATTGAACTGAAGTTCTTCACAGTTTAGAGGTATCACCATTTCCAATGGGTTCTGTGCAGATTTTCATTTCTCTGGGATAAGCTCACCTAAATGAGGTTATTCTTTAATCTTTCAGGACTAAGTAGACATGAAGATGAAGAATCACACTTCAGTAACTGAGTTCCTCTTGATGGGAATCCCTCATACAACTGGATTGGAAAATGTGCTCTTTGTTCTATTTCTGGCCTTCTACCTATTCACTCTGCTTGGGAATCTGCTCATTCTTCTAGCTATCCTCACTTCCTCCAATCTCCACACCCCCATGTATTTCTTCCTGGGAAACCTGGCAGTGTTTGACATATTTTTCCCTTCAGTGAGTTCCCCCAAAATGATGCTCTACCTGATAGGGCACAGCCACGCCATCTCTTACCAGGGCTGTGCCTCTCAGCTCTTCTTCTACCACTTCCTGGGCTGCACGGAGTGCTTCCTGTACACCGTGATGGCCTATGACCGTTTTACAGCCATCTGTCACCCTTTGCGATACATGGTCATCATGAGCCATCGGGTGTGTGCCATCATGACTGTGGGCACCTGGATGGGGAGCTGTCTGCATGCATCTGTCCTCACATTTCTCACCTTTAAGTTACCCTACTGTGGCCCAAATGAGGTGGACAATTTTTTCTGTGATATTCCAGTGATGCTTCCCTTAGCCTGTGCAGATTCCTCTTTTGCTCAGACAGTGAGTTTTACCATTGTGGATGTTGTTTCACTTGTGTGTTTCCTCCTTATACTCACTTCTTACACTCACATTGCTCAATCCATATTGAAGATCTGTTCCTCAGAAGGCAGGCATACAGCCTTCTCTACCTGCAGTGCCCACCTGACATCTATCCTGCTGTTCTATGGCCCAGTGGTTCTCATTTATATCCAACCTACTTCCAGCCCTTGGCTGAATCCTGTGGTTCAGGTGTTGAATAATATTGTTACACCTTCCTTAAATCCTTTGATATATTCCTTGAGAAACAAGGAGGTTAAGTTGACTCTGAGAAAGATGTTAACTCAAGAAGTACATACTTGTGGGGAGTAAGTTTTATGTCATGATCTGTCTTACAACAGTGCCTCATATTTTCTGGGGGCAATTCTTATTTGTGTGATTTAGGTGGTGCTTGGGACAAACAAGTAAGATTGAATAGATTTTGTTTTGATTAATATCTGTATGTTTTTGCAATTTTTATTCAACAACATCTTTTACAATGTTAGTATTTACCGAGCACTATTCTATGTACTTTACAAACATTGATATATGTAATTAATATGATAATCATATGAGGGAAGTTATATCACTATCCTACTGTCCTGAGGGAGTAATTAAGATGCTGAGAAGTTAATACATTTGTATACTGTCACAAAGCTAGAAAGTCACTGAGCGAGGATATGAATGAAAGCCTCCTAACCTTATGCTAATGCTGGCTCTGTTGTGTAGGATTATACATAGATACTTGGTTCTTCTAGGAACTTCTTTTCAATAGCATGTTCCGTAGCATGTTCTCTAATTTTCCATATGTCTATGCTCTATTAAATGTTTTCTATTGATTTATATCATTTTTTAGTCAATATTTTGGTGGATCACATTTTTTGGAAACAAAGTAACATCTATACTACCAACATATATGCACATACAGCCTCTACTCTCAGGTAGCATCTTTCCTTATGCCAATAATTTGAATTCTTTAAATGACTTCAGCTTAACCTTCATTCAGTCAAGGACTGAATTTTGATTCCAGAATTGCTGGACTTCATGAAATAGTAATCATTTCTTCTTAAGTAGGTAGGTTTGAAAAAAATTTCATGAAATTGCCAAAATTAAAGTGAACAGAAGCTACTTTTCCCTCTTCCAAAAATCAAATTTTTTGTCACTTTTCTTAATTCTTTAATTAGAAATTTATTGGCACTATGATGTATGACTTTTTGTTTAGCATTATTTCATATATATATATAATCTGTATCTATGTTATCTATTTGTATTGGTATAGAGAGATGTATACAGCTGTGATCATATTTTGTTTACATTTTCTGGTTTTAATAGTGTATTAAGCATTTTCAAATGCTCCCAATTTTTAAACAGCTTTATTGAAATATAATTCACATATGAAACAATTTATTCAAAGTAAGTAATTCAATGATTTATTGCATATCTACAGACACATACCATCATTACCAAGTCAAGTTTAGAACTTTTTATTGCCAGAAAAAGAATCCATATATTCTTCAGCTGTCATCTCACCCCTCCCCTTTTGCCATCACCCTCATCCTTAAACAAACAGTAATCTACTTTCTTCATCTATAGAGTTACAAATTCCAGACATTTCATGGACATGGAGTCATATAATATATGCTATTTTGTGACCATCTTCTTTGGAATTCTTTTGTTTTCAAAGTTCATGCTGAAGCATGTTTCTTCTTAAGGCTTAATATTTCATTGTATGGTTATACTGTAATCTGTTTGTCATCTGTTGATGGGCATTTGAATTGCTTCTTTTGGCTATTGTGAATAGTGCTACTATTAATATTTGTGTGTAAATTTTTGTTTGAACATCTGTTTTCAGTTCTTTGAGTTACATGCCTAGTAGGGGAACTGCTGGATTATATTGTGATTCTATACTTAGTGTTTTGAGGTGCAATCTTTTTCATAGTGTCTATACCATTTTATGTTCCTACTATTATAGGGGTCCTGGTATGACCACATCCTTGTCAACACTTTTTCTATCTTTAAAAAAATTATAGTCATCCTAATGTCTGTGACATAGTATCAAATTATTGTTTTGATTTGAATTTCCCCGGTGACTAATGATGGTGTAGATTTTTTCTTTATTGGTAATGCTCTTTGTGCAGAAAAGTTTTACATTTTGATGGTGTCCAAATTACCCATATTGTCTTTTTTATTTGTTCTTTTGCTGTCATATCTAAGAAACCATTTCCAATTTTAAGTTGTAAAGATTCAATTAATACTGTTTGTTTCTGAATTTTATCATTCACTTCCATGTTTAGTTTCATGATCTATTTTGATTAGGTTTTTATAAATGGTGTGGGGTAAAGGTAAAAAATTCCTTCTTTTGCATGTGGACATCTAATTGTACCATGGTCATTTGTTGAAATTCTTTCCCATTGAGTCATGTTGGCTCCATAGACACATTGGTTGGCTGAGGCTGTGGTCTCAGTTCTATTCTTCTGTTCTATTTGTCTACTGTTTACAGAAGGCCACATTGTCTTGATTATCATTGTTTTGTATTAGGTTTTGAAATTGCTAAGTGTGAGTATACTACATTCTAGTTATTTTTCAAGAGTATTTTGATGGTGCTTTGAAATTCCATATCAATTTTAGAATGACCTTGTGAACTTCTGTAAGGAAGACCACTGGGATTCTGATATAGGTTGCCTTGAGCTGGTAGATTAATTTGGTGGGAATTGTGATTTAACAATTTTAAGTCTTTTAACTCAGGAGCATGAAATATTTTTCATTTGTCTAGATATTCTTTACTGTTTTCTGCAATGTGTTGTTGTTTGAAATATACAAGTCTTTCACTTTCTTGGTTAGATTCAGCCTTAAGTATTTTATTCTTTTGAATGTTATTGTAAATTGTGTTCTCCAATTCCCTTTCAAAATATATCATTGCCAGCATATGGAATTAGCATTGATTTTTGCATATGATGTTAGGTCAGTGGACTACTTTATTAGCACATATAACTTTTGAGTAGGCATCTGTGAATTTCCTATGTGTGATCATGACATTTGCAAATAGAGACAGTTTTACTTCTACGTTTTCTCTACCTTAGCTTGGTAAGAAGGCACATCTTCCCTAAGATGTGCAAAATTTTTGAAATGCAGGATGAGCAGAAGTAACAGAAAGGTGAGTGTTAGTTAATTTATATTAAGTCATAGAAAAGCAGTATTTCCACATTGGGACAGAATGAAATACCCTCATGGTTTTTAAGAATAGGAAAAGTGAAATGGATTGCTGTACTGGTGAAAATATGTAGAGATGCCATCAACTATGTCAGGGCTTAAAAACATTCTGGGAACATTTCCTTCTATGTTTTTATCTCCCCTTGTGACACTCTTTCCTCAGATCCTGCCTCCCTACTTAAGAAACTAATTTAAGATATAACCTAATGGAGGGGGTGAATTCAACTATGATAAATTGTAAGAAATTTTGTAAATGTTACAATGTACCCCCAGTACAACAACAATAAAAATTAGTAAAAAACCACCCCCCAAACCCAACCAACCAAAAAAAAAAAGTATAACCCAAATTAATTATGTACTATGTAGAAAAATTGAATCAGGAGACTTGTGGTTAAAAGCTCATTAAGGGTTATCTGGATCTTGTTGCTTCCTAACTGAGGGACCGCCTGTACCTCATCTTACGCATATTTCACTGCCTTCTGGGAAGCAAGAATCCTGGAGAACCTACCTAGTTTGTGCCACAGTTAGCATATTCATAAACATATGCTCTTAAACACACACAAAAGAACTTCCATGTGGAACAAAAGGAACATTAAATGAATTATTCAATTACACAAAAAATAAGATTTAGTTACTCAATTGTTTTATTTTATTTTAATCTATACATAGTAAGTGTAAATTACAAATGTTTATGGGCTACAGTGTAATGATTGATCAGGTTTGTTGACATGTCTTCCACTTCTAATATTTCTCACTGCTTTGTAGTGAGACCATTCAAAATTCCTTCTTTTAGCTATTTTGAGATAGTCTTTTTTAAACCTTGTTCAGTTGAGACTTTTGCTTAACATTTTAGAACGCTCTTGTCAGAATGAAAAAAGTTCAGAGATAATAAATTATTTTAAAATATTGTTTGTATACTTTTTTACATTTTATTTTTTATTTTTATTAGGCTGTATTATTTCTATAGGGGAGATTGATCCCATTAGATTTATATTGTACATTATGTACATTGCCCCCATTGTCTCTCCCCATCAACCCCTTCCAGCCCTACTTAAAGCAATTGCAAGAGGTTTCTTAGTTCCTTTTCATATAGGTATATGAAGTCTGTCAACATATAGTATCTCCTTAATCTCCTTCATTCACCTTCCCCTTCCCACTAGTACCCATAATACTCTGTACCTGTTTTACAGTCCTGTTTTTCATTATTAATATTTAAGTTGATGTTCAAAGGAGTGTCTCAGTGTACACCCACTGTGAGTATAACTTACTTTGGTCTGTTCAATCCCTTCTATTACTTTCTCTTACCCCTTTATTTCCCACCCTCCATTTTTCAACAGCATTCAGTACACACCCTTATACCTTCATATCCTATGTTATGCAATATTACTGATGCTCTATCATTCTCTTTTCCTTTCTCTCTTGCCCTGATTTCCTTAGAGTAGTTCCATTATTACAAACATGTTCTACATTATTACAAACATGTTCTGAGTTTGTGTATGATCATGCTTGTTTTTGAGTATATGTTTATCTTTGGATCTATCTCCCACATATGAGAGAAAACATGCAGCTTTTGCATTTCTGAGTGGGGCTTACTTCACTTAACATGATGTTCTCCAATTGTATCCATTTACCTTCAGACGAGATTGGGAGTGTTCAAAGTGGTATGGCTGTAGACCATCCATTTACCTTCAAATCACTTGCTATTATTCCTTGTGGCTGAGTAATACTCCATTGTGTATATATTTTCTTGACCCATTCATCAGTTGTAAGGCACCTGAGTTGTATGTTTTTGATTTAGAATATTTAATTCTTGTTTTAAAGATGACTTTTGATTACAAGCAAATTATCTTTTACTGTGTAAATGTGTGAATTGCACGTTACTATTAAAAAGTCATAGTGTGAAAGAAGTGCTTAACTGTCAGAAACCATGTGGAAATGTCATTTGCCCATTAGTGTAAGAAGCCATTATTTAAGGATCAGCAAAATTCTTAGCTTCTAACAGTTGTTCTAATAATATTCTGTTTGGATATGAACAAGCCATTTTACCTGCATGGTGGAACTTAGTCATTTTTTTTTCTTTATTCATATATTCATATGTACATACATTGTTGGTCATTTCTCTTCCCTGTCTCCCACCCCTTCCCTCTCCCCCCTGCCTCCCCCTCCGCTTCCAGGCAGAACTGTTCTGCACTTTTCTCCAATTTTGTTGAAGAGAAGACATAATCAATAACAAGAAAGGCAAAGAGTTTTTGCTAGTTGAGATAAGGATAGCTATACAGAGAGATTTCTAGCATTGCTTCCATGCACAAGTGTATTAAAATCTGAATTGATTAATCTTTACCTGACTTCTTCACTACTTCCCAGTCACCTTCCCATATTGACCTCTGTTGCTTTAAGTTTACTGTGTTAGCTCCTCTTTAGTGGGGACATCAAACACTTTCAAGTTTTGAGTTTCCTACCTATCCCCATTCCTCCTGTATGTGCTCTCCCCTTAGCGTGTGACCCAAGTCCAACACCATTGCTGCCTTTGCCCTAGATCTAAAGTCTGCATATGAGGGAGAACATACAATTTTTGGTCTTCTGAGCCTGGCTAACCTCGCTCAGAATGATGTTCACCAGTTCCATCCATTTACCTGCAAATGATAAGATTTCATTCTTCTTCATGGCTGAGTAAAATTTCATTGTGTATAAATACCACATTTTCTTAATCCATTTGTCAATAGTGGGGCATCTTGACTGTTTCCATAACTTGGCTATTGTGAATAGTGCTGCAATAAACATGGGTGTGCAGGGGCCTTTGGAGTAACCTGAGTTGCATTATTTGGGTATATCCCTAGGAGTGGGATTGCTGGATCATATGGAAGATCTATGTTTAGTTTTTTAAGAAGCCTCCGTATTGTTTTCCAGAGTGGTTGCACTAACTTGCATTCCCACCTGCAGTGTACGAGTATTCCTTTTTCCCCACATCCTCGCCAACACCTGTCGTTGGTGGTGTTGTTGATGATAGCTATTCTAACAGGGGTGAGGTGGAATCTTAGTGTGGTTTTGATTTGTATTTCCTTTATGGCCAGAGATGGTAAGCATTTTTTCATGTGTTTTTTGGCCATTTGAATTTCTTCTTTTGAAAAAGTTCTGTTTAGTTCAGTTGTCCATTTCTTTATTGGTTCATTGATTTTGGGAGAGTTTAGTTTCTTGAGCTCCCTGTATATTCTGGTTATCAGTCCTTTGTCTGATGTATAGCTGGCAAATGTTTTCTCCAACTCTGTAGGTTGGAGACCTTTTCTCCATCAGTTTAGAGACCATTTCTTTTGTTGTGCAGAAGCTTTTTAATTTTATGTAGTCCCATTTGTCCATCCTTTCTCTTAGTTGCTGAGCTGCTAGGGTTCTATTGAGGAAGTCCTTGCCTATACCTATTGCTTCCAGAGTATTCCCTGCTCTTTCCTGTACTAACTTCAGAGTTTCAGGTCTGATATTAAGGTCCTTGATCCATTTTGAGTTGATACTAGTACAGAGAGATAAACATGGATCTAGTTTCAGTTTTTTGCAGGAATGTAACCACTTTCCCAGCAACATTTGTTGAAGAGGCTGTCTTTTCTCCATCGTATTTTTTTGGTGCCTTTGTCAAAAATAAGGTGGGCATAGTTGTGTGGATTCATGTCTGGGTCCTCTATTCTGTTCCACTGGTCTTCATATCTGTTTTTGTGCCAGTACCATGTTATTTTTAGTGCTATTGCTTTGTAATATAGTTTGAAGTATGGAATTGTGATACCTCCAGCATTGCTCTTTTTGCTGAGTATTGCTTTGGCTATTCACGGTCTCTTGTGTTTCCAAATGAACTTTATGGTATATTTTTCAATCTTTGTGATGAAATCATTGGGATTTTGATAGGAATTGCATTAAACATGTAGATTGCTTTAGGTGGTGTAGCCATTTCTACTATGTTAATTCTACTGATCCATGAGCATGGGAGATCTTTCCACATTCTGTAGTCTTCTCTTATCTCTTTCTTCAGGCGTTTGTAGTTCTCCTTGTAGAGATATTCACATCCTTTGTTAAGTTTACTCCTAGGTATTTGATTTTTTTTGAGGCTATTGTAAATGGAATTGTTTCCATATACTCTTTCTCAATTTGTTCGTTCTTGGTATATAGAAAATCTAATGATTTTTGTAAGTTGATTTTGTATCCTGCCACCTTGCTGTAGCTGTTTATAGTGTGTAGGAATTTTTGGGTAGAGTTTTTTGGGTTGTTACGATATAGGATTATGTTGTCTTCAGATAGGGATATTTTGACAGTTTCTTTACCTGTTTATTCCTTTTATTTCTTCTTCTTGTGTAATTGCTCTATCTAGGAATTCCAGCACTATGTTGAATAGGAGTGGGGATAGTGGGCAATCTTGTCTTATTTTTGATTTTAGGAGAAATGGTTTCAGTTTTTCTCCATTAAGTATGATGTTGGCTATAGGTTTGTCATATATAGCTTTTACAATGTTGAGGTACATTCCTTCTATTCCTAGTTTTCTTAGGGCTTTTATCATGAAGTGGTGTTGGATCTTGTCAAAGGCTTTTTCTGCATCTATTGAGATGATCAAGTGGTTTTTGTCTTTGCTTCTATTAATGTGCTCTATTACATTTATAGATTTGCATATGTTGAAACACCCCTGCATCCCTGGAATGAAGCTGATTTGGTTGTGGTGAATGATCTTTCTGATACGTTGTTGGGTTCGGTTTGCCATTATTTTGTTGAGGATTTTTGCATTGAAGTTCATTAAGGAGATCGGCCTATAGTTCTTCTATTTGGAGGTGTCTTTTTCTGGTTTAGGCAGTGTTCCTTCCTTTTCTATTTCATGGAAAAGTTTAAGGAGAATTGATACCAGTTCTTCTTTAAAGGTCTGATAGAATTCAGCAGAGAATCCATGAGGTCCTGGACTTTTCTTTTTTGAGAGACTTTATTGCTGCTTCAATTTAATTTTGTGTTATATATCTATTCAGGTTATTAATATCCTCTTGGTTCATTTTTGATGGTCATTAGTGTCTAGAAATTTGTCTATTTATTCAAGATTTTCAAATTTATTGGAATATAGGTTCTCAAAGTAGTCTCTGATGATTCCCTGGATTTCTGTGGTGTTTGTTGTTATCTCCCCTTTTGTATTTCTGATTTTACTGATTAAGGTTTTTTCTCTCCCCATTTTAGTCACGTTTGCCAGGGGTCTGTCAATCTTGTTTATTTTTTCAAAGAACCAGCTTTTTGTTTTGTTGATTCTTTGTATTTTTTTGTTTCTATTTCATTAATTTCAGCCCTTATTTTTATTATTTCCCTTTACCTGTTTGTTTTGGGTTTTTCTTGATCTCATTTTTCTAGGAGTTTGAGATGTAGCATTAGGTCATTGATTTGAGATCTTTCTGTCATTTTAATACATGCACTCATGGCTATAAACTTTCCTCTTAGGACTGCCTTTGTTGTGTCCCATAGGTTCTGGTAGGTCGTGTTTTCATTTTCTTTCACTTCCAGCAAACTTTTAATTTCCTCTTTTATTTCATCAATGACCCACTGATCATTGAGCAATGTGTTGTTCAGCTTCCAATTTTTTGCATGTTTTTTTTTACTTTGTTTTTGTTGTTGAGCTCTAGTTTTAATGCATTGTGTTCAGATAGAATGCATGGAATTATTTCTATTTTCTTATATTTGCCGAGGCTTGCTTTGTGCCCTAAGATATGATCAATTTAAGAGAAAGTTTCATGGGCTGGTGAGAAGAATGTATGTCGTGTGGAAGTTGGATGAAATATTCTGTAGACATCAGCTAGTTCCATTTGATCCATGGTGTGATTCAGTTCTAGAATTTCTTTATTGATTTTTTGTTTGAATGACTTACTATTGGTGATAGGGGGTTATTTAAGTCTCCCACTACCACTGTGTTGGAGTCTATATATGCTTTTACATCTAGTAACATCTCCATGAAATTCTCAGTGATTACTTGCAAAATTCTTCTTTAAGGTGTTCTTGTGGGCATCTTTGAGTTTCCTGGTGTCATTTATCTTTGTTTTGTTGGAGTCTGGAACTGGGTATCATTTTTCCTCACTTCCCTCTAAATCCTGTATTAAATTATTTTTGGGGGGGAGAATTTTTCCATCCCTTTCTTATCTTCCCATCACTCCACTTGGTTTTGCAACTATGTTCTTGATAGGCTAGTTGGTGGTTTCAGTCACCTGTTTTCTTTCCCTTGGTTTAATTTTGTTTTGTGGCTGTATTGGGTTTGTAGCTAAGAGTGTGTGTGTCATTTCTGGGTGTAATTTAGTATTTGCTAATTCACAATAGTAAAACTAACAAAAAAACCCTTAAAGAAATCAATGTGAAGGGAGAACAAGTGAACACAAATAAATAAGCAACAGAACAAACTAACAAACAGACAAACAAACAAAAATTCCAGGTTCAGGAACAGTAGAATTTCGGTCTTAGTTTGAGTTCTGATGTTACTCCTCCAGCAACCAATCCTGGTGTTGGTATTTAAGCAGCAGCTCTGTTGTAGTCTCTCCAGGTGGTTGGGTAGTGTTTTTTTTTTTTTTTTTTCCTTCTGTCTTTCAGAGGCAGCTGCTTGGTCAGCTCCTCCCTCAGTGGGGTGTGGCAGTTTAAGTTTGTATGTTGTCCTCAGGTTCCAGAATCAGTTCTGGAGCCCACCAGCTGTCCTGCTTTGGAGTTGGGTTTTTGCTGTGCTTGATTACTGGGGGCTTGTTTCTTTGCCTTGTCCCCTTTCTCTGGGGCAAGGTCAGTGATCTGTCAGCCTGCTGTCAGTGTGTTGTGATGGTTTGCTGATTATTTTTCAGTGTTGTTTGACTTTGGATGTTGCTCACTGGCTAAGGAGATGAACTTTGTGGACTGCTACCTGCTCTATTTCAGGCAGCAGCTTATCAACCGCTCACTGTGGGCCCTTCTGCCTTTCCAGCCTTTGTTTACTGAAAGTTCTCAGATCAGCTCCTTGCTTCTCCCCCTTCTCCAGTGTGCTTTCAGCAGCTCCGCTCCTCTGCTATGTGTTAGTTTTCAGTTCCTTGTTTATTGCTCAGTTTGGTTTTTTAGTGTGTGTGTGTGTGTGTGTGTGTGTGTGTGTGTGTGTGTGTGGGTCAGGGGTCAGTCTGCCCAGGGGGCTGTGCTGGTTTATCCCAGGGGTGGCTGGGGGAATACCTCATCACACTTTGTGCTCACTTGTCGGTCTGTCTCCCAAGCACGTTTGGAGCCAGCATCTGGCTGTGCGGCAGCCCTCCTGTCTTCTCAGTGTAATATGGTGTGGAGAAGCTTTCCATGGGCTAGGGGTTCAGCGTGTCAAAGTTTTGATTCTCCTTGCTGCTTTATTTCTGCCAAGGGTGGCGCCAGCATCTCAGTGAGGTTTTGGAATCACAGAGCTCACGCTGTCTGCTTCTGTGCCCTAGTTGCCATCTTGAATCTCTCCCTGTCAGCATTTTTCAGTGGGAGAAGCATTCACTTTAGCGAAAACAGGCCCATACTGCTGAGTTGAAGAGACACAGGTATCTGCTGTCAGGGTTTTCAAATGAGAGAAATATTCACTGTGGCAATAATAGGCATATACTGTTGAATTCAAGAGACACATGTCAAATGTAATCATTTTTAAGGATTATTTCTAATATAATTATTGTGGATCACTGTAGGAATAATTCTTTGTAAGGAGCTGGTCATGACTTGGAAAAAAAAAAGGTCCAGAGATCTGTTAATTTTTGCTTTGGGTGAGTGCTATGATTTTCTTTTCCAGTATTACTCTTAGCTGTGAAATCTTACCCTTAAAATTAGCCTCTGATTCAAGGTGAAGTGACCCACTATATGTCCAGCAGGTGGTACTATTGGGGCACAGCAAGCTGGATATATTTCCCACTGAATACTTCCCTGTAGAGATCCTGGAACTGAATTGATAAGAACATTGAATTGAGAGCTGTGTGACACAGGTCATACATGCGGATGTTTTCTGATGGCACCTTCATATCCTGACTTCTTCTAGAGAAACACATTCAATTATCTAGTCAATTATTACCACATTTACCTGTGGGTGCTGCCATCTGAACTGCTCTGTGTGTGCAATAGCAGTGAGTGAGGTTGGACACAAGGCTTAATGCACTTTAATGGAAATACAGTTGGCAAAGGTCACAGAATCCTGCATCGTATGCTAATGGATGGAACTGCTTCACCACACAGCACCCAGGTTCATTAATCTCCTCCCAGTCAGGAGGGAAGGTAATTCCACTTTTTAAATTTATTTTTAAATCACAGGAAGGAACTTATTTTCTTTTATCAAAAGCTCCAGGGATAATTTTATGCTAAAAATTATCATGATAATTTAACATGATACAAGTTTAAAATCAACACAAAGGAAATAGAACAAAGGGAATTTCCTAGTTACAGAATATTATGGGTATTCCTTGACACAAAGGTTGAGATAATTTATACCATGATGATTGAAAATTTTTTGATAGGGAAGGAAGGAGACAATCAACTGTCCTTTGGTCTTATTTAGTCCTACAGGTAAAAATTGAATTACTTCTATCTTCTACTCCATTTTCTTCTAATTTCTCCTATTTTTCCATAGCTCATCTTGGGTTTTGTATTTTTGTTGATTTTTTTCATTTTTTTATTTTGCTGCTATTAAAGAAGTGTTTCTGATATACAATTTTCCCTACTTCAAAACTCTGAGTATTCTTGAAATTTGATAAAAGTAAAAAACAGCATAATCACTCCCACCCTATTTTAATCCATGGTTACAAGTAAAATATCACTATTATAGTCCTTATTTTGCCCTTGTTAAAACTTCTGCTGTTTTTTGCTTCAAAATCTTTTTTTAAATAATTTTTTATTAGGATGTGTTCGTTATACAGGGGAGATTCATACTAGACTTACGTTGTACATTAGTTACATTGCCCCCGCCGTCTTTCCCCCGAGCTCCCTCCGTGCCCCACTTAAAGCAATTGCAACAAGTTTCTTTGTTCTTTCTATTTCATGCAGGTATATGAAGCTCATCAACCATACACCCTTACCTTAATCTCCTTCATTGACCCTCCCTCTCCCCACTAGTATCCTCCCCACTACCTAGTTTACAGTCCTGTCTTTAGTTCTTAACATTTAAATTGATGTTCAAACAAGTGTCTCAATGTGTGCTCATTGTGGATATCTTTACTTTGCTACATTGAGCCCTTTCCATTGCTCTCCCTTATCCCTTTATCTATAACCCCCATTATTAAATAGCTTTCATTACACATCCTTATATCCTTTACCTTCACAGATGTTATGTTTTATGATAGTACTGATGCTCTATCATTCTCTTTTCCTTCCCACTGTCCCGAATTCCATAGAGTAAGTTCCACTGTTACAACATACTCTATATATGAGTTTGTATATGATCATGCTTGTTTTTGTGTATACATTTATCTTTTGGATCTGTCTTAATGCTTTCTTGTGTGCTAGATTCTGGAACTTAGTCTTAATATTTTAAGTCAGTAAAAAGAATCTCAGAAATATGAAAGGGAGAAAAGTTTTTATTTTCCATGATGACTGTGGTAATAGATATGACTCAATTATTGGGTACCTTTGGATGAAAACTCAGCCTTGAGAAGGTGTACAGTTATCACACTTCTGGTTTTGAATTTTATAAAATTGTTCTTGTAGACTTTTGAAAGCCATTTGAACTGAAGAAATGATCTCTAAGATGTGACTTTTCACATTTTCTATTTTGCTATCGGTTGCTTTAGTTGATAATTTGTTGTTTTAATTTTAGCATTTATATATACTTGGAGTATAAATACTCCAAGTTCTTTGTATTAGAAAAGGTATTTTCTACTCTGCTTTTATTGACAAAGTTATAAATCCACCAGTCCAGTGTGTTTCCTATTTAAACAAAGGGTTTGGAAGTCTTTGTCTCTTTTATGTTAACACAAGTCACAGTTGGAGGTTCTTGGACCTCGTATTTCCTTCTCCTTTTTGTCTGTGAAGAATATGAACAACTGTAAAGTCAAGAGGCAGGGGCTCACTCACTGTTTTCTGCCCACCTCCTCATCCTGAATGTGTGTCCTATGGGGATGAGTATCTGCAATGTCCTTCTTTTAGGCAGTCCTTCCAAACACTTCTATATTAATTGCTTGACTTTTAAACTTTAGTTTTGTTTCACATCTACATTTTAGGAAACTCACCCCCAAACTTTATTAGCTCCAGAAATTGTCAAACAAGAATGAAAAGAAGAGGTTTTCTTCTTTTCAATAATGTGAAAATACCCTGAGAAAAGATGTGGGAGTATAGCCATGTTCTCAAAATTCTTTTATGAGGATTAAATGAGATGATAGAAGTGAAAGTGACTTCAGTAAGGCTGATTCATAATAAATTATCAATAAAAGTTATTAAATTCAAAGTTACCAATGAAATAACCAGATTTCAAGAATTGTTCTGTTCACAATTTATTTCAATGATATCCTAGCCATTTATATAATGATTTTATTTATTTATTCTAGCTTTATTGATGTATGATTGACAAATAAAAATGCATATATTTACAGATTACAATGTGTTGGGTTCATATATGTGTATATGTACATATCTTTTTTTTTGAGACAGTGTTTTACTGTGTAGATCAAGTTGGCCTCCGAACTTGAGATCCTTCTGCTTTTGCTTCCAGAGTGCTGGGATTACAAAATACCTGTCCTATATACATATGTTTTTTAAAAGACCACCATGGTCAAGCTAAATAACATACTCACCACATCATCACTTTTTATTGATGGTGAAACACTTGAATTAATGCATATAGCAAAGGTCAGGTATATAATACATTTTTAACCATAATCTTCAGGCTGTACACTAGAATTCCAGAACTTACTCATCTCATAAATGCAAGTTTCTGCCCTCTAATATCTCCTTTTCCCTCAAATCCTAGACCCTGATTACATACTATCATTATATTTTCTTACTGGGAGTTTGACTCCTTTTCAATTTCTACACAGAAATGAGATCATGCAGTAGTTGTCTTTGTGTGTGTGGCTTATTTCACAAAGCCTAATGTCCTCCAGGTTCATCCATATTTTCACAAAGGACAGGACTTCCTTCTTTTCAAGGACTGAATAATACTCCAATTGTATAAATGTTCAATTTGTTTATTATTCATCTGTTGATGAGCACGTGGGTTGTCTCCATCTCTTTGATGTTGTGAATAATGCTACGGTGAATATGAGAATGAAAATATCTCTTTGACATATTAATTTTATTTTCTTGGGTTATGTATACAGAAGTGAAATTGTTATATCATATGGTAATTCTGTTTTCTATTTTTTTGTGGAAACTCCATACTGTTTTTCATTGTGGCTGCACCAATTTTTATCCCCATTGAAAAGCATGAGATTTTTCACATCTCTGCCAAAATTTATCTTTTGACTTTTTATAGAAGCCATCCTAAGAGGTATGAAGCGGTACTTCATTGTAGCTTTGATTTTCGTTTCCCTGATGATTAGTGGTTTTAAGCATTTTTTCATATGCCCATTAGCAATTTGTATATCTTGTTATGAAAAAAACCTATTGAAGTACTTTGTTAATTTTATTCAGCTGAATTTATTATTTTTTTCCTATTGAGTTGTATGAGTTTCCTCTCTATTTTGAATATCAGTGCCTTATCAAGTATATGTTTGCAAATCTTTCCCCATTCCATATGTTGCCTTTTCATTTTCCTGAATGCTTCCTTTGCAACACAGAAACTGGCTTTCAGAGTAGTCCCATTTGTTGTTTTTGCTTTTGTTGCCTGCATTACATAGTCTTTTAAAGGAGGCAAAAATGCAGCTTTCATTAAATCACCAAAAATATATTACTTTCGTACTTGACTGCATTATTGACAATATGATCATTCTTCTGGTTAATTAAATATTGAGATAAATTTGATATTTCCATATTTATTAATTTTCAAGGAATTTATCATTAAATACACGAACATTAAAATCATACCAAATTAAATTATTCTAGAATAATTCAGAGACAAAGCAATAAATATTAGTGAGCTAGTGATGCACTGGACATTTTATAAAGTTTCTCTCAGCTTAACCATTTCCTGATCCAAAATAAGAATTTCTTATCCAAATTTAAACAGTCAGTAAGGAATTTCATCTCAGACCATTTGTAATGAAAAGCCTGTGGTATTGACCTCTATGCTACATTGTTTTCATGAAATTTTAGGAACTTTCTATGTTTTTTAGGGGTCAGGGCACTATCAATAAATACAATTGCAGTAAAATAGCAATATTTTTGTATAGTTGGGTGTGTTTTATATATCAACATAGGACTTCCTAAAAAGTAACATTTTCCCATAGACTATGAAACACATCTTACTGTTTGTCTTCCACCTGATTTGTACTCTAAAACTTGATCAGATGATAAAATCCCATTTGTTTACCCATGTGCTCCACATTAAACTGTGGCTTCCTCAGTGAAAAATAGTCTGAGTTCTGCAGTTATCCTCCTATACAAATCTCGGTCTGTTTTGTTTAAAATGTCCTCCTGGTATCTGACAACCTTCACAGATGTTTCATTACATTTTTAAGGACCTGACTTCTGATACATACTCATATTATTAAATATAATTCCTAGACAGACATCCCTTGTTATCCACCAAGTTCCCACTTTCTTGGGAATTTTAGTTTGCTGGAGATTTTCCTTTGTCTATAATGCCAGTCTATTAAACTCTGTATGTCTAAAAATCCCCTTTTCCCCTTCTGTTCAGCTCCATTATTTATCTGTATTCATGCCTACTCTAATAAAAGATACCCTGAATCTTTAAGGATCTGCCTATAATGGTTTAATCAGACATATCTCTTCATGCAATTGAAAAAAATAAGAGAAGAGATAAATAGAAAAAGATGAGGGAGGTAGGGTGACACAAAACATTAGTGAAAGTTCTGGAAAATAAAGAAAATATGAGATTCTAGAGTTCAATGATAAATTCTTTGCATTGTTAAATAATAATTAAGAGAACCTCATTTTGTAAATAGTTCATAGTGTTATTACTATGCTCTCAGCACTATCAGTACTGTTCTCAAAAGGGAAAAAAACATAAACAAGCAGGAATTGATGTTTGTATTCTACATAGGCAATGATGAAACCTCAGAAAATCCGTTTACCATATTATGTATACTTTGATTTATTCTCTTGGGTTTCCTGTCAAAATAACAGCTTTGGGGAAACTACAGTGTAGGAGTGGTCATGATGTGTTTGATAGATTCCCTGAAGCTATATTTTCTGAGCTAACTAGTAATTGAAAAGGATTTTTAAAATATAAGAAGTGAATAGCTAAAACAGGAAGAATCTGGTTCAAATCCTGAAAGAATACAGTGACTTTTATAATGATGCCAATACTGATATTTGCTTATCACTTGTGTTGTTTTTCAATAATTAATCAATGCAATAATTCCCTCAATCATTTTTATTAAGTGACTTCTAAATTTGAGGCACAGAAGACACTGAGCTTTAAGAAAGTATTTGTGTTCTAGAGCTCCAGAGCTGAACAGGAAATTCATGTATTTTTAGAGGGTTATAAAATATATGTAAAATATTGGTATAAAATAAGGACCCTGCTTTAAAGGAAATCAGAAAATAGTTTATTCTGAGGCAAACATGAGCGACAATGGCCTGGAAATCTGGATTCAAATTACCCTGAAAAGCATGTGCTACATTGAAGTGATTATATGAACTTTTATGTACACATAGCAAAGTCATAAATCAATGCATTTACCAAATCCTTTGATGGCGGCACTAGACAGGTGTGCTACAGATGAGAAGGAAATATGTTCTACAAATTTAGATGCTATACTTTACAGCATTCTTAGCTTTAAGGTTGTTGGAGCTAAAGGTCTGTAAGCTTAACAATACTTTCCAAGAATTTTGCCTAATAATCATGGATGTTAGGTCATATAGAAATGGTTATTAAAATGACCCAGGGTAGCCAAAGATAATTTTGCTTTGATCTGTAACCTTCCATCTCTCCACAGTCACGATGTTCTAGTCAACTAAGGTCAACAGTCCACTAGATAGTTAATATAGATGCAGTTTCATTAGAGACCTTCAGTTCTTAGAGGTTTTGTAAAAAATGTGTAAAATGTACCTAATCCAGATTAGCTAGTGGTGTAATGAGGGCTAGACATACAAATAACAAAGGCATGCCCCAATCTTATAATATATAATAATTCACATGCAGGATATGAATAAAATGAAGTTTATTATGGTTCATGTGTTTAGGGTAAATTCATAGCATTTCTGTTTACCATTCCAAATCATACTGCATTTTGACTTTTAATATAATGAGTGAAAAACTATACAGAAGAGAGCAAAATCAATACACTTTGCGTATCTTTTTATTCCTTAATTATCTTAATAATTTCAATGTTCATACCACACATACATGTTGAAAGGTTCTGCATCTAATCAGCCACTAGAAGGCAGAAGCTGTAATGGTACTACACTCCTGTAGATGGAGAAGAGAGAGTTTTAGGTGGACTGTATTGAGGTATCAAACTCAAATGTTTACAATGTAAAATGGGAGCACAGATGCCATTTCAGCATACAGATTTCATTTGCTTCCTGGATCATAGGGTAGTTTAGTTTTAAAGTTTCCATAATGTTTTTCTTAATGGCTGCACTAATTTACATTCCTACCAACAGTATGTAAGAGTTCTCTGTTTCTCCACATCCGTGCTAAAACGTGTTATCTTTTAGTTTTTTTTTGGAAATAGCCATTATTATTGGAGAAAGTTCTCTCAGTAGGCACTAAGTTACAGGTAGATAGGAGCAAAAAGTTCTGGTGTGCAATCACACTGTAGGATGATTAACAAGAAGGCTCTATACAGTTCATAAACCTAGAATAAAGGATTTTGAAAGTTTTCACCATAAATATTAAATAGTAAATATTTGAAAGATATGTTTAACCCAAGTTAAGCATTACACAATGACTACATGTACCAAAAAATTAACAAAGTACTCCATTAATATGTACAATGTTATTATTTCTATGTATCAATTAAAAATAAATTTTAAGAAATTTCTAACATCATTTAATTATTCTCATGTTGTAGGAAAGTTGATAGACAAAAGGATATCTTATCCTCCTCCTTGGTAAAATAGGAGAGTTTTTTCAAAGTGGACTACCCTTATTCAAAGTAATCAAGTAGTCATCAGCAAAATAATTTTATATTATGGAATTTATCTTTAAAATTGCCACACTATCAAAATAAGCCAAAGTGTATACATATTAGATAAAAAATCCACATCTGTGAAACCCTGAAGATTCTGGTTCATTTTATCCATCTAGTTTATCCTTAGTCTGCAGAAGCAGTGGAAAGCCATAATGGAATTTTGATAATTTGATTAAGATTTGTGCAATCAAAAGTCTGTAGTGGTCTGATATCTTATATATCAGCATATAGGATCATTTGATATAAATAAAAGACAGAGACTCTAGTGAGTTATTAATGAGTGAAACATAGGACATATTTTATGTCTTCTAAAGGGAATGTATTAACTGTGTAGTCACGTTTGGTCATACTGTGCTAGAGTATTCCAAAGCACTAATGAAGTGTGACAAGCCATTCACATGTGGGCAGAGCTCTGAATATCAACACAAAAATAACAAAATAGGCAGCCTGCTGTATAATAGTTGACTGTTGCTGACAGAGACAGTTCTATTCAGCATTAGAGTACAATGCAGGAATTACTGGTATACTTTCCCTGTATTCCAAGATGTACATGGCAGGCTACAAGAGTTTTTTGCCCTTATAAATCCACTTCTGTCTAAAGTTAACTTTAAAGTTAACTGAGATTGTTGACAAACGGAACAAATCTGGAAGGCATTCCTCATTTCCATTACCTATTGTACTGTTTTCTATCACATTATCCATTTTTTGACATTGGCTATTTATTTACTATAAGACATGTTTAATCAATGATGCTAGGCAGGAACTTTTTTTTTCTTTATTGTGCTGGGTGGGGGTACACGGTGGCATTTACACAGGTTCTTACAATGTGTCAAATACATCATACTTGAATTCACCTCCTCTCCCCTTCTCCTTTATCCTCCTCCTCCCCCACAATTTCTGGAATAGTTTCACTATATCATTTTTCATTTACATACATGTGTACACGGTTTTTCACCTTCCTACCTCCTTTTGTCATCACCTTCCCCATCCCACTAGTGCCAGCCCTCCTCCCTGAGCAGGATCTGCTCCTAGGCAGGAACTTTTAAGGTCAAGAACTTGTGCTTGTGGGGAAATTGCTTTGTTTTAAAATGACTGCTATCAGTCCTTCAAGTTGTTTTTTTTTTCTTTTTTCTTTTTTTACATTTACGAAAACATAAATTTATTAGTTTCAAGTTATTTTATAATCAATATATAAATGGGCATTGATATGCAAAATAAATGTCAGTTGGTAAAAACAATAAGTCACAGTCAGTCTACATCATATATAAGTAGGGAAATCTTTAAACAAATAATCTAATCACTACAACCAGAAGTGGAAGGCGTATTGCAGGCATCTTTCATATTATTAAGCCTAGGTCTCAAAAGACTACCAATCCTCGAATGGATTTTACTATGGAACTGTTTCTTAACTATTTCTTTTTGCATCTCTTTCAGTGTAAAACAGAACCTTTGAAATTCAGGTGTGGCATCAACAAAGTTAAGAAGGTAGTCCAAACTTTCCCTCACAGCAGATAAATTAAATTCAGCAGTCTGCTTCTCAGCTCTTCCTTTGTGGGCCACTTCCTTTGTACTCTCACCTTTTGGTTTTAGGGCACAGCCTTTTTCACCATCATCTCCATTTAACCACACCCTATCATCATCCACCTTGGTTTCCAACTCTCTGCACTTTTCAAGAATTTCTCTATAATCTCCATCTTCTTCTGAGCCTTGAAAATCACAATTGGATTCCTTTTTATAAAGAAGATTTTCCCATGCACTTGATATGGTTATTTGTTTTACTTCATCCCAACTTCTTGCCCAGTTCAAACCTGCACTTTTTATAGTATATGTTTTAATCTTGGAAAGTCCCTTCTTTATCTTGCTCATCATCACTTTCTCCAAAAATTACAAGGCTCTCTTCAAGTTGCTTCCACCTATGAAGTCGTTTGCAGCTTAAGATCACACCTTGATTCATTGGCTGAATCCAAGTTGAAGTGTCATGGGGAAAGAACATGCATTTTATTCGCCCTCCTCACTGGTCAGTGACTCAGCTGAAGGGTGAGCTGGGGAATTTCCAGAAGTAACAATGCCCTGATATCATCTTCATGGAATTGTAAAACATTAAGTTGAAATTGCTGGACCTCGGGAACAAAGTTTTGAAAGAACCACTCTGAAAACAATTCTCTAGTGAACCAAACATCTTTACTAGGTTTATATATCACGGGTAATGTAGTTGTGTCCTCTTTCACATTTTTGGGCAGCTTGGATTTTCCAATAATGATTGATTTTAACTTATGAGTGCCATCTGCATTTGCACATAGGAGGGCAGACAACCGTTCTTTGTTTATTTTCCTTCCTGGCATGCAGATATCTTTTCTACTTGCCTGAGTGTTTTCTGGCATTGACTTCCAAAAGAGGTCAGTCTCGTCCCCACTGTATAGCTGAGCTAGATTCAGTTTCTCCTCTTTAGTTATCATAGACAGTTTTTGTCGAAATGGCTCAACATTTTCTGAAGCTGAACTTCGGACTTGTTCCCCACATACTTTTCGGTTCCCAATTGCATGCCTGTTTCGAAATCTAAAAAGCCAACCAGTACTAGCTTTGAAGTCTGTTCGCCCAAAACACCACGCAAATCTCTCTGCAGCGGCCTGAAGCTGCACCCCTCTAACAGGAAGACCAGCTGAGCATTTCTGTTGGTACCACATGTAAACCACATAGTCTACATCACCATATTTGGCTCCTGTTTTCCTCTTTCTCTTCTCAGCCCCTAGTAATGACATGTCCTGCTTTAGTACAAAGTCCAAAATCAATTTCTTGTTCTTCTTAATGTCATAAAATGTTGACTTACTGATACCAAATTCATCCATTACACTTTTAAGAGATCGTCCAGCTTCAATCCTGCTTAGAACTTTCATTTTCTCCTCCAAATTCAGGGTTGTGTACTTCCCTCTCTTATTCATTTTGAATTTGACTTCAAACAACCAACAGGAAAGAAGGGGAAAGCCTTACTGAACTGAAAAAAATTTAAAAGATTAGCTCAGAGCCTCAGGTGTAGGCATTTGCGGTAGAGGGTAATGGGCTGAGAGGGTAAGGGCCCATCAGTCAAGTGCTAGGTTAGAGGTAAGGGTCTTATGCACTCAGTTGCCATTGCCCAAGTGCTGTCTGCGTGCTGCTACTGCAAGACTCCCATTTTTTCCCACAACCAGTTTTCAGAACCCCACTGCTTATTCTCCTCTCCCTGGATAAAGCTGCCCCAGTCAGGAATGACAGGAATACCTGCATGTTTTCCCTAGCTACACATAGGAAAAGGGACAAAATGAATAGGGAAGGCATTGAGAAATGTCCCCAGAAGAACAGTAAGTCAGTAAGAATTAGTAAGTCAGTAAAAAGTGGTTTGAGAAGAAGGAATTGTAAAGACTCAAAGGCAAACACAGAGTAATCTTGTGTAGCAGACAAGCAGTGTGGCTTCTCCTTTTCCAAAATGACCTGATTTTACTTCACTGCTCATGATGCACTGTGTGCAGTAATTACTGGGGAATAGTTCATCCACCCGGATAGACTATAAGTCTCAAGGACCCTGACATTGGAACGTCTGGACAGGTGAACTTGGGAACTATTGTGTAGAATCTTGAAGTGAAGGAAAGTAAGTTCTGTGCAATGAAGTCCAATTTTTCTCGCATTCAATAGAGCAATCTCCTAACCAAATATTAACCAGACCCAACTCTGCTTAGCTTCTGAGATCGGTCGTGTTCAGGGTTGTGTGCCATAGACTCAATATAGGAATCTGAAAGACTGAGCTTTCACTTAAGTGTCTCTGTGTCGACAAGGTAATCTGTAAATAATGTTGGTAGCACTTTTCCATTCTCAGATCTTCCTTGGGTATTTCTGATATATTCTCAAATGTTATTTTTCACTGACACTGGCAATTCTTAAAGAGTTGCAATTAAAAGTTTTATAAATATTTTACGACAGTTAAAAAAAAATCTATCCTTTCATTTGCTTTAGAGCATTCAATAACATACTTTTCATATTTAAGACTTTGATTTCTTTTCAGTATAGATTTTACTTAATTTGAACCAAGACTCAATTTCTTCAAGAAACTATTTGTGTTTCTGATCCAACTGTTTCCCATCAGTCCCTTGGCTGGCAAATTCTTCTGTGGCTTGTGTCTTCAAATACTCCTTCAGGTCCTCCTGGTGCTGCTGAAAGTCATTTCAGGTCTTTAAAAATGTCATGCTCTAGGTCAACTTCATGGTTTTCATTCCAGGTACACAATTTCATGGGAAGAACAAAAATTGCCAGCTTTATCCATTTTTGGATGCTTAACCAAGTGGTTTTTGCTTGGGCACTGCAGGACACAGAAGACGAAAACAACTTTTCTCATCTTCAGGAAGCATACTGTGATGGAAAAAGCAGATCCCACTAATAGGAGCCCCACATTTTAGCTCAGCAGCTGCCACTGGCAAACTGGGTGGTCCTGGACAATCACTTTTTGGTCTCAATTTCTTTGTCAAGAAGAACCTGAGAGGGCTCGGCCGCCTGCCCCGCATCCAGGAAGGCCTTAATGCCACCGAGTCTCTGGGTCTGGAGAGGCTCTGCACACGTGGGCTCACCGTCTGGCGTCCTTGGTCTGGGGTGCATCGTGCAGGAGCTTCGTCCCTGTGTCCCTTTCAGGCGTCCGGCAGCGGCTGGTCACCAAAAGCCTAATGTGCTGTAAAACAAGTTTGTTTTTTGTTGTTGGTTTTTGTTGTTTTGTTTTTTTGTATTGTTTCTTTCAGTAAAGGCCCTCCAGAGGCCGTTTAAACTAGCCAAGCTGTCCAGCTCTTTTTCTAGGTGACCCAGAGTAAACCTTTTTCATTTTATTCTCCTTATAAACTTAAATTATACATTCTGAAAGTGTTTCTATCTCTCATTTTTGTTTGTTGGTTTTGGAGATAAGGTCTCTATTGCCCAGCCTGGCCCTGAAATGGAAGTCTCTTGCCTCAGTCTTCCATGTCCCTGGAATTACATGTATGTAACACCACACTGGGCTTTTGTCCACCCTCTTTGAAAAGGCCATGTGTGAAGAAGCATGATCTAAAACTGAGCATGCTTGGGCATGTGCTTGCTTCTACTGGCCATGGATTTTCTTCCATTAGGAATGCATAAGTCTCCCCAGTAAAAATTCCTTTGCAGGCTGAGATGATTGGTGGTACAGCGCTTGCCTAGCATGCGAGAGGCCCTAGGTTTGATCCCAGCACCAAAAAGAAAAGACAGAAAAAAAAGTTCCTTTGCCTCTTATGCTCAGAGGGATGCTTCTTTGGAAGTCATACCCTATCTTCTCCCTACTTGCAGCAAATACTTTCACCATTTTTTTATCTTCTAGTTGTGTTTATTGGATTTCTATTCAATTGTAAGTGAACCAATTGTGTTCAGATATAAATATAAAATCACTATACTATCTTAAAAAGCTATTTTAATAATTATTTCCACTTTGGCTATATTTAATATAATTCAGATTCTCTTTGTGTAATATACTGTAATTTTTAAAATTAAGCATCTACCACCCTTCTTTTAAGACCTTTATGACTGCTATTAACTTCCATTTGATTCTCTTGGTTTATATAGGTATAAAGTTATGTCTTATCTTTATAAAGCATTGATTTTTTTTCCTTTTCTTTTTCAAAAATAAATGCCCATTATTCCTCTTACTGTAGTGCTGCCTACTCATCTGTTATTCAGAGAGGAACTAGATCTCTTATGAGATCTACAGAGCTTATTTGGTAACTTTTTCCAAGAACAGGAGATCCACAGTGACATTTGCTGAGTTTTATCTTCTTCAAGAGTAAGAAAGGAATGATCCATTTTGTTTTGGGTATATTTTCTTAAAACCTAATGCAATTGTAGATGATGAACAATCAAGATCTATCAAAAAATTGTGTAATTTCAATGTTGAAGTCCAGCACATTTTATCATTACTTATTTCCTACTTTGATACTATTTTAAATAGTATTTTTCAGTTTTCAAGTTTTCTTTGCTAATATTTAGAATGACAATTGAGTTTTGTGTATGAGCTATAGATCATATAACTTAGCTAAACTTTCATGTTATTTCATGGAGTATTTTAAGGTTCACTATTAGATTTTCTGTATAGTTGATAACATTGCCTACGAGTGTAGTTTACTTCTCCTCTATAACCTTCTTGTTTTATACTTTTAATTTTCCTTACCTAATTGCTTGTTGCAAAAACTGTTACTTAATGTTGAATAGAAATATTGAATGTAGACGCCTTTGGTTCCTAATCTTAGGGGGAAAATATCCAGGCTGTTATGATTAAGCAATGTTAGCTGTGAGAGTTTTGTTTTGCCTTGTTTTTGTTCCTTAAGAACTTGGCAATGATCCCTTTTGATCCCAGTTAGCTGTGATATTTCACCAGGTATGAATTTTACAATGTGTCAAGTGCAATTTTTGCAACTACTGAGATGATCATATAGCTTTCCTTTTCAAATTTGTTAATGGGGTGAAGGACATTGTTCAAGTTTAAAATGTTAAATCAAAGAAATCAACCCTACCTTGTCATGATATAAATCATTTTTCATATGTATTGAGTCGAACTTTGTAAATTTTTGCTAAGAATTTTTAAAATCTTTTTTATAAGGGATATAAACCAGTACCCCTTTTCCTATAATGTCTTTGTCTAGTTTTGGCACCAAGGTAATATTTGAATCATCAAATGAATTGGTAAACTTCTTACCTAGTCAGTATTTTGAAGTTTTTGTAAGTTTGGTACTATGTCTTTATTAATATGGATTTCTAACCTTGTTCCCTCAAGTCAGCAGAAATGTCATGTTCTTCATGAGAACATGCACCAACGGCAAAATGTGCCTCTCAGTAAAAGTGCTCTTCTTGTCTGTTTTCCTTTCTCAAAGATTATAGTCTTCTTTCGCCTGTTGTTTAATGTTTAATCATATCTAATATCTGTTTATATATTTTGGGCTCAGTTTTCTATCTACATAGGAAGTGAGGATAAATCCAATCCCTGTTATTGTTTCATGGACCAGAATAAAAAAAACCCAAATCAAATTATTTTAATTTTAGTTATGAAATAGTTGTGAAATGTAAAGTATACATATTTATAAAGGTGAATATGCATAATTGTACAGTTAAATTTATGGTAAAGCAAACACTCATGTAAATATCACCTTCATTAAGAAATAAATCATTTATTAGTCACTTTGAACCCTCTTAACTCCCGTTTTGAACATGATCCTTTGCCATCTATTCTCATGACTTTCCTGACTATCCTAATTACTAATTTTAAAGGGATTGCTAAAAAATAAAGCTAAATTTTGCCTTTTAAATTTTATATAAGTGGAACATTTGTAATATTTAGTGTGTATTTTATTACTTAAAATGTTTTAAAGACATATAAAAATATGCATATAGGGTTATAAATGTACTCTTTTTGTTGATGCATATTGTGTAAAAAATACTCTTGGTAGACATTTGGGTGTTCAAGTATTTTGACAGAACTGCCAGGAAGGTGCTCTACCACTTGAGCCTGCTCTACTCATGCCATGAATAACTAGTAGTTGTCCTTTGAAAAGCCTGGTCATGTCATTTGCTATGTTAGTTTTCCATTGCTATGAGAAAATCAAGTTAAACAGCAGGAAATATTTATTTCATCTTACTATTTCAGGATTTCAGTCCATGGTTGGTTGTCTGTATTGTCTTTGGAACTGTTGAGATGGGACACCACAGTGAGAACCACATGGTGGAACAAAACTGCTTATTTCACATGACCTAAAGCAATGAAAGAGTGAAAGGCCCAGGTTCCAATATCTCCATTAACGGGACACTCCCAATGACTTAACTTCCACCAGGTCCCACTTCTTAAAGGTCCTGCCACCTCTCAATAGCACCAAGCTGGTGACCAGGCCTTTGACATATGAACCTTTCAGGGGATATTTCAGATCCCAACTATAGCACTCCACTTGTAGCCCCCAAAGACTCATGTTCAAATCTCAACATGCAGAATGCATTTAGTCCATCTCAAGAATTCTCACAATATTAAGTATATCAGTATTGTCCACAAGTCTAAGTCCAAAGTCTCCTCTGACAATAAAGGCAAACTCAGTTGTGAACCCCAGTGAAAAACAAATTATATACTTCCAACATACAATGGCAGACTGTAAACATTCCTATTCCAAAAGGGATGAAGAGAAAAATAAAAAAGAGGAATTGAACACAAGGGAGACCAAAATGCAGCAGGGCAAACATTAAGTCCTATAACTCCTTAGCTGGCATCCAGGTCACATCATTGGTCTGATCTGAGCTACAAAGGGCTTGGGCAGCTCTGCTCTACGTTCTCGCTAGTTTCAGTCTGCATAGCCACTCTTTTTGAGCTGGTTCTGGTCACTACCTGCAGCTTCTGTTGTAAAGTATTCCGTGTTTCTAGCATCCTTAACTTCTGGAGATCTCAATTGCACTTGAGCTTCACTCTCAGAGCTTCATGCCTCTCTTTGTTAGAGGCTGCTTTCATGGACTCCAACCTTGTTAGACACTGCCTGCTGTCTCAGGCTTTCCTTTGAAATCTTGCTGGAAGCCTCCAAGATCCCATAACTATTGTGTTCTGCAAGTCCTTAAAAGCAACATCACATGGATGATACCAGGGACTGCTGCCAGTTGAGCCCTGGACCTGCTTGATCCATGTTTGCAGTAATCTCTAAGTGTCTAGTCATTTGAACATGTAGAAAACAATCCTGGTGACATAATTTCTTAGATGGTCTTGTGTGAGTAGGGTAGACCTGGGTTTTCTTCTCAAAAATGTTTATGAAGGATATTACATATTTGATCCTTTGACCCTGTGACAGGTGGGAGCTTGCCCATTCCTTACTTATGTCTTTCCTATTGTGTCATAGCAAAGCACTTGGCTTCTTTTCAGAGGTGCTAATATTTTTTGTAACTGTACTCTCCATGGACACAACTTTAGAAGCACTTCTTTTCTAGCAAAATTACAAGTTTTCCAAAATTTTCCCCTTTGCTCTTGATTCTCATAGTAAATTTGACTGAAAGCAGTCTTTTATACCCATGTTGCAATCTGAATGCTGCACTGTTCTGAAATTTCCTCTAGCAGACAAACCAGTATGCCACCTTTAAACTCAGTCTGTCACTGTATAAGGCCATAGAAAAAGTGTAGAGAAGATCTGTGCCAAAACATAACATGGCTGGCCTCTAGCCCAACTCTCAATAAAGTCCTCATTTCCATCTGCAGCCTCATTAGCATAAGCTTCACTGTTCACATTCTTATCAGTATTATGGTTTTCTTCAAATACCCCCAGAATCATAAATTAAGCTCCACTTCTTCAAACTTTTCCAAATTTTTGTGACAGACTAAATCCAAAGGCTTTTGAACCCATCTCCATTATAGCAAAGACCCCACTTCTTAGTGCCAAACTTTTGTGTTAGGCAGATTCTGTCACTGTGACAAATACCTGAGATAAACAGATTAAGGGGAAGAAAGATGTATTTTGGCTCATGGTTTTAGAGATTTCAGTCCATGGTTGGTTGGTTCCATTGTTTTGGGGCCTAGCATCCTTCCATTAAGTCTATCACATGAAGGTTCCACTGCCTAACCAATAGTGTCATGGCAGGAGATCAATCCTTCAACAAATGGGTCTTTAGGATCCATTTCAGTATTTGGATTTCAGCTCCAAATACAATTAATAGCATTTATGTACAATAATATTGGATTGTTTTATTTTTAATACACATTGTAGAAGTTGTTTATATATTTTTTCTATGAGTCCTTGATAATAATCTTTACCATCGATAATGTCTCTTTCGCTGTTTTACTTTTAAATGTTACTGTCAATATTAAATAACCTTATTTCAATGTTTCCTATATTTTATTAGTTTCTGTACCTGTGTGAAAAGGTGTTCCCTAATTTAACTTCTAAAAGCTGTATTTTTCCCTTACAAATTTGGGATTCTGTTACTCTTAAGCTTGATTTTGATATTGTGCATGATATGTAGTAAGTGATTAATTTTATTTTTTGCTTTTTAATCTATTTTTCTAAGTCCGTTTTTGTAAAACAATGATTTATTTATCAACTCTTAATCTGAAGATTTTCTTTTTTGAAATGCTGAGGAAATTGCAACTTTTTATAAACACATTTTTAGAAGTATCCACATCGATAAAGTGTCCTTTTTTAGCTTATGAATGAAAAATCAAGTAACAATCAATAGCAGAATTGATTTCTTCTTATACAATCACCTTTTGAATCACTGATTTATTAAAGAACCATTTAGACTGATAAGGTCCACAAATTTCACATCTATTTAATGAAAAAAATTCCCATGGATGTTCTCCTTAAATCAATTATCAATGTATGCAAATGATGCGTTCTTATGCTCTCCAGTCTATCCATTTGACCATTTGTCTTGTTCTAGATCAATAACCCATAAGCTTTGGTTGCAATGAAGAAAAATAATAAACAAATTTACAAGTACATTTAACTTCTGGAGTAACAAAAAATGAATACTAAAAATTCATGTTTGTCAATTTCTTATGAAAAAAACTTTTAACGTTTTAAAATATTTTAATACATAATGCTGATAAGATTGACCTTCTAAGCACTGCTGCTAACAAAGAACTTTGACAATTACATTAAAAATTCATTAATTTTATAGCATTTGTACTTTGTTGAACTTATATCTTCAATAAAGTCTAAAATTAGACAACAATAGGAGTTGAGTTTCTTCATAGTTCATGATACATGTGTGTATGTGTATTCTTGTACACACACATCTACCCATCTTCTCTATTTGTATATCTTTATTTTGCCAATGAAGTGAAAATTGTTAAAAACTGTAATGCACAGAAAAATGAAGATGATTATAAAGTCAGTATATATAATGTATACATCAAATGCTCCTGTTAACAGTAGTTGCTACCATCAAGGGATATAAAATATTTCTAATAACTGTGAATTAAAATAGTTAATATAGTATATATAACATATGTAATATACATGATGTGTATTGTTTATATATGTATGCATATATAAAGCTACCTATCCTTCTCTATTTGTATCTGTTTATTTTGACAAGTGCATGGAAAACTGTTGAAAAATTAATATCTAGAAAAATGAAAATGGTGGAATAAAGTAAGTATATATAAGGTGTAGCTAAATGCTATTATTAACATAATGGTTGTTAAAATTGAGTGATATCAAAATATTTTTAACATTGAATAAATTTAAGTTAAACATGAAAAAATTACATGTATAGTGTGATTATAAATACTTGAAATATATCATAACTGGTAGAATTATTTGGAAGAAGAATCTAAAATCTTAACATGATAATATTTAAGTAGAGGAAAGGTGGGGGTTTTGTCTTTTGAATATTTTCTAAGTAGGTTATATTTTCACACTACTTTCATAATGAATACATGAGATTATAAAAAATAAGGGAGGGAATGAAACAGGGTATGAGGAAAGAGATGAACATATGTAATTACTCCCTTTGCTCATTCATGCTTTTTGAATCTAGGGATTGGGCCCTCGGGGACTTGTCTCAAAAGAAACCAGGTTCATTAACACTCTCCAGCTTGAAAGCATCATAAATTCAGAATTTCTGGGTAAGATTAATAGCAAGGATGAGTGTGGAATCTACATCTTGGATTCAAGAGGAGAAGGTGCAATATCTTGGCTCTGTGCCATGGCTCATTATGCAAAATAGTTTTGACTTTAGGAACATTTTCTTTTTCCCTAGAAACCTTAAACAACATCTTTGTGCCCCTTTTTGACATGTTTTTGTAATCATTGAAATCTCTGCCTGCTTCTGTTAACTCTTCTTCTTGCTCTCTTCTACACTGACTTTCTATGTGTCCTGGTCATTTCACTCACTCATGCCAGAGGAAGAGAATTCTTGCATGTGGCTGAATTCAGCAACCCACCAGTGAGTTAGCACTGAGAAAGTCATGAAGGGGAAAAGCAGGGGGAGGAGGGCTGATGGATAGAGAGAATTTATGAGACAAGATTGGGTGTGTTGGATGTGTTCAGGATGGTATGGCCTTAGAAGGGAGTTTTTCAAGAGAATGGCTTTTAGGGGGAAGATGGGTGACATGGAAGGAGATAGGTTCTTTCAGGAATCCTATTTTGCATTTAGCAAAAATGTTATCATTTATCCCACTGTTAGCATCTACTCATCCACACAAGAACTTCTCTTCCTTCTCCTTCCCTGAGAGATGATCCTCTAGGTTCTACTTGAAACCTGTAGTGGAAATTCAGTGCTTTTCCAGATGCTCTCTTCATTGCATGGTGAAAGCTGGTACTAGACTATTTTCCTTCTACTGATGTCAGATTCTTTCTTGGAAACAGGTGTGTATGGAGGAATAGTATGGAATTCTGAGAGCTGAGTGCCAGTGAGAAGCATTTTGAGAACATATCTAAGGCAACTCGTGAAATTTACACTTCACTGGGGAAGAATTAGAACAGACACCTGTGCCATTTAGCAGGGTGAATATGATTACTGTGTTGGTTGATTTATAGGGAGAGTTTATGCACTTCCAGACCACAAAATGTTCTTTTTAATTGTACTAGCATATTTATTTACTTAAAACACTTATCTGAGAAGAAAGTGACATTCTACATGACTTACATCTCATGCTTTGCCCTTAAGTCATATAGAGTCCATAAATACGTACAGTGTTTATGTCTCAATTGAAAATAAATAAGTGAAATAAATTTTCAAAATCCTAGTTAAATTTGTTTTTTAATGATCTGTTCATCACATCTGCAGTGGTTTTGCTGTTACTTTACATTAATTTTATGTTAGAGATCAAGTTGTTAAACTAATTTTATTACATATTTTATAGTAAATGGCCAGCAATTAACACAGTACTGTTATCTTCATTAACTCATTTAATCCTAACAAAGACTCTATGAGGCAAGAAATATTCATTTTTCTTTTTTTTGTTCTTCTTCTTTTTGTTTTTTGGCTTCTCATGGTTTATTTATGATGAATATTCCACTTCCACAATTTTCTCCATTCAGAAGTTCTTTGAGACAATGCCATCAGCCTTGGCCAATCAGAGAATGAAGTCATCTGACTCACCCATCCTGTGAGTGGCCCTGGCAATTAAACCTGCCTGTGACCTTGTTGACCTCAGCCACATTCATCTGGTTGGATGTGTGGTCGTTGGCACGATGATGTGATAGTTGGCACAGCATTTCCAGGGCACATGGAGGTCCTTGAACTTGCTGGTGTCATTGTGCATGTTGAAGCCACACCTGCTGCCTGCAAAAGAAGCATAAGTACAGAAAGACTCCATTTTTATTTTCAAGAGATGAGGTTCAGAGAAGTTAAATTGTTCGAGGGCCTAGAGGTAGCAAACAGTAGGGTCAGGACAGGGTGAGAAATTGGTTTTATATAACTCCAGAGTTAGCTCTTCAAGGAATGGTACTCTATCTTTTTACTTCTAGTAGGCAGATAGAAAACGAATGTATATAGGGAAATGACTGATGGCTATGGCTAAAAGTCAAAGTCTAAATTACATTTTGGGCTGGAAAAGAGTCTTTTTACATACTGTTGATAGCTTTGCTAGGATTTCATTTTATTCCTACATCTTAAACAGGTCTATCCTCACACAAGGTTGATGTCAGCAATGATCTGAAGAGCTTCTGCTACCTTCATTTCTTTATTCTTGCCATAATTATACTTAATAAGATTTTTATCCCCTGCATAAGCCTTTATGGTGGTCAAAATGAAAATAATGTAGACCACAATGTATAAAGAAGTATTAGATTTGTCAGATTATTTCATGTGAATAAACACTGGTTACAGCAGAGGGAAATTAGTAATATTTAGTGGTAATATATAGAGGGCTAGATAAAGTGGGATAGGAAAAACAAAAGGGGAACCTGAGATTTAGAAAATATGATTCAGGTTTCTTTTTAGGATTGGCTAGTACTGATGTTAGTAAATAAAACTAGAATGCATTTGTGATATTGAAATTTGTGTTGGTGAGATGCAGGGTATAGAAATAAAACATACTAGGAGGTAGAAATTATTTTTATCTATGCAATGACTGCTTGTGGACTCAATCCACTTTCTGTATATGTGTATGTTATGAATGTGAATTGTAGGCTTTTCTCTTGAATGTAAATGAAGAAGAATGGAAAGAGTATTGTTGAAAGTAGAAATACAAAAGGAAAATGTTAGTTATTTCTTTTTGTGTTAATTTTTACATGCATATATTTATTTACAAAAAAAACCCTATGATTTGACTGATATTAAAGTGAAGTAACAAACTTTTCACAGGGATAATAGATGGTTCTGAAATATGCCAGTTCGATGAGGAATCAGATTAGTAGAAACTAAAGAAGACTGGTGGTAAGAATTGAATACTGTAAAATGTTTGCCAACTATAAACTGTTCTGTTGCTTCACTTAACATATGAAAAAACTGAGGCCAAACATAACACATTACTGAATATTAAGCCCAAATTTATTATTTGTTCTCTTTTTCTTGGTTTTCTTTCACTTGCAGCCACTGCCTTAGACAGAAATCCTTTGCTGTGAAGCTCTCCTCAGTTACTTGTGGTCTCACAGCATGACCCTTGCTTTGCTTTTCCAGGGCTGCCTGCCACATGAATAGGAGAAACTATACCTCCGTGACAGAGTTCATCCTGTTGGGAATTTCTAACAGCAAAGGGCTGGAGACCATGATCTTTGTCCTGTTCCTGGCCTTCTACCTCTTCGCCTTGCTGGGAAACCTGCTCATCTTCCTCACCATTTTGTCATCCACCAACCTCCACACCCTGATGTATTTCTTCCTGGGAAACCTGTCAGTGTTTGACGTATTATTTCCTTCTGTGAATACCCCCAAGATGATGGTCCAGCTCGTGGGGCAAAGTCACACCATATCTTACCAAGGCTGTGCCTCCCAGATCTTCTTTTACCACACCCTGGGTGGCACTGAGTGTTTCTTGTATACAGTGATGGCCTATGACCGCTTTGTGGCTATTTGTCACCCTATGCAATACACCATCATCATGAACCACAGCGTGTGTACTTGCTTGACAGTGGGCACTTGGCTGGGGGGCTGTCTACATGGAAGTATCCTCACATTTCTTATCTTTAAGTTACCCTACTGTGGCCCCAATGAAGTGGACAGTTTTTTCTGTGACATTCCAGTGGTGCTGCCCCTGGCTTGTGCAGACACCTCTGTAGCACAGATGGTGAGTTTCACCAATGTAGGTGTTGTTGCACTGGTGTGCTTTCTACTTATCCTCACTTCTTACACTCGCATTGTTATCTCCATATTGAAGATCCGTTCCTCAGAAGGCAGGCGCAGAGCCTTCTCCACCTGCAGTGCCCACCTGACTTCCATCCTCTTATTCTATGGTCCTGTGATTCTTGTCTATCTTAGACCTGCTTCCAGTTCCTGGTTAGATGCTGTTGTTCAGGTCCTAAATAATGTTATCACCCCGTCCTTCAATCCCTTGATTTATTCCTTGAGAAACAAGGATGTGAAGTTAGCCCTGAGGAAGGTGTTAACTCAAATCGCCTACACTTCTGGAGTATAAGGATTAGAGCAATTCCTCTCTGAAATTCTTTGCAGAGATATTTAAGATCCACTTCACCTACAACACAATTGTTGTCAATTTTTTTTGTTGGGCAATGTTACTATCTCTCACTTCTTGGGAGTCCTAATAATCAGGTGATGTGTATTTAATATTTCCTATTAACCCAGCATTTTCTTTTTTTTGCAATTCGCCAAAACAACCTTATCTCTTCTGCTCTACAAGGTCTATCCTTTATGGAACTGTGTTTTCTTTGTTTATCATGAAATGGCAGGTTTCTAGAGGCCACGGACTGTATTATTCCTCTTCTCTATCTGTCCTTCCTCTACCATCAGTTTATGCCTTGCTCCATTGTACAATGCAATCACTTTGTCCATTCAATTAAACTAAGTTTTGCAGTCAACAAGGTATAAAATTTGAAAGCGTGATTGTATAGTTTAGTAAATGTAATTTTAAACTGTCAATCAAGATGAAAACAACCTCGTTGAGGACAATGAGGAATCTATTTATCCAGGAGACACCAAGTTCAAGTGACTTTTTATATTTTTTTTACTTTTTATTTTTATTTTTTATTGTTTTATTATTCATATGTGCATACAGGGCTTGGGTCATTTCTCCCCCTGCCCCCACCCCCTCAAGTGACTTTTAAAACATGCTCTAATGTCTTATAAGATGTTGGCTCTTTTTATTGCTTAAAATGCAGTGGGGGTTGTTAATTACATGACTGTATTAATAAACAAATTGTTATTGGTATGCAAAGGTCAAACTATTCCTCAGGAAGAGATTGGGTAGTTTCAGGAAGTAAGGGGGGCAGGGGACTGTTACTTGATGCAAGCATGACTAGCAACTGCTCAAAAGCTAATATTCAGGAGACAAGAGATGATGGGAAGGAAATCTGTTTTATTCTAGCACCAGCCTCTGAAAAGATAAATGGGGTTGTTGTCCCAGAGACCATTTCAGGTAGCTCAACTTTGCAAAAGGACTTTGATTGGGAAAGAAAGGACCAGGGGACAATGGACAGGAAAGCTACAAGCTGAGTAGGGATTTTGTCATCCTAAGTCCTATTTTTTTAAAATTTCTCTGCTACTGGAATATTCTTGAAATAAGGATCAACTTTTGTCTCCTTGGCCAGTCCATATAATTTCTTAGAGAAACATTATTTTCCTGAAAGTTAAACATCATTTCACTTTTAGTTAAAGAAACAAGTTTGGCAAGTCCTTGGCCCACATTTTGTTATCTGAAAAGAATCAGAAGTCCCTGGCTCTGAAAAACTAAAAGAAGATTACTGAGAAAGGGGTGGTGGGTCAGTGTTTATTTAGTTCCTTTTTCTTCCATAATTGACTCCAGCAGTTAGTGTCTTAATTCTTAATTTTTTAAAAAGAATATGTATCACTGGGCAAAGGGGAAAATGAAGGCTAATGTTACAAGAGGCAATTTGCAAAGCAGGTAGAGTTAGTCTAAAATATGGGATAAGACATCGCCACTTACTTTTATTACTGGATGGTTTCATGCATTGTCACAAAGGCTGGTGCATTGCATTTCAGAAGTTATAATTGCATGTAATTCACAAGGTCAGCATGTCAACAGGTAGGTCTGTATAGACACTTCAATTCCTGAGACCTGGTTTAAAAAGGCCTCTCTACTCCATTTTGAGTGACTTGAGTCAATGCTATTCCACTTTGGTGTTCTTTTATGACAACAGTCTATGTGTAACACCTTTGGCTCTAACCATGTCTTCTCTTTACAAAATAACTCAATTTGGAGCTATTTTTCCTTTAGCTCTCAGTGACATCTGGCATTAGAATTATTTTATTATGTGTCAAAATGGGAGAATGGACTCTGTGAATTTGCAGCAGAATGACTTCCTGAGCCAGACATTTCTTTTTTTTAATGTTGTGCTGGGTGGGGGTACATTGTGGTATTTACAAAGAGCCAGACATTTCTATTCTTTGTAGGTGCTCTCTATTTCTTGAAAATCTTGTTTATCTGTAGTTAAGTAAAATTAAGCCATTAATAATTTGTACTATTTATTGTTGGAATTTTTAAATATTTATAATTCAATATTAATCAAATTAGTTTCATAATTGGGACCATCTAGTTAGATTCATCCACTCAGACACTTAGAATAAGAACTGACATTTAAAATGTGCTTATTATATATGTGTTAGTATACATAATATTTATATGGTCTATATAGATACACATAATATTTATGTGATAATGGTCTGTATAGCTTTCTTTCTGGGTATCACTTACTGTTATAATTGTTTGCATATTTTAACTAATGCAATCTAATCCACATCTCTATTGTATGTAAGAGAACTGAAGCATGTGGAGTTTGTGTAACTGAAAAGACAGAACTTTTGATACTGGGATAAGTAGGGCACTGCTCTGGCTAACATTCATAGAAATAGAAAAATGATTGAAAATTAATACTTCAATTTTTCCTACTCTAAAGTGATATCCATTCATTCATTCAGCCATTGATTTCTCAGCTTAAATCCTCTATCTGACTGGTGGCCAATGGGATCTGGGTAGAATATTTGCCAAAGGACCCATATAAAGAATAAAAAGGGAAATGTATTTAGGGGAACAACATCTAGCAGTAAATAACATAAATCAAACGTATTTAAAATCACCTCATTTACAACCACAGTTGTAAATAGCAATAGAATAATTTTCATAGGCAATCTTATTTGTTTGAAAGTTCTTGGATCACCTGTCTCATCTATAGTGTTTTGATTGATGTGTATTCCATTGCAATGTTTACTACAAAATTAGGCAGCATAAAGTAAGATAATTTATTTTCTTAGACTGTCTTCAATGGTCAGCAATACTGGAGTAGCTTAGCTGGGTGGTATTAGATAAGGATCTAATGTGATATTTAAGTCACACTGTCAGCCAAGCAAGCAGTCATCTTTATGGAAGATCTGCTTGTGACAAGAACCAGTATATGGATGTCAGCAGAAGGCCTCAGTTCTTCACTCATTACATAAGACACCTATATGTCTTTACAACATGGAAGCTGCTTAGAGAGAGGCTGAAGCTTCTGGGATTAGTTGGTGGATTAGAAACTTCCTTCATGTGACTTTGAATGAGAAGAATCAGGGTAGCAAAGGAGAGAGTATATTTTGAGGAGAGAAAGAGAGCAAGAGCATCAGGAATCAAGAAAGTGGTATGGGACAGATAAAAAGCAAGGAGAAACAGAAAGCTGATGCAGAAAAAACCAGGAAACAGTCCTCTACTCTGGGGGAAAAGGAAGCTGAAACCTCAACTACAAGATAAACTAGGAAGCCTTGGTGACAACAGATTGGCAATCCTACCCACAGGAGAAACCCAGAGTTCTCACAAGCCTTAAATTCAGTGTGGGGATTTGGTATGATAGTTAAACATCATCTTGAGAGAGGGCCGATTGTTTGAGACTGGGCTATTATGATTACCTGAAAACAAGGAACCTCAGGGAACCTGAGGACACCCTGCTATAGTGTGTGGATGAGAGATGGCTACAAGAGGCAGTTATTGTTGGACACAAACACACAAGTTTAAGCACCAGGTTGCTCTGGCTTAGAGAACACAGTGGTTGATGGCTCTGCGGTGGGAAGGAAGCCCCATTACCAATGAATTATTGCAGAGATTAAGAGCTAAGAGGGTGATTTACTGCTTGGCAGGGTCCAAAAGCACTAAGATTAGTAGGCAGAATGCTTGGTTTTCTTGTTTCTCCCCTCTAGTGCAGAACTCAGTATTTTGTTTGCTTCCTGTACTTTAAGCACATTTAGTGGGATACCCTTCAGCTTGAATGTTTGCTGTCCCTGGGTGGAAAACTAGAGGCCTCTGAAACAAGTGGGAAGCTGCCCAACCCACAGGCTTCAAAGCTTGTTGGAGCCAACCATCACTTCTGGTAGACAAAGAAGGGAGACTTCTAAAGTGAATGAAGATGTTACGATAGCACATTTTTTACCATCCCAGCCTTCAGTTTATATGTAGCACCAATCTGCACAGTGGGAACAGAGAGATATAGGCAGACATCCTACCACTTGAGCCACTCCACCAGTCCTCAGAGAGGAAATACAGTAATCTGTGGAAATGCTACATCACCACCTCCCTCCTTTGCAGATCTGGTAAATTCTAATATTGGAGGGCCTGGAAGGAAGATTCTCTAATCCTTTGTCCTTTTTTTAAAAACTTTCTTTCCTTTTACTATATTCTCATATATTGTCTTTCCTTTTTCAAAAAATTTTCAAATGTTTTTATTTTTGATTACTCTTCTTACCTTCATCTAATTGTATTTATATAGTTTTATTTATTTTGAGATCAGATATATTTATCTTTTATTTTTTCCTCTTTCTTTCCCTCACATTCTTTTCCTTTATGGCTCCTCTTTCATTTAACCTTGCTTCTTTTTCCTTCCCCGTTCCTCCTTTATTTAATTCACTTCTTATTATTACTTTTACCTTTATTAATTTTTAACCTAGCCATTTACTTTGTGTTAATTTTATCCTTTTCTTTCCTGTGACCATTGGTGATATAGTAGTCTTTAACTGATTTTTATTGTAGTTCTATATCTCATTTGTTTTGTTGTTGTTCCTTTTAAAGCAGTTTGGTTCCTCCTCTCTGAGTATTAGTAAGCATTGACCCCACAAGAGAAAGTTGCTCAATAAGAAGACCTCAGTACAGAACTAGAAGAGAATCCATGTCAATAGATGTATAAGTCACAACAAAGAAAACTAAGGAATATGAAAAAACATGGCAGCACAACTCCTCCAAAATTCATAACTCATTAATAGTTGAATCAAAAAATATTGAAATGATTGAAATTCTAGACATATAATTCAAAAACATAGTTGTAAAACTGATGAAGTAAAAACAGATGAAGTAAAGAAGTTAATTCAAGAATTGGATGAGAAATTAAACAATGTGAAGAAGGAATTCAGCAGATAGTGATTCTAAACACACCCACACACACATGCAGACACACACACACAGACACACACACACAGACACACACACACAGACACACACACAAACATGCACCCTAAATGAAAATCTTGGAAATGTAAAACTCAACAAATTAAACAATGAACTCAATGGAAACCATTACCAATAGATTAGACCAGGAAGAAGAAGGAATATCAAGGATTGATGACAAGATTGACGAAGTATCATATTCAAATAGCAATAAAGTAAAAAAAGCAATCATGACCACCCAAAAGTTCTGGAACAGGATTAAGAGACCAAACTCACAAATTTGTGGTGTAGAAGATGGAACTGAAACACAGACCAAGGGTACAGAAATCCTATTCATTGAAATTACTGCAGAAAATTACCCAAGTCTGGGAAACAAATGGACATCCAAGTACAGGATATATTTAGAACCTCAAGTAGACATGACAAGAAAAATCCTCTCCATATTATATTAAAATGTTAAGAGTACAGAAAAAAGGAAAGAATACTGAAAGCTGTAAGAAAGAAGTGCCAAGTTACTTACAAAGTCAGCAGCCCTTCAGCAGAACCTTCAGCAGAAATGGATCCCTCAGCTTGAACTGATGTTTTTTAAGCCCTGAAACAACCTAACTGCCAATCTAGATTCTGTGTACAGCAAAGTTATCCTTTAAAATTAAAAGAGAAATAAAGATCTTCCATGATAAGTATAAATTAAATGAACCAATGAGCAGTGAGCCAGCATTACAGAAGATATTTACAAGAATACTATATATAGAAGAAGTGAAAGACATACATAAGGATGAGAACTTGAGAATAAAAGAAATCTCATCAGAAAAAAATTGAAACACAAATGAGAATTAGGGAACAATTAAACATTAGTAAGTCAACAAAGCAACAAGCCTGTAAGATGACCCTTAATACAAACAGTCTCACCTCTCCAGTTAAAACTTGTAGGCAGGTTGAATGGAGTAAAAAATAAGATCTAACTGTTTGGGGTATTCCAGAAACTCACCCACTGGCAAAGTCACATACAGCCTGAAAGTGAAAGGATGGAAAATAATATTCTAAGCAATAGCAAGCAGAAGTCAGTATATGCATATCTGGCAAAGCCAACTTCAAGCCAATATTATCCAGAAGAGATAAAAAAATTGCCAATACATATCAGTAAAAGGAACAATTCATTAAGGAGCTATAATGATTGTAAATATATATGCACTGAATTTCATTAGCAAACTCTCCTGTACATAAAGAACCAGAGGGCCATATGCGATAATAGTGTCTGACTTCAACACTCTACTCTGATCAATACATTGATTATTGTGACAAAAAAATAAAGAAATGTCAGTGTTAAAGTGCTCCACAGATCAAGTGGATTTAACAGACTTCTATGGAATATTCCATTCAATAGCTTGGATACACATTCTTCTCAGCAGCCCATGGAACTTTCTCCAAAATAGACCACATTTTATGCCACAAAGCAAGTCTTAACAAATACTAAAAACTGAAATAATTTCTTGTATCTTCTTGGATCATGAAGGAATAAAACTAGAAATCAATATCAAAAGAACAACAGAAAATAAACAAACATGCTGATTGAACAATATATTTTTAAATGATTTAGTGAGTCACTGAAGAAATTAAAAAATTTCCTAGAATCAGATGAAAATAGAAACATATCGTACCAGAACCTGTGGAATACTGTGTATGAAGTACCAGGGGGAAATTTGTAGCTATCAGTGCCTACACTAAAAATTCAGAGATATCTCAAGTAAATACTTAATGTATCGATGCACCTTATGGTTTTAGAAAAACAAGAACTATCAAACCCCAAATTAGTAGAAAGTAAGAAACAATAGACCAGGGCAAGAAACAATGAACAGCAGACTAGAAGAAATTAAAAAGATGAAAACAGAAAGTTGGTTCTTTGAAAAGATAAACAAGAGTGATGTACACTTAGCCAAACTAACCCAAACAGAGAGAAGATGCAAGTTAATAAAATTAGAGTTAAAAAAGTAGATAATACAGCAGAAACCACTCAATCTCTGAAGTTCTTTGGATCTATTTTGAAAACTTATATTCCAGTAAATTGGAAAATTTAAAACAAATGAAACAAATTCTAAAAACTTATGACCTACCAGAATTGAACCAAGATGTTAAAACAACCTAAACAGAGCAATAAAAAGCAATGAAATTGAACAGTAATAAAAAGTCTGTTAACAAAGATAAGCTCAGGAGCAGCCAGATTCATTGCTGAATTCTACCAGACTCTTAAGAACTAACACCAGTGTTCCTCAAAGTATTCCTTAAATATAAAAGGAAGACACAGTTTCAAACTCATTTTATAAATTTATTATTACACTGATAACAAAACCAGATAAGCATATAAAAATGAAAAGAAAGCTATACATCATGTTAAGAAAAAAAACGGATTCGCAAAGAAAAATATAAGTTTTTTCTCATAGGAGGAATCTAGATTAAAAACAAAAACAAAACAATAAAAACCCATGAAAGTAGAATTGGGTTATTAATAAAAAGGAAGGGGACCAATAGGAATGGTACAGGGGACAAAAGAGGGTAATGTGTTATGAATATCATCAAAGTAAATTATATATATGCATTAAAATGTCATAATGAAATCCATCATTTTGTACAATTTGTAGATGCTCGTAAAAACTTAGATAACAGAGAAGATATAAGTAGGAACATGCAAAACCTTTTATCACATGGTCTCCAGTGTCACTAACCACCACTATCGCTTTTCTTTGTTTTTCTAGGAAGTGGGTCAGTAAGTCAGCCCATAGTCAGTGGGAGGAAAAAAATCTCTCCTCATGTTGAAGGGAGTGTCATAAAATTTGTGATTTCCAACCACCTCAAATATGGTTCTACCTTATTGTAAGCATTTCTATATAGGGACACTCCTTGTCTTTTGACTTATTGTGTATGCTAGAGTCATATCCTGTACCACTTACTTCTTCACACAGTTTGCTGCAGAATATTTACTATAATTCTCTCTGCCTTTGGGAGAATCACAAATACCTTTTGGATATTTGTTCATCTTCTAGATTTCCACTGAACCTCTGACTCCCTTTCTTCTGTTTTCATTGCTTAAGTTAACCACATTCTCATTAAGAAATACAAATTGCAATACTTAAGGGTATAGGAGGGTGAATATGTTGGATATGTTATGTACTCATGTGTGAAAGTGGATAAGTTTGAGCTGTTGAAACTAGTCCAGGAATGGGGAGAGGAAGGAGAAAGGAGAACAATGGAGGGGGTAAATTCAACTATGATATATTGCAAGAACTTCTGTAAATGTCACAATGTATCACTAGTACAACAATAGTAAAAAAAAGTGTTAATTACTTAAAAAATAAAACAAATTGCAATAATTCTTTTATCACTATTATAGATTTTTACATAAATCTCAAGCTGTTATTTAGCATTTTAAGCACAAACTGTTCTAGAACATAGTTAAATCAGAAATCCAAGTCATTAGAATAACATCAAATATTTATTGGGAGTTTACTATTTATAAGTTACTGGGTTAGCCAAACAAAGTGTGGTAGTAAATAAGATATAGATGATCTCTGCATTAGGAAGTAAAAGATATTGGAGAATGTAGACATGAAACAAATAGCAAGGATAGGGACAAAGGCGTCCCAATGCCAAGGAAAGGATCTCAGAAAATGGACATCGAAGCAAGCCCAAAGTGCTTTCTTAAACATGGAAGCATCACACACATCATTTCAGTTCTGCTTCTGAATGTCAAACTTGTATGACTTGGACACTTTTGCACCTTCTAGCTGGTATTGTGAGATGAATTGAAATGGCACTTTTGAAATGAGTGAAATGACTCCTTAAGAAATGAGTTCTAATGAGCATAATAGTAAGATACTTGAAAGTGCTTAATGTATCACAGTGATCTGTTACTGAGTGCTCATTTTATAGGAATAAGGCTGTCTATCAACAGTGTCTTCATTGTAAAGAATAAATTGCTTTGAAATATAGAATAACAAATATATTAATGGTTATTCAACTTTTTAACTAGTCTGCAATCTTTCTGATGTCAAAAATTATGCAGAATATCCCTTCATTGTTTTAATTTACTTCACACAGTGTTCCTTGTAACCTGCTCTAAACTTTAAGAGTCCTATCTCTGTTCAATCCAGTGATAGAGCTAGTTGCTACTGGCTCTATTCTCTGGATCAGGATGGAGAAAAGCATTTCCTTTGTCCTTAGGAACACTTGACTCTAGCCTATCAAAGGATGAAGAAGTCACAGCTCCTCTGCCACCAATAGACTAGAGACTCCCTTCCACAGCCTGAGATACAATCATTCATGCCAGCCCAATATAGTCACACATCATGAAGCTCATAAATTAACTCACTGTCACTCAGAAGTGTCTACAAATCTCTCTTATATGTTTACTCATTTCCTCCCTGCCGAAAAGCACACAATTTGATGCATTTCTTATGCAATTACAAATTGATATTATTTTTGACTTATTGATATTTAAAGGGATTAATAAAAAACACACTCTATTCCCCCATGTCCAAAAGAAAGTTAAGATACAACCACAGTGTCAGATTGCATCAAAGTAGGGATTTAATTATTGATAACTAAATTATAGGATTACTAAATTAAAGACTATGACTTAAATTTGAAGCCAGTTATTCTGTGTTAACTTTTCCTTAGCAAATGCGTTTGATTTGCTTTATTTCAGTCTCCAGAATTCCTCTCAAAGATTTCATATGCATTTGCCTTTTCTCATGTTGTATTGAGGGTGATATATGCCATGGTAACTATGGCAGGCTAATCAGGTTATGAACCACATGCTAACCCACCTGACACCTGGCCTGCTCTTCTATGGCCCAGTGGTCCTCATTTACATTCATCCTGCCTCTGGCCATTGGCTGGATTCTGTGGTTCAGGTGTTGAATAAGATTGTCACCCCTTCCCTGAATCCTTTGATATATTTCTTGAGACATAAGGAGGTAAAATTGACTGTTGTGACGAGTAAGCATTGTATCATGTTCTGTTTTACTTTGCCTCATATTTTCTGGGTGCAGCTCCCCTTATTTGGTGTGATTTTAAGTAGTATTTTGGATGAATAGGTGAGATTGAATAGATGCAAACTGTAACCAAAACAAGTTCAATATGTTATGAAGATAGTACGTCAAAGTAGGGTTTGTTCTAAGAATCAATACTGGTTTAACTTTTAATAATCAATCAATGTAATCAATAATGTAAAATCTAAACCAGAAAGTATTATTTCAATAGTTTCGGAAAAAGCATTGAAAAAAATCCAACATTTTTTTTGTTTATTTATTTATTTATTTTAGTATTGTTGTACTTGGGGTACATTGTGTCATTTAAAAAGTTCTTACAATATATCATAGTTTAATTCACCTTCACCATCATTCTCCTTTATCTGTTCTTTTCCCATTACTGGAATAGTCTCAACAGGTCTCATTTTCTATTTACATACATGTATACATAATCTTTCCACTATATTCACCCTCTTATACCCTTTCTTTTCTGATTAAAAAACTTCTCAACAAACTAGAAATGCCTAAATTTGACAAAGAAAAACCTTCTGCTAACATCATACTTTGTTTTGAAAGACTGAATGGTTTTACCTAACATCAATAGCACAAAAATATCTGCTTTTGTCACTTTTATTCAGCATTTCAGTGGAGGCTCCACACATTGCAGTAAGTCAAGAAAAAGAAGACATCAACATTGGAAAGGGAGAAGTAAAACTTATGAAATTCTAATGAAATCCTCAAAACAGAATATGTGCATTTAGCAAGCTTCAGGGTAAAATATTAAGATAACAGTCAATTGTATTTTTTCATACCAAGGGACAACAGGAAATCAAAATAAAAACCCAAACTATTTACTATAGAATGAAGAAAGTAGCAAATTCTTAGAGATATAGCTGACAAAATTTGCAAAACCGCTACACTGATAACATAAAATATGACTAAAAGAAGATCTAAATAAATGTGGTATAACAGATCTCTGGGTTAGAAATTTCAGTAATCTTAAGATGGCAACACTCTCCAAATTGATCTTTACCTTCACTGTGATCAAAAGGAGTGAGAAAACAAACTCTACCCAATACCTACATCTACATGGATAACTGAATGTATATATCTACATGTACATGGATAACTGATTTTTTACAGCAGTGCAAAAGCAACTCTGTAAACAAAAGATAGTTCTTTCAACAAATTGTGTTGAAACAAAATTATGCAAAAATGAACTTTGATACATCTTGCACAACATACATAAAGGTATCAAAACTGAGTTTGTGAAACTTTTAGAAGGAAAACTTTTGTGAACTTGGTTTTGGTCATAATTTTTTAAATCTTTGGTTTAGGAAAAGCTGTCTTTGATATAACATTGAAGGCATAACCTATAAAAGTGAATACATTGACAAATTAGACTATATTGAAATTATGAAATTTTGCTCCCCAATAAAAGAGAATGAAAATAATTCATAGGCAGAGAGAAAATATTTCAAATAAATTATCTGACAAGTGACATATCCAGAGTATATAAGATATAAAGAGCATTTGAAACATTAGTAAGAAAAATAACACTTACCCAAGGAGAAAATATTTGAACATACTCTTCACCAAAAAATATTTACATAGCAATTACAAAAGATGCTTATTATCATTAGTCATTAGGTAAATGCAAGTTAAATGGTAATAACATACCATTACACAATTATTAGAAAAGTTAATACTGGTGCTGCTGCAGCTTCATCACCATTACTACTAGTGAAAGAAAAATCACATCAAGTAATTTAGCAATGTAGGTATTGGAATTCTTATGGAGGGAAGGTAAAACAGTGCAGCCACTTTAGAAAATAGATTTTTAGTTTCCAAATAAATACATTTATACCTATTACATGATCCAGGCATTCTACTTCATGTGTTTACCCAAGAAAAACAAGCATGTGCTCTCACAAAGACTTGTATCTTTATCAGTCACTACCCTTAAATGGAAAAAAAACAATGGTGTTTTCTCTAGGTAAATGGATAAATATATTACAGTATATTTATACAATGGAACACCATTACAGCAATAAAAAGCAATGGCCTATTGATGTACGCCACACCACACCGTGGATGAAACTCAATTACGCTGAGCCCCATAGAAAGCCCCATACAAATTACTATATGATTTAATTAGCAACAAACTCCTGAAAATGAAAACTAACCTCCAGTGACAGAAATCATGAGCAGTAGGAAAGAAGGAGTTACTGAGGAGTACAAGGGAACATTTAAGGATGATGGGTACATCTGATAGGCTTCATGAGTGTATGCTTATGTCAAAACTTACTTAGTTATATACTTAAATATTCATAGTTTGTGTATTGTTGTTTATCATTCCCCAATAAAACTGCTATAAATTGAAAAAGAAATAGAAAGAAAGAAAATAAGAATGAAATGAAGTATAGGAACCGAGCTTGGTCATTTCCTTATATCAAAGACAGTTTCAAAAACTCTTGTTTTTATAGGGAATATTGATACAGGAATACGGATAGAGATGTTACTCTTTAAGTCCCTCCATAGAGAGTTTCCCTTTCTAATATCAAAGGCTGGAAGAGGAACATCAGTAAACTTTTATTTTGAGAGGACAAACTTTTCCAGGACTATCAACAACTGCTCTGTAAGACATCCCTGAAAGAAATCCATCACTAAACAGAACTCCAGTCTGGAAATGGGATAGGAAGAAAAGAGATAAAGAAAAGAACTGGGTAGGTCTGCTCTGAGGAACATGTCTGCAATCTCAGTGTCCTGAGGTTTCTAATGGAAATTATTGCTTATGAAATTGAACTTTACAAAATGTGAGATTGTCATTTGTCTATGTGTTTTGCCAGGATAAATCTTCCTTTTAAAATAGCCTCATTGGCTTGCCATGTGGTAGTTATTTTTATTTTAAGGATTTCTTTTTAAATTTTTATAAGAGTTGATTAACTTTGGAATTCCAAAGAGAGAGAGAAAGATATACAGCAGAAGTGGAAAGGATGAATGCCTATAAAGTGGTTTTCAAATTAGGCAAGTATACACTGATTTTTAAAAATTGTCCCCTAATCAAGTGTTAGGATTATTTTGTGTCACATCCTAGTCCAATAAGACTTACCCTTTTTGTTATACAGCTAGTTATGTGAGACAGACGGAGTGAATGTCAATTTGCCCCAACTAAAAGGAAAACATCTACACCAGTGTTTCTTAGTAGGACCATGCAAATTTAACTCGGATGAGTTAAATAAATATGTCTAAGGCTTATGAAGGACCAAGTGAATCATATTATCTTGGAACAGTTTGCTCAATGGCAAGGTGTGTGTGCATGAATGTGTATGTGACTGAAAAAATTCAGTGAAAGGGGTAACATTAGCAGCTGTAAAAGAAGTGAGAATGAGATGTTAATTAGTGGGTGGTAAGGGAGGGGGTGGGGTCAGGGGGGAGAAATGACCCAAGCCTTGTATGCACATATGAATAATAAAACAATTTTAAAAAAAGAAACAAAACAACAACAAAAGAAACAGAACAGCAAGTTTGTTTTAAGAAAAAGGTAGGAACAAATGATCACCATGACCTGTAGTGGTTCTGGCCACTAACCCTGGAGTGGGCCATGCCTCTGTCTCATGTCTTTGCTCAGCACCTTCTTCATACCCTTGTTCCTCAGGTGGTAGATGGAGACTTATAATGGGGATCACTAGGGTGTAGAATCCAGTGGCACTTTCTTCTGGGTCATGTTTCTGCTAGAAGCTGGCCTGAAATTTAGGGACCCATACAAGATTCCAACTACTGGGAACCTGCCCTCAACAGAGGGTATTTGAAGAATGTTGGTGAATATAGAGGCGTAAGAGATGGTGATGGGCACAGTTGTTGCCAAAGAATTGAATCTAACTACAAGAATTACTAGAAGCTAGTTGAGGTAAGTTCTTGAGCAGGATAGTTTTAGAAGAGGAAGTATGTCACAAAAGTAATGGTGGATCCCTAAAGAAGGAAAACCTGATCATGGTTGTAGTGTGGGCTAAAGGTCCCAAAATTGCCATGATATAGACGCCTATCATCAGTACACAGCATATCTTTGGGCACATGGTAACATTGTAGAGCAAAGGGTTATAAATAGCTGCATATCTATCCTATGCCATGGCTGCCAGCATATAGCACTCAGCAATAGCAAAAGTGCAAAAGAAAAAGAGCTGTGCCATACATCTAGAGTAGGAGATAACATTTTGCTCCAATATACAGTTTCCTAGGAGTTTGGGGTTGCAACTGAGGAATAGGAGAGATCTAAGAATGACAGATTACTGAGAAAAAAAGTACATGGGAGACTGGAGTTTGGAACTAAAAGTGACTGGAGCATCATACCCAGGTTTCCCACTACACTGACCCCTTAGATCTCCAGAAACAAGAGTAAGAGGGGCAGTTGGAGTTCTGGTTGGGTGGTTAATCCCTCAAGGACAATTTCAGTAATAGTGGAATAATGGTAGGGTTATTTCCTACAAAAACAGAATATGAAATTAAGGAAAAAAATTATAGAAAGTAAGAATATTTTCCATGATTAGTAATTATTTTATAACTGGCATTATAGAAAAATGAAAAATGTGATCATCAAATGAAAAGAGTTTGTCAATAATAAACTGTTAATATTGAGTTTATTTTAAGGAAATAAAATTATAAAGTGTACAGAAATGAAGAAGAAATTCAATATGACCATAAAATTATCTAGAAAATATCTAAAGAGGTTCAATCTGTCCATCAGTCTTATACCTCTAGAGAGCACATTGGAGTCTAGAATAGTCATTCAGGACCTGCAGCTAAAGTGGAAATTTCATATTACAGTGCTAGAATCTTCCATGCTGGCAACATCAATGTTTTATTAAGAGTTAAGGACATGATTTGAGGGCTAGTAACAGGCTTTGTGTGTGCATTGAGTTGCTTATCATAAGGAAACAAGAACTGGGGAGAGAATGTATGTCTTAGAGTTAGGTTCAAAGTCACAAAGGGAGGTCTTAGATGTTCCAACTTAAGGAGTTTTTCCAACTTCATTCTGGAGTTCTGTGATTCAAATCAGTGAGTACTTCATTATATGCTTTTATATCTAGAAAGAGCTTTGGGTGTATTGTGGGTTCATCTTAGGACACTTCGCATGTTTCACACCACAGGCAATGGACAACTAATTTTCTCCAACTTTAGTTGCATTGGATTAACTAATAGCCACATATTTGAGCCAACTTTTTTTTATTGGTATTTAAATTTGCAGATACAGTGAATGCTTTAGGGCAATATTGCTTTATGGAAATGGTGTGCACTTGCAGGACTTCTGTAAGGAATAGAAGAATCGTTGCTTCTTATTGATCTACATTTTCTCTCTTGTGATATGAGATAAATTTACATAGTTGGATTCCTGACAAATGTTACCTAGCTAGTAACTCTAGTATAGTTTATTAGCACTGAAAATTCAAATAGAAATTTGGAAATTACAAAGAAGTCATGCCCCAGCTCTATCTCCAATCCACCATGTGATTTTTGGAAGGGCACTTCACCTTTACTTCTCTTTGAAAAGGTGGATTTAGGCTGAGGATTTCCAAGGCCTATTATAGTTCTAAGATTGAATGATACTATATAGGCAATAATAAGATCTCCTTTCAACCTCATATTTTTTTCTTTCTTCTTTTATTTTATCATTTTTACATTTACTTACATGCGTACGCATTGTCTGTACCACATTCCCCCCCTCACTGCCATCCCCCCTTCCAGGCAGAACCTGTTCCATCCTCTTTTTTCTCTGATTTTGTTGAAGAGAAAACATAAGAGATAATAAGAAAGACATATTGTTTTTGTTAGGTTGGGATAAAATTATCTATACACAGAGATTCCTGACATTGCTTCCATGCACTTGTATATTGCAGCCCACATTGGTTCATTTCTACCAGAGCTCTTTGCTACTTCTTGGTCTCCTTCCCATAGTGGCCTCTGCTAATTTAAGGTTAATTTATTTGCTCCCCAACAAGAAGCACATCAACCACATTCAAGTTTTAGGTTTCCTTTCCTTTCCTTATTTCTCCTGTGCATGTTCTCCCCTTAGTGTGTGACCCATGTCCAATAATATTAATGTATTTGTTTTGGGTCTATAATCTACATATGAGGGAAAATATGCAATTTTTGGTCTTCTGAGTCTGGCTAACTTTGCTTGAGTAAGGGAATACTTTGACTCATTGTTTGTATGTCTTGATCTCCAAGGAGTTGAATGAGTAAAGTGTTCTTTGGGGGCCATGAGATCCAGGGAAGACTCAAGGTGAAATTTTTCTGAGAAGAAAAACACAAATGATATTTATAACAAATGATATTTACACTTAAAATAATGACACATATCTGCATTTGCAATGTATACACCTGAACTTGGGACCTTACTTTTTATGAAGAGAAAAGTTTATGTGAAATATGAGAATGTTTCCCATCTTGTTCTATTGTTGTAATACCATAAAACAGTTGTGTAGCAGTTTGGTGAGGAGGTTCTCACTCACTTCAATGAGCAAAAGTCTCTGTCCTAATCTCTGAGCTACAAAATAGCATAGTGACCCTGAATTTTAGATTTTTAACATTTTATATTATAATTAAGGTGGGTTAAGATCTTTTCTTCTGGAATAATGAATAAATATGCTGGTGTAGTAATGATGGGCCAGTTATATTACAATAGGTGCTCTGTGATTCAAATGAGTGGTTATTCTATTACATGGTTTTATTTCTAGGAAGAGCTTTCAGATATATCATACATATATGATAAATAACCAATGCAATACTGAAGAACAGTTCAAGGACTGGTAATATCATACTTCAGGGTTAATGTAAATCAACAGTCTGTTGTTCAGACTTTGGTTTCTATGTCAAAATACCTAAAGGGAAGAAGGATTCATTTTGACTCATGATTTCAGGTTTCGGTCCACAATCCTTTGCTCTGGTGATTATGGACTGTGGTGAGGGAGAACATCATGGTGGTAGAGGCATGTGGCAGAGGCTCCTCATCTGATGGCAGAGAGAAAGTAGAGAGAAAAGAAGGAACTGGGAATAATCATCAAGGGCACAGTGACCTACTTCTTCCACCTGTGCCCCACCTCCGTCACCATCCAAAAATACCACCACCATCTGGGAACCAATCATGCAACACACAAGCCTCTGGGGAACATTTCACATTCAAACCATAATATTTCACCCCTGGTCCCCAAAGGCTCATGACTATCTCAAAATAAAATTCATTTGCTTCATCCCCAAGAATCCCCCAAATATTAGCAATTCAAATATTATTTTAAAAATTCAGTCTCTTCAAGGCAAACTCTTAGCTGTGAGTCCCTGTAAAATCAAAACACAAGATACATATTTCCAACATACAGAGGCACAGGGTAAACATTCCCATTCCCAAAAGGAGGGATAGGAAAAAAGGAGGGATCAGACTAAAGCAAGAACTAAGTCCAACAGGGCAAATATTAAATTCTATAGCTTCATGTTCTGCATCCATGGTGCATGGTGGCATGGTGTCAGTTCCAAAGGGGTTGGGCAGACACACTCTTATGGCCTCATTCTATGACCCAGTGGTTTCTCTATTTGGCTACCTCCAGAAATTGATTGCAGTTTCCCTCAGCAGATGTACCATGTTCTTGTCCTCTTGGATATCCTGGAGTTTCTATTGTAGCTTAGGCTTCACTTTCATAGCTTCATACATTGCCCTTTCAGGGCTTGCCTGCAGGCATTCTGACCCTGTCACATGTTGCTTGGATGTGTGTGTATGTGTGACACAGTTTCCTTTGACATCTAGGTGGATGTCTCAATGTCCCTGTAATGTAACTCTTGTGTTTTGCATACCTGCAAACTCAGCATCACATGGGTACTGCTAAGGTATGCTGCCAGCTCAAGTGGAAAACAGGGCCCCTTGGACCATGGCTGCATTGGAGTATGAGTTCCAGAGTGGTTGAGCATAATTGAAATACATCCTGGGAGAGAAGTTTCCTATGTAGTCCTGCTCTACCAGAGTGCCCCAATGCTCTCCTACTAAGGGAAAGCCTTTGAAATGAGTCACTCTTTCATATCCTGGAGCTTACTGTTGGAGTGGGGTCTAGCCAATTGCTGAGGTGCCCTCAATGCATCTTTCTTATTGTTTCCTATGCAACATACTTTGCTTCTTTTTAATGGCACCAATATCTTCAAAAACCTTCCTTAGCCCCAACTTTGCTTTGACCTTTCTGACCAAATTGCAAGTTTTTCAAACCTTTCCTTGCTCTTTGCTTCAGATTCTTTTGTAAAATAAAGACAGCTAGCAATAGCTATGTCACATCCTGAACCTTGGGCTGCCCTGAAATTTCTTCCACTAGATTGGTTAGTCCATCACCTTTAGTGTCAGCCTCCTCAAAGTCTCAGGACATGGACAAAATGTAGACAAGTTCTTTGTCAGAATGTAATACGAATGGGCTCTAATCCACTTTCCAATAGAATCCTTGTTCCTATCTGAAACCACATGAGCCCAGTTCTTACTTTCCTTATTCTTATCAGCATCCACTTTTTTGAACTCCTACTTAAATTGCCTATTAAGCTCTGCTTGTATCATTTATGCTTCTTTAGCCAAAATCTCCCACCTGGACCAAATTCCTCCCACAAAACCACACATTCAGGTTATCACAGTAATGACCCACTTTTCTGGAACCTCTTTTTTGTATTAGCTACTTTTGCATTGCTGTGATGAAATTCCTGACATAAATTAGTCAAGGGAGGAAAGATTTATTTTAGTTCAGGTTTTCAGAGATTCCAGTTCATCATGGCAGGGAGGATGTGGATGAGCAGAGCAGTTGAGCTCATGGCAGATAGGAAGCAGAGAGAGAGGATAGCTGAAAAAAGGCTTTCCCTTTTTTCTTTTCACTCCATCTGGGTCACTAGTCTATGAGATGGTCCTTCCCACATGCAGGGCGGGACATCCCCCTTATTTAGTCTCTGGAAATGCCCTCACAGATACACCAAAAGCTGATCTTTCCTCATCTTATATGTGCTTCTCAATCTAATCAAGTTGACAATTAAGATTAACCATCACAATTACCATACAGTAATTGGAGGCAACCAAGATTAAAAAAATTTTTTTCATTTTTTTCCCCAACCCCTTCCTCTTCCCTCCCATTCCCTTCACTTCCAGGCAAGACCTGTTCTGCCCTTTTCTCCAATTTTGTTGAAGAGAAGACATAAGCAATAATAAGAAAGACATAGTGTTTTTGCTACTTGAGATAAGGGTAGCTATACAGAGAGATTCCTAGCATTGCTTCCATGCACAAGTGTATTACAACCCAAATTGATTCATCTCTACCTGACCTCTTCACTACTTCCTGGTCACCTTCCCATATTGACCTCTGTCATTTTCAGGTTACTGTATTAGCTCCTCTGCAGTGGGGAGATCAAATACTTTCAAGTTTTGGGTTTCCTACCTATCCCCATTCCTCCCGTAAGTGCTCTCCCCTTAGTGTGTGAACCAAGTCCGACAACATTACTACATTGCCCTAGATCTAAATTCCACATATGAGGGAGAATATATGATTTTTGGTCTTCTGAGCCTGGATAACCTTGCACAGGATCATGTTCTCCACTTCTATCCATTTACATGAGAATGACGAGATTTCATTCTTCTTCATGGCTGAGAAAAATTCCATTGTGTATAAATACCACATTTTTCTTAATCCATTCATCAGTAGTGGGGCATCTTGGCTGTTTCCATAACTTGGCTATTGTGAATAGTGCTGCAATAAACATGGGTGTGTAGGTGCCTCTGGAGTAACATGAGTCGCATTCCTTTGGGCATATTGCTAGGAGTGGTATTGCTGGATCATATGGCAGATCTATGTTTAGTTTTTTAAGAAGCCTCCAAATTTTTTTCCAGAGTGTTTACACTAGCTTGCATTCCTATCCGCAGTGTATGTGTATTCCTTTTTCCCCACATCCTTGCCAACACTTGTTGTTTTTGATGATAGCTATTCTAACAGGGGTGAGGTGGAATCTTAGTGTGGTTTTGATGTGCATTTCCTTTGTGGCCAGAGATGGTGAGCATTTTTTCATGTGTTTTTTGGCCATTTGAATTTCTTCTTTTGAAAAAAATTCTGTTTAGTTCAGTTTTCCATTTCATTATTGGTTCATTGATTTTGGGAGAGTTTAGTTTTTTGAGTTCCCTGTATATTCTGGTTATTGGTCCTTTGTCTGATGTATAGCTGGCAAATATTTAATTGTTCAGTTTTTTTGGCAGGGGGGAGTCAGTCTGCCCAGGCGCTATGCTGGTTTATCCCAGGGGTGGCTAGGGGGGAATACTCTGTGTCACTTGGCATTCACCTGTTTGGTTTCCCAAGCATGTTTGGAGCTGGCATCTGGTGGCAGTGGCAGCCTTCCTTTTTTTTCAGTGTAACGTGGCATGGAGAAGCTTTCTAAAGGCTGGGGGTTCCGGGTGTTGAAGTTTTGATTCTCTTTGGTGCTTTATTTCTGCCAAGTGTGGCTCCAGTGTGTCAGCAAGGTTTTTGATTCATGAAGCTCACGGTGTGTGCTTCTGAGCCCTAGTCGCCATCTTGGATCAAGATGTTTTTAATAGGTGAATAAATAATCTGTGGTACACCCATTCCATGGAATAGTATTCATAGATTTTTAAGGATGAGTTTTCAAACCCCAAATGAACATAGAAGAAATTTAAGAGCATATTTCCAAGTGAAAAAAGCCAACTGAGGAAAATCCTACAAAAAGTATTTGATTCCTGCTAGTTGATACTTGGAAAAAACAAAACTATGCAGACAGTAGAAAGATCAGTGGTTGTCAAAGACTTGGGTGGAGAGAATGATAGATGGACAGGTGAAGCACAAGGCAAAAATGAATTGATTTTTATGATACTATAATGATGAATTCAATAAACACTTGTTAAAACTTGCAGAATGCACAACACATAGACTGAGGCCTCATGCTTATGGTGGGCTGTAATTAGTAATATTGCAACCATATTATCTCATCAGTTTTTATAAACATATCACATTAATGAAGCTATTAATAATGGAGAAGCTACTCTGGGTAGGAGAGAAGAAAGGGCACATGAAAACTCTTTACTCTTTGCTTAATTCTTCTAGCTTAAAACTGCTCTAATAAACAAAATCATCTCTCTTTTTTTTCTTGTTCTGGAGTTTTTTTTTTTTTAATTTGTTTATTTAGGACACTAATGAACATTTTTAAGACTAACTATTCTCTCCCTCAATTTATCTTGTTTGTTTCAATTCCATGAGACCTTTTTGTTTTTTAAATGCTGCAGGTAACATTCACTGTGGTAAACTAGAATTGTGTGTTATTGCAGATGCAACAGAACTAATTTCCTGGCTCAATGATCCTCTAAGCAAACAAACTACAGCAATGACAATTACTACCTCACAGAGTGATTTATAATTAAAATTAGTGAAGTGGAGAGAGCTTGGGGGACTTCTCTGCAGCATTTCATTTCTGTAGTCAAAATGATCACTTACATTTTTTATAATCACTTCATTTTTTATAAAAAATAATTTATAATTTCAAAGACATAAGATAAACAAGGAAAACAAAAGAGCAATACATCATTCCACATTTAAGTGAACACACACATGCATGAAAAGTTATTACAAGATAAAATGTTAACTATCAAATAGCAATCATATATAGACAGACAAATGTATTCACAGATAGATACATGGAAGGATGAAAGAAGTCATTTTGTTTCATGGGCTTGTGCTACCCAGATGCTATAATTTGGACTTGAAATGTCCCTCAAAGTGTGATCAGTTAAAACCTTGGCTATCAACTTGGGTTCCATTGAGGTGGTAGAGTCTTTAAGAGGTAGACCTTAGTGAAATGTCTTCAAGTCTTTGGGGTTGTGTCCTTAAAGGAGATGTGGGACCCTGTTTTCTTTCTTTTTTCACTTCCTAGAGATGTGATCAGCTTTGCTTCATTAAGCACTTGCTGCCATGATGTGCTGTCTTCCTATTAGCACAAGACAATGATCATGGACTGAAACCTCCAAATCTTTGAGTTTAAATAAACATTTTATTTTTATAAGTTGGTTATATCAAGTATTTGTTGTAGTAATGGAAAACTGACTAACACAATAGCCTTTTATAATTTAAATATTATAAAGTCGTCCTAGAGAAACCATAGGCGATTGTTTCCAGGCCTCTCACCCATACCAAAATCTGTAAATGCTCAAGTGCCTTAGATGAATAGGCATAGTGTTTGTGGATTACCTATGTGCCATCTTCTTGTATACTTTGAATCTTGTCTAATTTATCTATAATCCTTAAACAATGTAAATCTTAAGTAAATAGTTGGTATGCCATATTGTTTATGCAATCATAAGAAAAAATTAAGTAGGTGTTTGGTAGAGATTCAAGTGTTGTTTCTAAATACTTTGCATCCATGGGTGGTTGAATCTATAAATGAGAAACCTTTTAGAGGGCTGACTGTTCATTATTATAGAAGAAACAAAATAAACCCAAATAGAAGAATTGCAAAATAATTTAACTGGAAGACACTGATAATCATTTCTCATACAATTTCTGGTGTTATGAGAGATAGTCTAGTTTCTCATCTCTGTTTAGAAAGGTGCCTGTTGTTTCTTTTGAAAGAGAGGAGGTACTCTTGTGTCTGTTCAATATATAGTGGTTCCTTATAACTCAATAATAAACATTTGAATTATCCAGTTAAAAGTAAAAACAAAATGACAATTTGGGTTAAATATGTGTACTTTACTACTATTAGAGAAAAACTATTTTTCTAGAATTTTTGTGGGTTTTGATAATATCAGGCTTAATAAATGAGATGGGAAGTTCTAAAGTGTATATTCACATACATTCATGTGGTTTGATTGAGCAATATTAAATCAAGTGCAAAATAATCAAGTCTTAATCAACATAATAGTAAAATTGCTTGAGGAATAGAGTCCAAGGGATAGGTTTGAATCTATCCCTCATCCTTTAATATTAGCTGGGCTCTTGAACAAGCTATTTATTCTAAATTTCTCCACTTACATACTAAGAGAAAGAGAGTAAGAACAGGAGGCAGAATAGAGACCGAGAAGGAACCTAATCAAAGAGCTTTTGTAGGATGACACAAGGTCATTTCTACAAAGTTGGTGCTTAATGAGTATTGATTAATATTCCTGAAACTCAGGTGTTGTGTTATATAATTTTTACTTGTTTTCCAGGCTCCTTTTTGATTCTCTACACATCTTGTTCATGAAGCCAGAGAAAAACCTTGGAACAAGTATAAAATCCATAGGAACCAGTGACCAGATAGGAATTTTCCAGGAGGAGTTAAATATAGCTACCTAAGAGTTTACCTGCGTGTATCCCCTGCATTCATTTTAGTTTTACTTAAAATTTTTATCCATAGAAGAGCATTTATTTATCTATTCAATAAGTATGATTTGAAGAACTGTGCATCAATTATTTCTCTAGGACATGGCAATATTTTCGCTGAGCTTACATTGTAGATGAGTGACAGACAGTACCAAACCACTGTCAGATTGATTGTTCAGTTACAGTTGCAGTGTGTTAGGAAGGATCTATTCATATGCTAGAAGGCCTTAATCTGTTTTGTTCTAAGAAATCTCGAAATAAAAAGAGATCCTGGACAACTGAAACTATATCCCAGAGATACATAGAAATTGTCAAACTTTATAGGCCATTTTGGGGTATATTGGTCCAGATTTCCTAAATTCCAATACAATAATTTTCTTCATATTCCTTTCATACTGAAAAACTAACATGTTAGAGGAAGAACACATTGCTTCAACTTCAGCTCTTCCTGCTCTTTTCAACACTGGCCTTTTTGTTTTTAACTTAGTTTTGATTCCAATAGAATTGAAGAATGGCTTTGTGTTAAATGTGAAAGTTACTATGTAATATATTTCCTTCAGAATATATTCTGAATATGTGAATATAATTGGGACTGTCTTCAGCCACAATCCACTCACTTTCCTGTTTTCTTAGTGCTGTTTGATTTCCTTCTTCAAGTATAGGATGCTTTTTCTTTATTTCTTGGACAAATATTTTTTAAAATAGTTTGTGCTTGTATATACATAAAATATATAGCACATGTTGTTTCTAAAATGGAATTTTTGTGGTAAGGAAGGCATAACCATCAACATATATTTGATGTATCCTCACCCAAACTGACTCAACCTTCAAAACAACCTGTGGGAGAGATAGAGTTATTACCTCCTTAGAGATTGAAAGAAACAGAGAAAGAGATTAAGTTCTTGCTCTAAGTCACAAAGCTTGAAGGCAATATTATTTTGCAATTTTACAAATGTATTCATGTAAATTTTCCAAGGTCACCTAGTAAATTTGACAACTAGTACTTGTTTCTTCATCTGTTTTATTTAAAAAACAGTGCCTTGTAAAACAGCTTTTTTTTTGGCTTGAATCTGAACACAACAAACTTAGTTCTGCTCAGCTTTCGTTGTTATGTTACTAATTATTATTTCTAAACCATTGCTTCTAATATTTTAAAAAATAGTTTTGATAAGCCTTGAAATCATTTTGGCTTCATTTTATGTAAAATTGGATTGTCACTTCAATACCCTTAAGGCAAAGAAACAGAAATGGAACAGAAGTTATGCTGCGTAGAAACGCCCTTCAGTTCCTGTAATGCAACTTGTTATAAAACAGTAATAAAGCAACTAAGAATACAAACTTTTCCTTCAACTCTTCAGTTTTAAGACATGATGTGAAATAAAAACATTTCCTCTTTGAAGAGAATAGGTAAAATAGTAAGAAAATAGATGTGTGTGTTGGGTGGGGTCCTAGTGGGAGGTGAATACAGACTAAGATGAGGGGTATATGGGTGGGGTCCTAGTTGGGAGGTGAATGCAGACTAAGATGAGGGTGTATGGTTGATGGACTTCATATTCCACTATGAAACAGAGCAAAGAAGCCTCTTGTAATTTCTTTAAGAGGGGCGGGGAGGTGGTTGAGTGGGGAGAGACAAATGGGGGCGATGTAACTAATGAACAATATCAGCCTAATCAGAATTGTCACCATGAATCTCCTCTGTATAATGAATATACCCTAATTAAAAAGAATTTGAAAAGAAAATAGGCTCTGGTTATAATTATTGGGATGAAGCATGATTGAGTGTTTCAAGATGAGGTGGGTACCAGTGAAACCTTCTAATAAGCACACAAGATGACTATGAAAAAATAACATTCAGTTATTATGTAGTAAACTCATTAACATTTCCAAACATAGTTCTCTCTGCTCAAACCAGATTTACCAGAATTTTACAGATTTCCTACTTTTCTCTCTGTAATTTTGTTGTGATTTCTGTGCTTCTACTCATTTCTATTATAAGGTAACACTCCACCTTGTCTCAAATCATTTTAAAAGTCTTATTTTTCATGTAACTTCTTCTGATTCTGTGAAACTTCTTTTATTTTGACTTCTTCTTCTCCTAAAACCACTTTAAAAACAGCTGTCATATAATTAATCATATCATAGTTGTGTTGTAGTGTGGTGACTGAAAACTCAGGTTTTAAAGTCACATGGAACTGGATTCATTTTCAAGCATGGTCACTTCCTAGAGGTTATTTTTCCTGTATAAAATCCAGTTTCTTCATCTATAAGAGAAAAATACTTCCTATGCCTTGCCACTTTTGCAACAGCTAATTCATTTATTCATCCAAGTCTCCATTGGGAGTCAGTCTTCTGTGTCCTAAAGGTACAAATTGAGTACGTCAAATCCCTGTTCTCCCGAAGCCCACATTATAATAATGGAAATAAATAAAACCAACAAACAAATAGATGTAGAATTTAGAGTCAGAAGTGATAAAATATTGTAAATAAAATAGAGCAATGTGAAGGGCACAGTTTGCTAACTAGGGAGGGAAGTTGAGGGAGGACTCTGAAGAGGTGACATTTGAGCCATGTTCTGAACAAATTGAGGGAGGCAGCCATGGCAATCGCCACATGAAAGAGTGTTTCAAAAGAAGGAACATCAAATCCAGTTGCTTGAAGGGAGAGATAGCCTGGAATATTTGAGGGGCATTCAGGAAATTGGGCACTCAGCCCAATGACTGGAGAAGAGAGTGTGAGGAAGGGAATGATAATGGTAGAGCTGGGTGCCAAAAGCTGCTCTGGTAAAAAAAAAATTGAGTCTAGTTCTGCATGTGATGGTGTACAATGGGAGAGTTCACAGAAGGTAGGATATTGTATGTTCTGATCACCCTGGCTCTGGTTACTCTGTCAAGAATATTCATGAAAGGGTCACATAAAAGTATATAGTCAATATATAGACATGGTTGGACCAGACTGGTAACATTAGAGATGGTCAAAAGAAGTCAGATTCACCTTGTATGGATAGATGGCACCTGTTTAATATGGCTACTTGAGATTAGCATCAAGTTTGAGATCAAAGATACAGGTTTGAGACGTCAAAGATGCCATTAGAGGAGCAGTTTGGGGAAGTATTTTCTGCTTTGCACATATTAAGTTTGATCCTTATTATGAGACTGGACAGATACATTGAGTTGGAAATTGGATATGCAAGTCTGGAGATCAGGGGGACATCTGGGTGAACAAGATTTCCTGAGTCATCAGTATATTCATGAAATTTAAAACCATGAGACTGGATGAGCTCGACCAGGTGTGATGTGTGCAAAGACCTTATAACATAGGCTGATACATGTGAAGCTATCGCAAATATTTGGCATTGACATTTTTACTGTTATTACTAGACCTTATATTGGGTAGTAAGGGTACTTTAGAGCTTATTCTCTGTTCTTTTTCTAACCCTTTCTACAACTTTATCCTCTTGAGTTACTGCCCACTTCCGCTGTATGTCACAGCAGAAGTCTAATTGATCATCTGTTGCAATGAATTGGAAACATTTAGCATAGAATTTGTCCTCTTTTCACTCTTTCTTCAGATTCTACCTGCACATTGGCTTCTGCACTATTCCTGATTCTTATTTTCTTTTTTACAATATTAAGTAAATTAACACATCCATAGACACAAAATTGTCTAATATTTTCTTTCAGTTCTCTGTTATGTGTTCATTGCCACTATATTCTTCACCTTTTATTCTTTTATTGGATAAATTTAAATAACGAATATTGTAAATGAGGGCAAGGTTGAAGTAGTAGCATATTCCCACTTATACATTTCTGATAAATATTAAGAATGTATTCCTGTGTTAACTGTGCCATTAGAAAATATGATTTGAATTCTCTCTGCTTGACAGTTTTAGATGCAAAGATCTTTCTAACATTTCCTAATATAATAGGAGCTCTGGTGACAGTAACTCTGAGGAGTATGGTTGTTTAAAGAAAGAAGAATGAGGAGAAGTATATACAAGCCTCACAAAATTTTAATGGGTTTGATTATAAACATTTAGCTTAATGAAAGTCATGGAATAGGTTTATCATACCAGAATTACAAACAGGAAAGATGAGCAAGGAGAAAAATTATCTGGAGGAAAGGAGTCATCAACAATGTCAGCAGTGCTTTGTTTTTATTTTTAAGGCCTGTTTTGGGCATCCTCATTAATTCACTGTTGGAAAAGCATAAAATTGAGAAGGGTATAATTTTTGACCCTGAATATTGTAGCTTATAAGGTGGGCTGGGAGGCAGGAGCTTGAGTTTTTACTCATAGATTGATTTCTTACTCACAGATGTTGACTGAGTATGTTAATGTTAGTAAAAGGACCTGAACAAGCTCTTTAATATTATGTTAATACATATTCTCATATGTATTAAACTTCAAAGTTCAATAGGAATGAAAGGTTTTAGCTTAAATGATCTTCTAATGGGGAAGAGAGACAAGAGTCTGAGATCAAGACAGAAAAAGAGTAAGTGGAAGCAGAAGTGGTATCTATGCACTGCACTCTTTGTGTCTTCTTGCCATGAAGCAGACATTGCATGCCTGGCCAGATCAGGAATAAAAGAGGAGCTCCATCAGCATAGATAAGAAGAATGCTTAATCACCTTCCAAAGTTTAGTCTCCACTACAATACCTTACCAAAGTGAGGTATAACTGACTTACCTGAATACTATCACCAGGGAAATTGCCACTGGTTTTATTTGTAATGTCAGGTAGTGCATGTATGTGAACACACACACTCACACACACATGAGATTATTAGATAAGCTCAGTGTCTTTCAGATTCTGAAAAAATAGTGGAGTTAATTCTGTATAAAACTCAAGGAATACTGACAAAGAGTAACAGTTTAATATCCAACTAAGCAGAGCAAAAAAGTAATCCTGAGTCTGGACCCTGAGTCTTCTATTATTAAAGGAAAATTTTATTTGGATACAGTTGGACCTGAGATGATGGTCATGAGCCAGTGTTCCTCTTAGGGCTTGTCATCTGAGTTTTTAGACCCTTTGGGGAGACACAATCACAAAATTCATATTTGCTGGAAATTCAGGAACATTCCTAGTAATCTCTGAGGTATTTAAAACAAAAGATGAAACTTTTCCCCTTGAGTGTTAGGGATACTAAGAATACTTCAATAAAAAATATCAAACTTTTGACACCATGTGAAAATTAAATTGCTTAATCAAAACTAAATAATATTTTCCTTAGTGTTTTAAAATTTCTATAAATTACTCCAAACTCATTTCATTACCTCTAAACACAGGAACATTTAAAAAATTTTTCAAGCCATTTGTCATTTTGGAGTACTATATGTGAAAACAAAATAGTGATCCATTCTCTGTCTATAATTCCAAATAATGCAATCTGGCTTCCAAGCCGTTGTCTCAAACTGTTGTATGTCTACAGAACATACATATTCATGCAGTTCTCTGGCTCAGACCTAATTTCAAACTCAGGACTTTTTGTCAATGTAATTTATTGTGAATTACCTTATTATTTCTTTTTTTTTTGAAACAGAAAATTTACCCCTTTTATTTATGCATTGCAATTGCTCTATATTTTACTATATTATGTAGAAAATACTGAAAATATAAGCTACTTTGTACAACCAAAGACAGATGTTGACTCCAAAGATAAACTGTGTTTTACACATGGACCCTTTTCCTATAGTTAGTATTAAATTATTAAATATCTATTTATTTTGTTAAAATGATTATTTTACATACTCTCTAAGTACATCTGCATTACAAACATAGATCAGTGATTCTCAGAAATTACCTGTTTCTAGAGGCTTGTTGTAAAGGAAGTGCACACCAGAAAAGGGAGAAAGCAATAACTAGCATATCAAATACATTTAATAAAGTAGGAATTCCATTGTAATATCAAGGATTCAAAGCAGAAATATTAACATTACATATAATGTACTGCTACATGGAGTGAGGGTTTTTTTTGGTTTATATGTTCATTTTTTCATATGTGCATACATTGTTGGGGCCATTTCTTCTCCCCTGCCCTCCACCCCCTCCCTCTCCTCCTGACCCCACTCGTTTCCAGGCAGAACTTGTTCTGCCTTCTTCTCCAATTTTGTTGAAGAGAAGACATAAGCAAATAATAAGAAAGACAAAACATTTTTGCTAGTTAAGGATACCTATACAGAAAGATTCCTACCATTGCTTCCATGCACATGTGTATTACAACCTGAATTGATTCATCTCTACCAGACCTCTTCACTACTTCTTGGTCACCTACCCATAGTGGCCTCTGTCAGTTTAAGATTACTATATTAGCTTCTCTACCATGGGCAAATCAAAAACTTTCAAGTTTTGGGTTTCCTACCTTTCCCTGTTCCTCCTGTATGTGTTCTCCCCTTAGCATTGACCGATGTCCAATAATATTACTGCATTTGTTTTAGATCTAAAGTCCGCATATGAGGGAGAACATACGATTTTTGACCTTCTGAGCATGGCTAACTTCGCTTAAGATGATGTTCTCTGGTTCCATCCATTTACTTGCAAATGACGAGATTTTATTCTTCTTCATGGCTGAGCAAAATTCCATTCTGTATAAATACCACATTTTCTTAATCCATTTGTCAGTAGTGGAGCATCTTGGCTGTTTCCATAACTTGGCTATTGTGAATAGTGCTGCAATAAACATGGGTGTGCAGGTGCCTCTGGAGTAACTTGAGTAGCACTCCTTTGAGTATATCCCTAGCAGTGGGGTTGCTGGATCATATGGCAGATCTATGTTTAGTTTTTAAGAAGCCTCCATATTGTTTTCCAAAGTGGTTGTCCTAGCTTACATTCCCACCAGCAGTGTACGATGGTTCCTTTTTCCCCACATCCTCACCAACATTTTTTGTTGGTGGTGTTTTGATGATAGCTATTCTAACAGGGGTGAGGTGGAATCTTAGTGTGGTTTTGATTTGCATTTCCTTTATGGCTAGAGATGGTGAGCATTTTTTCATGTGTTTTTTGACCATTTGGATTTCTTCCTATGAAAAGTTTTGTGTAGTTCAGTTGCCCATTTATTTATTGGTTCATTGATTTTAGGGGAGTTTAGTTTTTTTGAGCTCCCTGTATATTCTGGTTATCAGTCCTTTGTCTGACGTATAGCTAGTAAATAAAATATTTTCTCCCTGAGTGAGATTATTTTTCAAGCTAAATTGAAACCACACATTATATAAAGTTTAGTGACAAGCAACCATGTAGACATGCTGCACCATCAATCAGTTAAAAAAAACAAACAAACTCAAAATAGGAAGCAAGCCTGGGCCATTGCTGTCACTGAGAGGCAATTTCATTTCCTAAACTAGTGGTTTTCTGCCTACCATGCTGAAGTGAAACAAACATCCTGTGCTTGCCTGGCCAAGGGCAGTCAAGCTCAGGCTCTCTAGTGGAGGAAGATGCATGCACATCACAAAGGCAGACTCAGAATGGCCAGAGAGGTTTGAGATGTAGTTCTTATTCCTGGGGTTTGTATTTCAGCTGGACACACAGAGTGGTGTCACCTCCTGGGAGCTTTTAAAACTCTGGAGTTATCAAGTGTCCTGCTGAGCCTGGATGACTTAATTCTTCCCCACTTCTTCTCTCACCCAGACTGGGAGAAGCTGGAAGTGCAAGCTCTGAGAGAGGACTGAAGGCCTGAAGCTGACCCAAGCCAGCAGCACACTGCATTCACTGGCTTTCCCCATACCATGATGCCCAGCAGTGCTAAGCTCCAGGGACAGAACCAAAGCCACATTCAGCAGACACAGGTGGATTTTTATCTTGATAAATCTGAAATGCCAATGTGCTGACTAAGACTGAAAATCTTTAAAGTAATTGTCATAGTATATTTCTTTATCAAACTTTTAATAGTTCTGTCATTGTTTAACTATGATAGTAGCACATTTTATTATTATTATTATTATTATTTTGGTGTTACTTGGGTTTGAACTCAAGGCTTCACATTTTTAAGGCAGGTACTCTACTGCTTGAGCCATGCCTCCAGCCCTTTTTGCTCTGGTTGTTTTGGAGATAGGATCTTGATTTTGTCCAGTCCAACCTGGACTGTGATCCTCCTGATCTCAGCCTCTTGCATATCTTGGGATGATAGGTATGTGTCACCTCATCCAGTTATTGGTTGAGAAGGGGTCTTGCAAACTCCCTTTCCAAGCTGGCCTCAAACTGTCAAGGAAAAGTCTCAATGAGCTGCATGGGTGCACAATCTGGCACTTTGCCCAAGTATAGTTTAAGATGGGAGGTCTGCGATCTAAGCAGGAATAAGATGCCAGAGAAGGGTTCCTCTGAACTTCTTCATTTTCTTACTGGTGTTTTCACTGGTGCTGTGGTGGGGATTTATTTTAAGAAAAGTCATACATAGATAGCAGAAGTCCCTGTAGTTTTGTTATCTCCAGACCCCAAAGGCCATCCCTTGTCCACTGGCTAAGTAAGCAAACACTCTAAGAATCAATATGGGCTAAGGAAACTGGATGTGACTTAGATTCAGATTCACAGACCTGGGTCTGCTTGGATAAGAATTGTATGCTGTTCTGCAGAGAAAAGCTGAGTATAATTACATTTGGTGATCCAAAGCTGGAATTCTGGAAAGAGGAGAGAGGCTAGCTGTGTGTTTATAGTACTAGGACAGAAATGGGAATGGCTGGGGTGTGCTGGATCACCCAGAGCCCTGTACCTTGCTGTACAAACACAAATTTCTCTTGCCTGACTGCTTTCAGTCTTCTCAGAGTGGGGAGTAATGTTTGTTGGTGTTTGGGCATTTCCCATGTCCACAACTGTACTGAAATGTCTCTGGTGTAAGCTGGCATTCAACTAGGGGTTTTCAGCCTCACCTATTGGAAGCAGCTTGAATAGTCAATGACTTCTTCAGTAGAACCAAATGGCTCAGCAACTAAGAAAAGATTGACAAATAGGACTACATGAAATTAAAGAGCTGTACAACAAATGGTCAAAACTGAAGAGGCTGCCCACAGAATGGGAAAAAAATCTTTGTCAGCTATACATCTGACAAAAGAGTAATTACCAGAATATATAAGGAACTCAAAGACTACCTTTCTCCCCCCCAAAAAAACAACGATCCAATGAAGAAATGGACAAATGAACTGAATAGAGCTTTTTCAATGGAAGAATTCCAAATGTCCAAACCACACATGATGAAATGCTCAACATCCTGACCACAAAGGAAATGCACATCAAAACCACATTAACACTCCACCTCATTCTTGTTAGAATGGCTACCATCAAAACACAAACAAGCTGGGAGCCAGTGGCACAAGCTGGAGCCCATGGCTCACACCTGTAATCCTAGCTACTCAGGAGACACAGAGATCAGAAGGATCCCATTTGAAGCCAGCCTTGGCAAGTAGTCCATGATACCCTATCTACAAAAAAAAAAATCACAAAAAAGGACTGGTGGAATGGGTTAAGGTGTAGGTTCTGAGTTCAAACCCCAGAACTAAAAAAAACAGACCACAGCAACAACAAATGTGGATGTGTGGAAAAATGAATCATACACTGTTGAGGGGAATGTGAATTAGTATAACCACTATAGAAAAGAATATGGAGGCTCCTCAAAAAACTAAAAATAAAACTGCCATATGATTCAGCAATTCCACTTCTAGGGAATTCCTAGGAATTCCCTGAAGGAATGTAAAGGCACCTGCACACCCATGTTTATGGTAGCATTATTCACAATCCAAGCTATGCAAATAGCCAATATGCTCCCCTACTGATGAATGGATTACAAAAACATGGTACTTATATACAATGGAACTTTATTCAGTCACAAAGAAGAATGAAATTTTGTCCTTTGTAGGAAAATGGATGGGACTGGAGAACATCATCTTAAGTGAAGTTAGCCAGGCTCAGAAGACCAAAAGCAGCATGTTTTCTCTCCTATGTTGAATATAGACCTAATACAAATACAGTAATATTATGAAAAATAGGTCACACTAAGAGGAGGTCACATACAAGAGGGGGAGTTAAGAAGGTGAATATGGTTGATGTAGTCTCTACACAAGAATGAATATAGAATTTTAAATCTGTTGAAACCACTAAAGTAGAGAGAAGAAAATTAGAAGTGATGAACCAATTCAGTTATAATACATATATTCATGGAAATGTCACAAGGAAATTCCCTGTGTACATATCTTAAATAAACAAAAATGTCATTTTTTTTCCATTTACAAAATTAGAGAACAGGAGGATAGAATAGGCCTTGCCTCTGGGGGTGGGGGGGTAGTACCAGTGGAAGAGCAGAGGTGGGGAAAGGGTTTGGGAGGGTGAATATGGTGCAAATACTCTGTACACTGTATGAAAATGGAGAAATAATATCTGTTGAAACTTTTCCAGGAAATGGTGGGGAGAGGGAGATGAAAGAGAATGGTGGAGAGGATGAATTCCAGTATGATATATATGATATATTGTAAGAACTTTGTAAATGTCACAATGTGTCCCCAGTACAGTAATAAAAAAAAAGGAATGTGCTGAAATAGAAATTAAAGGCAGAAAAAACCTAATCAATGTAATTAGAGCTAAAAATTTCACAACTCTAGGGAAAGAGATGGGCATCCTATTATAGAGGCATTTAGGATCCCAAATAGTCATGACCAGAAAAGGACCTCTCCACATCACATTGTAATAAAAATTCAAGAGTGCAGGAAAAGAAAGAATATTGAAAGTTGCAAGAGACAAGGGCCAAGACATTTACAAAGGAAACTCATCAGAATTACTTCAGACTTCTCAGCAGAAATCCTAAAAGTCAGGAAAGCATGGGATGATTTATTTAAAGCCCCTAGAGCTAAAAACTGCCAACCAAGGTTACATCATCCAACAAAGTTATTCTTTAAATCAATGAAAAAATGAAGACCTGCAAGAATAAACACAGTGATAGCATTCCTGTACATATTCCCAACAGGAACAGATCAAATTGGGGCAGATCTCCCTTTTACCAGGCAAACCAGTGCAGAGGTGCCCCTTCAAACACTATCTTCCAAAGATATTTACAACTAACAGGGTATTTACAACATGGAGGAGATTTTATTGCTGTAGAGATGGCTTAGGTGGTGCTGGTGGTTAGTTTAAAAAAAAGTCCAGAATGGGTATCTGTTTGTTTAAGAGAAGGGAGTCCCATTACAGGTTTTTTTTCTGGTTGCTAGCCTGCCTCAGTTGTACAGATACCCAGGTTTAAATGTTCAAGGTGGGTTAGAGAAGCATAAGGAGCCCTTAGAGAGGGACAGGAAGAACATGGTGTTATTTAGATTTCCAGGCTTGTCTCCCTAATGCAACATTCCCAAAGTCTTTGAAGCTTCAAGAAATCTCAAAGAACACAACCATGACCTATCATCTAGAAGTAACCCTACAATTAAAAGGGAATATCTGGTCTCCAAAACTCTGAGAAGCTATTCTAGGGATAGATGGGAAAGTCACCTGGGTGCTCCTAACACCAGGAGGAGAAAGCATGAGAACTGAGTAACCTGTGGATGTCAGCCAGAGCTGTGACACACTGATGGTGATGGTTCTCTCCCAGGAGGACTAATGGAGGTTTTCTTGTTACCATTTTTTAAGTGCAGCAAACAGGTTCTTAGCTGGGCAAAGAAGAGGAAAGCAGATTTATTGGTTGGAAATGTCTTCCCTGACCCTCAGGAAATAATTTTTTTCCAGAACGGATAGTGAATTTTTGAGTAGAAGGCATACTTTTCACTTTTCAGAAAACATTTTTCCAATTTTAACTTTTCTATGTACAAAAGTAACCCAAATGAATGCAATAGTAAAAGAACACTACTTCTGCATCAGAGATTCTGTAATTTTTGTTGGAAAAAAATTATCTCTTTGGAGAGAGAAAAATAACTAGAAATTTGTTGACAAAATCGAGGTGTTGGCAAAGTTACCAAAGTAGAATATTGCACAAATATATATGTATAACATATGGAATCCTGTTTAAGATTGTCAGTCACTTCCAACATAGTATTTTCTTCTTGTAGGTAGGAACTATCTTAGCACTCATCAACTGTCCCCATATTCTGCTAATATATTTCCATACATGTGGAAAGACATAGTGATCATATTTATATATTTAAATTTTGCTAAAATTATTTATTTTAGAGACCACACTGTTACAAATGTTTGGCAAATCACTTAGATCAAAAGGTCAGGCACACAAAATACTGAGAATATCAAGAGATACTGATCAAATGTATTTATTCCCTATAATAAAATAAACAAGTTTTGCCTGAAAACATGTTCCATATACCTAAAGTATAATAATCCATAAGAAAGCTTTGAACAATTTTAAGAAATGTTTAGAGGCGATACAAGCTACTTTGAGTGGTGAAATCTGGAGCACTCCAGAGCAATGCTGTCCCCAACATGTCTAATTCCAGGAATCCATCCCTACCCTTGCAAGATTTATTTCATAAGTCAAGTATTCACAGTAATCTCATGATTTGGGAACACTAATTTGTGTCTGTGGACTGATTCTTTACCACATCTCCAGAAAATACAAGTTTTTGATAATATAAAATACTCCTTTTCATATAAAAAATCTTTTTTTCAGGAAGCTATTTAGGGCAGTTTTGACATCCTTATTCCTCAGGCTGTAGATCAGGGGGTTCAGCATGGGCACGACAATGGTGTAAAACACAGAGGACACTTTCCCTTGGTCCTTGGAGCTGACTGATGATGGATGCAGGTACCTGAATGCAAGAGATCCAAAGAAGACAGCAACTGCTGAGATGTGGGAGCTGCAGGTACTGAAGGCTTTGGACCTGCCCTCAGTCGAGCGAATGTGGAGGATGCTGACAATGATGAAGATGTAAGAGCCAAGGATGGTCAGGGTTGGTACAAAGATATTAAAAGCACTTAAACATAGAACTACTACCTCATTGATAAAAATATTAGAACAGGAGAGTTCTAATAGTGGAAAAAGATCACAGAAATACTGGTTTATGCTATCAATGTTACAAAAAAGCACTCTTAGCATGCAGACTGTGTGAGCTGTGGCACCAGTCAGGCCCATTACATATACCCTAATGACCATCCAGGGACAGACCTGATAGGACATGGTCACATTGTATAGCAAGGGGTTACAGATGGCAACATAGCGGTCGTAGGCCATTGCAGTCAACATGTGGCATTCTGATATAACAAAGACAAGGAAGAAGTAGAGTTGAGTCATGCATTCAGGGTAGGAGATGATGTTTTTCTTCTTCACAAAGCTAACCAGTATTTTTGGGGTAATTCCAGTGGAATGGCAGAGGTCAATGAAGGACAGATTGGTAAAGAAAAGTACATGGGGGTGTGCAGGTGGGAACTAAGCAGGATCAAGGTTATCATGCCCAGGTTCCCCACCACTGTTAGCGCATAGATTCCTAGGAAGAGAAGGAAGAGGGGCAGCTGGAGCTCTTCTTTATCTGTTAGCCCAGTAAGAATAAACTCAGTCACTATGGAATGATTTCCTTCTGCCATCTTCTTTGAGGAATTTTATGTAGGAAGAGAAAAAAAATATTGAAGTAGAAACTTATTGTCCCACAACACACGAAGTGTCACACAGAGTTATAATCTTTAAAGACACTACCTCTAGTTCTCTGACACCTCTTTATGTAGGCTTGCAGTCATAGACCCTGGAATTCCAATAAATACAGGACACGTGAATAAATACGAGATAGAACTATCCCTATTCGTATTCTATGCTATAACGGTAGTTATTAGTACCCAGTTCTTGATCATCAAAAAAAATTGACAACTTTGTTCAGTCTGCAAGAAGTTTTTTTGCTTTATTTGTATTCTTCCTAACTCTTTAACAGAGAAGTATTTCTATGTTAAAATAACAGCATCCACAAAACTACAACCAGTGCAACTTTTAACAGTGAAAGACTTAAAGACTTTCCCTATTTTGTTCATAGGTTAAACTATACACTTCCTGTATTTTATTCAACAGTATACTATAGATTCTACTTAGGGCAACCAGCCAAGAAAATTAAGTTGGAAATCAAGCAATAAAACTCTCTCTACTTGTATGTAATATAATCTCGTATGTAGAAAATTCTAAGAAATCTGTAACAAAGAACTGTTAGACCTAATTTAAAAATTCAGGAAGGTTGTAGAAACAAGATCAATAAGTAAACTCAACAATTAATTATAAAATCCATTTGCACCATCATAATAAAGTACTCAGGAAGAATTAAACAAAAATATAAGACAGCATTCTTAAAATTATAAAACAAGACTATAGTGAAATGACACTTCATATCCATCAGGAAGGTTGTAAGGAAAAAAGACAGATAGATGTGAAGGAATGGAACATTTATGCATTACTGATATGATTGTAAAATGATACAGACTGTTCAGAAAAATAGTTTGTTCATTTTCAAAATATACAACAAAAGTTCTCATATGATCCAGTGATTTCCATGCTTGGTGCATGCTTCCAAGAATTGAAAACATACATGAACACACAAACTTACACATGGCTATTTAAAGCAGTGCTGATTATAATAGCCAAAGAGTAGAAGACACCCAAATGTCCATCCTATTATAAGTGGACAAGTAAGGTGTAGTGTATCTAAAAATGGAGCATTATCATACAATAAACAGAAGTGAAGAACTGAGATATGATGCATCCCAAATGAACCTGAAAGATGCTAAGTGAAGGAAACCAACAATAAAAGTCTACACAGGAAGTGTCTAGAATAGGAGAATTCAGAAAGATAAAAAAACAAGTTAGTATCTTCCAGGCACTGTGGGAAGGATGTAACTGCTAATGAGAATGGGACTTTAGTTGGGATGGTGATGAAAATATTTTACAACTGAACTTGTTGGATAACTACAATGTCCTAAAATTCTGAATAATTAACTTAAAATGTAAATTTTATAATACATCATCTACATTACAATAAATGTGATATAAAATTAAAACCACAATACAATAATATTGATACCATGTTGATCAGGCAAAACATTCTATGCAACTTATTATTTTGTCATCCTTCTGGAAGGCTTTCCCATTTAGATAATGACAGATCTATATGTTTATGGCAAATATGCTTATTAGGATTTCTCAAACAATGTGGCATTTCACTTTCCCACAAACAAAAAAGTACTATATTTACTCAATGCTTTTGCTATTATAATTTTTGTTTCTCCCTATTACATAAGCTAGAAAAAATATAGGCCTTTCTAAATATTCACTGTTTAGGAGTTATTCACACAAAGAAAACACAATTTAAAACAAATCCTCTATGTCTTTTATCAGAAGAAAAATTAACATGCACAAAAAAGTAAACATAATTAAGGAGGACAAAAATCACAGAATAGCTGAAGAGACTGTCAGAAAATTTCCAGCAGACAGTGAGATACCTGAGCCCTTTTTTTCTTTCACTCTCTTTTGGCCATCTCCTATGGAGGACAACCATCCCCAATTTTGGGCAAATTCTTTACTTTCCTAAAAGAGCTTAAGAATGTCTAGAGGTTGATATAGTTAACTCAAGATCAAGCCAAATTGCTGATTTTGTAATGCAAGAACTGATAGCTTACTAGGTATACTTATAGAAGCCATTTTATGTTTTTAAAAATTCTCCTGATTTTACCTCTGTTAAAGAAACTGAGGTTCCACATTGCTATGGTTTGAATGTGTCTGCAATGTTCACGTGTTAGAAACTTAATTCATAATGCATCAGTGTTGAAAGGTGGGACCTTTATGGAGAGACTAAGTCATGAGGCAAATGGATTAATGTTGTCATTAGTGGGTTAGTTATCACAAGTTTAGGTTCCTAAAATAAGGATGAGTTCAGCCTCTTCTGCACTCTTTCAAGTATGTGTGATATTTTGTCCTTCACCCTTCCATCATAGCATGGCTCAGTAAGAAAGCCCTTACCAGGTGTTTCTCTGACTTTGGACATCCCAGCTTCTAGATCCTTAAATAAACTTCTTGTCTTTATAATATTACCTGGTCTGTGGAATTGTGCTACAGTAGTACAAAATGGACTACGATACATATCTTTCTATATTTCTGACTGTTGCAATTGTTTTTTCTGTTCATTACCTCTCAGAGGTTGCCCCAGTAAATAATAGGTACCATCACAGAAGCTCCATTGTTCCTGCCCAATCTTTGTAGCTTTAACTGCAGGTGTGGGACTCTGACTCATTATGTGTGTCCAGCCTCCCCTGAAGTATGACTCTGACACATGTTCTTAATTCTACTGCTTTCTGATCTGCTTTGCTATCACATCCTGTATGTTTGCATGCATTTGACCTTGGTGGAGAATTCCCATATTACCTGTCCTTCATTAGTTGCTTTTGTTTCCCTTTGCTGCATCTTAGACAGGAATGAATCATTAATGCCAAAATGGTTTAAGAGAGTAAGTTTTGTTTCTTGAAACAACAGTTTTATTGGAGAAGTATTGATATAGAATGAACTGCACATATTCAGTGTGTGAAATTTGATCAGTTTGGACATACCCAGACATTCATGAGACCACACCACAATCAAAGTAATAGATATGTCTAAATCTCCCTAGTTTCCTTGTGTCTTTTTGTTGTTCTTGTTTGTTTGCTTTTTTGGGTGTGTATGTATGGTCAATATACTTAATATGAGATCTACTTTCTTAAACTTAGGTGCACAATACCATATTGTTGACTATAGCCACTTTATTATATAGAACATCTTTACAATGTATTCATCTAATATATCTGTACTCATTGAACAACTACTCTGTTTCTTCTACCTTCTAGTCCTGATAATCATTACTATACTGTTACTGTATTGTATAACAATCATAGTATAAGTAAATAATAAACTTTACTGTTATTGATATTTTATAGAAGTAGGATCATGTGGTATCTGTCCTTTGTCACTTGCTTATTTCACGTAGCATAGTGTCCTCCAGATTAACCCATGTTATTTCAAATGGCAACATTCCTTTGGAGAAGAAAGTAATTGTGTTCTTTCAAAAGTAGTGATGACTCAGAACCCTCATTAGATTGCTAAAATATACCCAGACTCTTTGTTTCATTTGATCTTTACTAGATCAATAGAGTAAATGAATGGGGCAGTCCTCAGTTATATTGATAACGTCTTAGCTAAACCTCTTGTATCATATTATGCACATGACATACCTATGTAATGTATCTGAAAACAGAGAACAATGTGTCTTTGTTATGTGAACATGGCGAATTCCTAAAGACAAGTTACAAAATGAGAAATCTAGACTTATTCCATAGGACTTTACATTTTACCTTGTGTTGAAAAAAAGCATTCTATCAATAACTGAAAAATATTGTTAATGTATAGAAAATAATGAATACTTGTGTGATGATAGTGACTCAAGAATATTTTTGTGCTGTGAATGTGGACTGATTATAAAATAAACTTCCTGTGTGTGTCCAGGATAGAAATAAATGATATAGAATCTTTGCTTTTCAGATTGCTACAACCTAGCAGAGGCAAGAAAGGCAGACTAGACAATGGTATACACATCATGATTGGGTGGGTCCTACAGGACACAGTTTTATCCTACTAATGAGTTCCATAAAGGCTTTTAAAGAGAATGCAGAGTCTGGATGAATGAGAGAAATAAGCAAAGTCTGCCTGCACACTATTCAAACTTTAAGAATCAGTGACATAACATTTTTCCATGTTCAAAATGTGAATGCAAAAAGAAACATCAAAACAGACCAGTAATTTCAAAGGACTCATTATAAGAGTATCTAAAATGAAGGAAGTGATAAGCATACAAGATAAATTGTATGGGTGAATTATGCTTAATTTGGGGGCTACGTTTTATGATGGTGGGTTATAAATTGTAATTATTCAAGAAAATTGAAGATTTATGTAAAAGTAATTTACACCTAGTATCTACATGACTAGTGTAACCAATCAAGATTAGACTTGCTTTCTATTATCTCAAAGGGCAGAAGTACAACTAATGAAATATGTGTTGCCTGAACTTCAAAATTCCTCTATTTTGAAACATGCCTGGAAAAAATAGATGTTGAAAGAATGCAAAGATAATTTTCTGTTTTCTGATGTGTAACAGCAAACTATAAATAATCACTTCCGAGTAACTTTAGGAAATTTCTATTATGTGTGGTGATTAGAAGTCATGAAGGTCCTCCAGCATTCTGAGGTTGAAAGGTTCTAGGACAAATAGAGTTCAGCTACTCACATTTCTTTACCTGGAAGCTTCAGTCCTGGTTATATGTGAGCTACAGACCAACTGCCCCCTGAGTGAAACAACTGTTGATGTTGATGGCAACAGTTCAAATAAGAACTCCTGAGCTCTTTCACCTAGGAGATCAGAATTCAGGTCTCAAGTTCTGAGAAGGTCACATACACATTATCTAACAAATGCTACAATTGTCCTCATAGCTTCCCAAGGCACATACCAAAATGACGTTATGCTTATGTCAGGTTTTGATACATGAGTGGCATTACAAAAATATATAGAAGGAAGTTCCCTAAAAATTTCATTTCACCAAGGGTTAACTGTTGGGGTGTGAGAGCAAATAAGTTTTATTTTTACCCTTTTTCTGACACTCTCATTAGCTCCCTTGTGTATAATATTCTCTTGTTTTGGAAGAGTAGTAATCATTAGGCTTAAGGATAGAAATTAAAACCTACCAGATAAGGCCCTAGGAGGTCTTTATGACAATAATTTCCCATCTGAAAATAATCTTTGAAACATTTGAAGCCATGATTTCAATTCTATTCTGTTTACTTTAGTCTTGAAAAATAGCCAATTATTTGTAATTATTGCACAAAATTATTTCTTATGTATCTTTATTATTTTCTTTTTATTTTTGAATTATCATACATTAAAATTATGAGGGCATTTCTTTGTTAGAATTCTATGCATTGAACAAGTTCACCCCTCCATTATATTTCCTTTCCTCCTCTCCCTCTTTTTCAACAGAGTTTGGTGGGTTTAATTATTCTGTCTTTCTATGCATATGTATACCATCTTTATTATTTTCAACACACTTTATATTACAACCTCAGAGAAGGGGTTATGAATGAAAATCCTGACCTAATTAACTTTGAAAATAGAAGAGATTTCAGGATTTTTGATCAAAAGAACTGTGTGATCATTGTACTGTAGTTGATAAAGTTGATAGAGTTGTTTCCCATAAAGTTACAGGCTAAAAATTCTGAATCAACTGCAATCATATACTAGGAATTAACAAATAAATAAATGAGCAATAGATAATGACAATCATGTTTTCTGAAATGGAAGATTACATATAAGAAATGGAAGATTCCATTATGAATCATATGGTACTGAATGAGAGTAGGAGACATTAATATGAACCAATTTGCACTTATTTTATTTCACACTTATATAAATGCACAATACAAGTAACAAGAGCTGCTTGTAGAAATAGCTAATATTAAGTTTGGACAAGGAAGCTACAAGATATGTGTATCATATTTTAGTGCCAGAAAAGAAGGAAATCTTACAACAAAATGGTGGGAGAATTTCAAAGGGGTCCAAGTATCAAATAAAAGGACTTTCAATATCAAATTTGTTCCAACAAACTGAGTAAAAAGATAAATACACTAGTATGAAAATTTAACTCAAAATACAAAATGAATATATTGCCACTCATTTCAATAAGTGATAAACAAAGGAGAGGTAGCAGACAAATATACAACACAAAATAATTCCAAATTTACTTAGTTACTCCCTCAAATAAGTGGACTACAATCACCCACCCCTGAAGTGTGGGTTGCAGATAATGACCTGTGACACAATGTGACGTGAACTGTACCTTACTTCTCTGGTCTCCTTTCAAACAACATAACCTCAACCTAATCATGATTAAATAGACCAGCCAGATCTAGCTATAAACTATTAAGCACTATATGTTGTAAAACAGTAAGCACTATCCTCAAATTTATTACAGCACACACGGGAAAAACTGAGACATTGTGACAGTCTAGAGGAGCCTAAGATGCTGAGAACCATCTGCAATCCTATATGGAATTCTCAAGGAAAAAAATGACAACTAAGAAAATCTAAATAAGGTATGAGCTTAGGAGTAATAATGTGCCACTATTGGCTCTTTACTTGCGACAAGTGTATCATTGTAATGTTGCCAAGAGGGAAAACAGGCTGCCAGTTTTTTTTTTTTTATGGGAAACTTCTGTAATAATCTTGCAAAAAATTTATAACCATTAAAAACTATTCTTAAATTAAAAATGAATATCAAAAAGTCCTGCCTGCTTTCTCAAAAAAAGAAAAAAAATTCCTTAAAAATTTTCATGCAATTTCCTTGCCCTTTACATCTCTATCTATCATCTATCTATCTACCTACCTATAATCTACTCTTTTTATATGTCGGAATCTAGTTTATTTTCTAATATGAACTACTATGGCAGGTCTTCCATCTTTTGATTTCAAGTTTTTGCCTCTGAACAGTGTGTGAAAGTCAGACTACTTCCTCAAGAATTACAGGAAGATAGTCTCAGTTCAAGGGTTGAGGCTGGGATCAGTTCCCTGTTCCCAGAATGACTGTGAGACTCTTTATGCAGACATTACTTTATTAGAATCAGCTTGTAATTACAATGCAAGATATTCACTTCCAATACATGTAAAAAGTACAAATGATTATATTTCATGAAATACAAATGAAAATAATTACTAGCTCTGTTGTAGGAGTCAGGTTCTTTCAGACTATTTCATTTGTTGAAATACCCATGGCAGACTGAGTATGGGAAATCCTTAAGTAATTCTTTCACTTTATACTCCTCTACCCACAAATCATATTATCATAATCATTAACACTCAGTAAAATAATTGGTATTAAACAATTAAAATGAGAGATTTGTGTTGAAGGAAGTTGTAAGACATACTTCATGACATCATAGAGACCAGGTAGAAGACTGCAATAAAACAGTTCAGAAAAGGAGAAACAATGCAAAGCATTGCGCAAATGAGTCAGAATTCAAGTGGCTGTCCATACGGCATTCACTGTGTGCTTTAGAATCAGGGAAGGCTGTATGGATGAGGTTAACATCAACTAACAATAGAAATAGTACTTGCAGATGAGTGGAGTGAGATGTTTATAAATAGGACATGGAATGAGCAGTGTGTATTGGGATAGTGGACTTGTTTTAAAAAGAATGAAGCATTTTCCCCAGGAGATGAAGTTATTAGGTAGGGCTTTGAGTTGGATGAAATGATATTATTCTTTGAAAGCCATGTGGAGTTGTTTAGACATAAGGTTTATTAACTCATTCTGTTTTTTCAGCTTTATTGAGGTGTAACTGGTAAACAAAACTGTAAATAGTTTACGTATACAATTTGATAAATTTAGACCTGCGCATACAGGTTGATTTCACCACTCTCTACGTGTAAGCATATCCATCACCTCCAGATGGTTCACTTTGGTTCTTCTGTTTTATTTTTTATTTTTTTTTATGTGTGTGTGTTATTAGAACACTTAACCTTAGAGTACTCTCTTAAGTTTGCAAGTGCACCACACTATATTCTTCACTTTAGGAATCATTAAAGTATTTGTTATTTTGCCACTGAATTATTTCATTGAGCATAATGTCTTCTAAGTCCATCTCATTAAAAATGGTAGGATTTTTCAATTTCCCAAACTGAACAAAATTCCATCACTCACACACACACACCTACACACACACATTCAGTTTCTTTATTCACTTCTCTGATGCTGGTTACTTCCATTTTTTCCCATTGAGAATAATACCGAATAATACCGAATGAACATATGAGTGCAGTTATTTCTTTGAGAAATAACTTCAATTTTCAATTGAAATTGAATTCAATTTCTTGAATATATAATCATGAGTATCTTTCCTAAATCATATAGTTATTTAGTAAGTATATAGTAAGTCCTTATGAAATACCAAACAACAAGCTAGGTATTGTTTGTGAGTTCTTCATTAAGGAGAAATAACTCTTGAGTCTTTATTAGTCATAGACCCTATAGACTTTAATTTTCTCAGGGAATATTTTCAAATTAGGAAAGCAGTATTTACAGTGAGTGTGAATTATTCTCATTGTCTATCATTATATATCAATTAATTCCATTCTGTTTTTGAAAGCAAAAGACACATCTGTTTGTGTAAGTGCATTCATTGATGTCCATGCAATGACAAAACAACTAACAAAACATTTCTCAGAATCAATCCCTCATTAAGCCACAACCAACTGCCACCTTGGGTTTTTTGGCTGTCCTTCTATTAAAGCCTGTGCACATGTATGGGCTGTTCAGGTACTTATTTCTTCCCACTTAATATGTATTTTCATATATTATCTAATTTTGAGGAGTCATTATGAAGATATGGTATGAATTGTTCATCTTGTTTCACAGATGAGAAATATAAAACTGATTGTATGTTAGGAATTTTTTTTTCTACAATGTACTTTGAGTGAGAATCTGTGGAAGGCTGCATTTTTAATTAACAAGTTAAATTTGAATTCAATAGCTATAAGTCATCCTTACTTCTTATCTCCCATTGGGTGGTTTTTGTTAATTTGTGACTTTCAAAAAATTGTTCTTTCCTCATATATGTTATCACAAATTTAGGCCTGCTTTCTGAGGATGATAGTCTAATGCCAGATGTGCTCTGGAAACATTTGCCATATTATTTGGAAGTGTCCTGTGCTGGACCGATTTGTTCAGTGTGGGAACCTAGGCAAGTGACCTCATGGTTCAGTTATCAGAACTTTGATACAGTTCTTTGGATTGGATCTATGCTTGCACAGAATGGAGACAAGCCCAGAGGTTCATATAAAACTTTATGAGATTGCTTCTTTTCAAAATGCGCATACTCTCAGAGAACTACATTTGTATTTATCATTTGTAACCAGAATAAAGTTAGAAAATAGTAGAAAAAAAGGAAGAGAAGGAAAGGGAGTAATGAAAAAAGGAAGGAAAGAAGAAAGAAACCAAACAAAGAGAAACATTCTATATAGATTCTAAAAAATGTTGAATACATGAAAACAGAAGAAAGGTAGTTATCATGCATTGAGAAATGGGGAAAGGAAGATCAAAGGGTACAAAATTGCAATTACACAAGATGAATACATCTTCCCCAAATTTACTGTACAGCACAGGACTACACTTAATACACAAGTAGTTTTCCAAAAGAAAGAGTTCAGGTCTTTTTATCGTACAGACAAAGGAAAGTAATTGCAAAGAGATTGATAAGTTAATTTGCTGACTGTAATAATCATCTCATCATTTGTATCACAAAATCATGGTTGAGATGGGGCCTTTGGAAATTTTTGCCTGGGCTGGCCTCAACCAAAATCCTTCCCACTTCTGCCTCTGAAGTAGCTAGGATTACAGGCTTCAGCCACCATGCCTGGTAAAACTAAAATTTTAAACAAATATAATTGATATATTAAGAGTGGAAATAAAGTGAAATCACCTAAAATGCTTTAAAGCAGAGAAGGGAAAAGTGAAATGGAAAAAAGCCAAATAAAGAAATGCAATAAACATAAAGTAGTGAGCATAGTATTAATATAATTATATAAATAACTAACATGAATGTTATAAATAAATGATCTAAAAGACAGAGCTTGTTATAGTGCATAAAAAAGATACAGTAAATGTGTACCAGAAACCTTCTTTAAAGACTTAACATAATAAAAATATATTATGCTAACACTAATTACAGAAATCTGGAGGAGCAATGTTAATTTCAGACAAAGCCAACTCCTAAACAAAGAAAACCCTAAGATATAGAGATGAGCATTATCTACTAAGAGGAAGACACATAATCCTAAATGAGCATGTATCTAACAAAGGAAGAGAATACATGGAGTTAGTTAATTACATGGGGATTTTCTTCTGGCCAGTGAGATTCTTAGAAAGCAGATGGACTATTCTGAAGAAGTAGTGGCTGAGTTGGAAGAGGAGCATCAGATGCTAAGCAACTCTTAGTGAGACTGTGTTGGAGTGGGGCAAGATAGGAGTAGAGTGCATGAAGTCTGTATAGATCTGTGCTCCCATGTTGGAGCCTCTGGATTCAATTTGAGTGGGAGAATCATGAGACAATGATAACTGTCATACTTTAAAGCAGCAAGGAATAAATTGCAGGGTGAAGGAAACTGAGATATAAGAATAGCTTCCCTCTGGGTATCCTGCCTGGCCTGTTATCAGTTCTTGAAAGCACAGACAGTTCTTTACATTTTCCTGAAACAAAAGGCACCAACCTTGAAAAGGGCTTAACAAATGTTGAAATCATGAACCCAAACTGCTACATTATTGTAAGACATTTCATCATATAGATATCACAAGGAAGAAGTAAAACTTAAAAACTGTAGTTGGTTCCTCATTTTAAAGGAGAAGACAAGTGATAAATTGGTCTTCCTTCCTTCCTTCCTTCCTTCCTTCCTTCCTTCCTTCCTTCCTTCCTTCCTTCCTTCCTTCTTTCTTTCCTTCCTTTCCTCCTCCCTCCCTCCTGTTTTTCTTTTTCTTTCTTCCTTCCTTCTTTTCCTCCTTCACCTTCTCTTCTACCTTTCTTTCTTCTTTTTCTTTTCTCTCTCTTTCTCTCTCTCTCCTCTCTCTCTGTCTCATTCTCTCTCTCTCTCTCTCTCTCTCTCTCTCTCTCTCTCTCTCTCTCTCTCTCTCTCTCCTTTTTCTTTCATCCTGTACTAAGTCCCCATGAGCTACCCTAGTCTGGAAGCTGAAAGGTGATAAAAAGGGAGATGAAGAATAAATGCAGTTGTAAATTATCTGCCTAATAAATGTAAATTACAATTTTCATGTGCAGATGGTAAGTCTTTAGTTTCATGGTCTTTATGAAGCTGTCTCTTCTGAAAGTACATAGGTAGGTGTTATTGAAATGGATGATAGAGTCAGAACTCTTCCCAATGGGATAGAAATTATGTATTGTTAGAGCACTGTTAAAGTATTGTGAAAGCTCTTGTTGTAAGTGTCCTTTCTGAGCTTGTTACTTTAACTGAGCTGAAATACTGGGGGCTTGGGAGTCTTAACTCCCTAAGTGACAACTGCTAAACCCTTTTCCAGGGCCCAGTTGCCTTGAGCAAAGAGTGCCAAGCAGGAAGCCAGGCTGCCCTCATGCAACACCCAAAACATGACCCTAATTCCAGAAGGTACTGCCCCATCAAGTAGCTTGTACCAGAATTCAGTCCAACAGAACACCTGTGATTGGTGCAAGCACAATCCTTCATTTGCATAACACACTGATCATGTTTGGTACAAACATAAGGGGACTTCTGTGATTGATGCAGATACCCTTCCCCTTTTGGCTATATACTCAGGCTGCTCAATTCATTTTGTGAACAGCTGGGAGTCATCTTCCTAATAAACACTTTCAAGTGATCTTGCCCACCTTTGCTGAGGAAATAATAATACAAAGAAAAAGAATAGAAGCAGCAATGGCACGGTGGAAGTGACTTTGATACCAGGACAGTAGTAAGGCCAGAAAACTTAGTGGTCCTTGTAAAACTGACCACAGCAGTGGGGGCAGGCAGTAGCTGGTAGCAGAGAATATATGTGGGCAAGGGGGGAAGTAAATCTGATGGCAGTTGGTCAGGATAAGCTGGTGGAGAGATACCACCTACTGCAGGAGCTGTAACAGTTAGGGCCCCAAGACCTGTGCCATCAACCCCCTAGCTGTCTGAGTCATTGGGCCTGAACCCTTAGCTCTGAACCCTGTGCTGCACCTTAGCTATAAGGGGCCTTGGGTATAAACCCTGAAGCCCAAACTCTTTAATACCACCCTAGCTATGAAGGACCTAGGTCTCAGTCCAGCTGCCCACTCTCATTCCATACACTGCCTGGAAATACCCACAAGGGCCTGGAATAACTAGAGGGGCTTCTCCTTGCCTATCCACAATTTCTATCTAGGAAAAGCAAAAGGAACCCAGCCAGCTAGTTTGTAACAGTATCTAGATGGCAGATTTGAATACAAGCTAACTTTGTGAAAATACTGAGCAGTTACTTCTATAGTATAATGTGTATGCAAGTTACCTGGGAACTTTTAAAAATACTGAATCCAATATACTAGTTCTTGTTATTGCCCCAAACTCAGCATTTCCAATGGGCATAAAGGTGATGTTATGACTTTATACCACAGGTCATTCTCAGCCATGGACAAACCGAGAAGAAACTTTTAGGAATTAGACTCTGATGCAGTCAGTTTGCAAAACAGCTTTAAGAAACTCAGGACTACACTATCCACTGACTTAGAGAATGATACTGAGTTCCTGCTTAGATTTTTTGAGTATTTAAGCTGATAGTAATAAATTCCTAGTTAAATGCCTCCGTTTTAAAAATGGTGACATTAAGATCCTAAGGGTTTAAATCATTTTCCATCATCATTTAACTACTTAAGTGCATTTTTAGGATTCTTACAGTAGTTTTCTGACCAGTGCCTATTGCTTGCTTTATATAAGAGTAAGTCAGCCTGAACCCAAAGATATGGGGCCAGGACACAGAGTCAATGTGTGCACATCAGGAAAATTGGGACAGAAAACAAAGGATAATAAAACCAATGCAGGTTCAATGAAGCATCCAGTGAAAGACCAGATACATCAAAATAAGTACTGAAATAGTCATTTTAATATTGATACAACATTGTGTTTAGGGAATAATACATCACTTAGGGTCATTTACAATAAAATAAGGTGTGTTATTGATATGAGAAGCAAACATGGGGAAATCATTCTTCCACATGCAGTGACCAATACAAATTCAGGATCCAGGAAAGCTGTCATTAATCCTACTTTTTCTTTTATTATACTAGATCACACCATGATTTAAGAGTCCTATTGGTTCCAGCTAAGTGTAAGAATTTTATAATAGCCCTCTTACAAGGTGTTTAGTGATTAAGGAGAGACAGCTGTCTTCAAGAAGTACAACTTAAACCAAGTTGCTTTGGCAGTGGAAAGAAATGCATGTAGTTGAGGTTGACAAATTCCAATCAGAATTAATCAGAAAAGGTCTCAACATGCCAGCAATCAGAGTGGGTGTCTTGAGCCTCTCTCCTTGTGACTTGAGGGTTCATTCATCCTGATATTGTTTTTTGACTTTACTCAGTTTACTCCTTCACCTACAAATGGAAGACTTAAAAGCTTACTAATAGGATCTTGATAAGCATATAAAATCATAATGTGCAGATAATACAGATTATTCTCTAACTCAGGCATTCTGTAGCATCAAATCTGCCATGCTTTATTGGGAATATATGGGACCAGTTTTCTTGTCATCATTAGAAAAAATTGGAGGAACATTGCTGCATAGAAAAGCTTTGAACCCTTCCAACAAAGGGGACAAGTTTTGAGATTACCATCATTTGTAGAAGTTATGCATTGGAATGTTGATCACTTTGAAAGGGACCTGGAACAAAGAGGCAAGGTACTGCTGGAGTCTGTTACTTTTATGGCAAGAAACACACCTGACAGGTAAAAAAAAATTACAGCAGAAGAGAAGGTGAAGGACAGGGCAATAGTCAAAAACAGGCTCTTCTTCTAGATGGTCTCCTCAGAAGAAAGATGGCAAGATCCACTGATGACTTCAGCAAGGTACTATCAGGTGTGTGGTGGCACCTATGAGGAGGAGAGAAAAACCTGGAAGTGAGGAGGGGAGGGGGGAAGAGAGTGGGGGAGGGGAGAGGGGGGAAATGACCCAAACAATGTACGCACATGTGAATAAATGAATAAAAATAAACAAACAAATAAATAAATAAATAAATAAATTTTTTTTTTAAAAAAAAGAAAAAAGAATCATGGTTGAGAGACAGCATGTGTGAGAGAGGCTTTTCTGTCAGTGTCCCATTTGCCCTACCTAATCATCTTTCCTGAACTCCACTTTATTTTTCCTTTCTCTATTTTCTCTTCTTTCCCTGATTCTCCATTAATCTTCTCTGCCCCCAGAAACACTGAGCAGCACTGAGATAATAAACACCCAAGGAGTAAGAGCTCTAAGTTCCTGTCCTACTCGTAATCTGCTAAGTACTGACAGACAGAGAAAAACAAGCGCTACTTTGTGCCTGAAAATCTTACTCCCCATCCATGTCCCTTTTCTCTTTACTCACGTCCCCCTACCTCCCCTCACACCCCCCAGTCACACTTTTCACTCCCATTCTGGCAAGGAAAAGATTAGATGGTATACTAGAAAATGTCTGAACCAGAAAAGAGTATGGAGTGACTATGAGGAAACTCTCCTGCTCTTTCTCTGCCAGGCCTGGGTCACAGCACCTGAGAGACAGCTGGTTCCTAAGAGGGAAGGAAAGGGTTGTGGAATTACACTCTTACCTTCATGGTCATGAAGCCAGGACACAGCCTTGCTTTCCAGAAGCTCCACTCACACTTCAACTCCTAAGCATTGGCACACAGCCAGAGCACAGCCAGGACTGTGGCCCAGCCTGAAGAATCCACACACTGTGTAACAGACAGACTTCCCTGACACCCAGGATGGGGCAAGAAGCTCTCAAGAGCACACAAAGAGCTTCACTGCCTCCTCCTTTGCCATCCTCCAAACTACAAGAAGCTGGCATCTCCTGGTCTCTCTATCTCCATGTACTATCTGCAATGCATAATGCCAGGTCCTGAACCTCAGAGCGACAATTCATTGAGTGTTAGTGTAAAATGATCTTAAGTTTTAAAACCAGAGTAACTACCAGCTCAAAACTGAAAACCTCTAACACCCACAGACAAAGATTACCCAGCTGTGGTTAAAAAAAAAAGAATACATTTGCATAGAGTTTTTTATATTTTATAAATTATTTTCAATTTTTTATTTACTTTAAACCCCAACCCTCAAACTCTTGGGATGAGTTAATACTGATCACCACAGTTTTTTAGAGACAGAAGTGTTTCATACAGAAATTAAATGAATTGCCCAAAGGTAGCCTTCTAGCAAATTACTGAGGTGGGAGAAAAGCCACATATTCTAACTGTAGTCCTATTACTCAAAAGAAAGTCTCACTATAGAGCTAAAAACTGTTGCTCATGAGTTTTCACCCTGTGCTCCCTAAATTTTCAGGTTTTTGTATCAGCACATCAAGTGAAATTCCCCTTTTATATGTTAACTTTTTGGTAAGAATGTGGTGCTGGGATTAAAACCTGGGCCTCAGGTATGCTTGAAAGGCACTCTACCTCTGAACTACTCCCCAGCCCTGACGACTGTTTATGTTTTGAAAGAGCTATCATGTGTTCTCTCAATGATCTCATTTCAGGTCAAAATATCCAGTTTCTTCACTTGTTTTTCTCTTTGGTGTACTAGCGTTTGAACTCAGGGCTTTGCACTTGCAAAGCAAGTACTCTACTGTTTGAACCATACCTCCATTTCATTTTGTTCTGGTTATTTTGGAGATGGGGTCTGGCCAGCTATTTGCCTAGGCTGACCTGAATGTAGTGAAACTGTTAGGTGGCTCCCATGAACATTTTGTCTATCCTAACTTCAATTAACTTCTTTTAAGTTCTGGAATAAATTCTTTGGTAGGGAAGAGAGCAATAATTGAGTTTTTATCAGGGGTTAAAAGCAGGTCATGCTATGGGGAGGTTCATATATAAGAGAACAAGAGTAAAGAAGGAAGTTCAGAAGGTGAATACAGTTGATGTACTTCCTATACAAGAATGAATGTAGAATTTTTAAAACCGACTAAATCACCATAAGAAGGGGTCTAAGGTGGAAAGGAGAAAAATAGAGGAGATGAATAAATTGTGTTTGCAATACATATATACATCTTAAACAGAAGTGTCATTTTTTGCTTTTACAAAATCAGAGAATAGAAGGGCAGAACAGATCCTATGGCCGGGGTGGGGGGTGGTACCAGTGGGAGAGGGGAGAGGTTGTGGGGAATGGATGTATGAGGGTGAATATGGTTTAAATACTCCATACACATTATGTAAACAGAAAAAGGAGACCTGTTGAAACTATTCCAGGAATGAGGTTTGGGGGGATAAAAGAGAATGGTGGAGATGCTGAACTCTAATATGATATATTGTAAGAACTTTGTAAATGTCACAATGTGTCCCCAGTACAACAATAAAAAAGTGTGCTGAAATAGAAATTAAAGGCAGAGAAAACCTAGTCAATGTAATAGAGCCAACAATTTCACAACTCTAGGGAAAGAGATGGATATCCTACTATAGAGGCATTTAGGACCCCAAATAGTCATGACCAGAAAAGGACCTCTCCATATCACATTGTAATAAAATATCAAGAGTGTAGGAGAAGAAAGAATATTGAAAGCTGCATGAGAAAAGGGCCAAGACATTTACAAAGGAAACTCATCAGAATTACTTCAGACATCTCAGCAGAAATCCTAAAAGTCAGGAAAGTATGGGATGATTTATTTAAAGCCCTGAGAGCAAATAACTGCCAACCAAGGTTACATCATCCAACAAAGTTATTCTTTAAATCAATGAAAAAATGAAGACCTGCAAGAATAAGCACAGTGATAGCATTCCTGTGCATGTTCCCAACAGGATGTGCTCCAGGATATGATAGACCTCTTGTAAACTCATGTTAATTGCAGCTTCACAATAGCAAAGCTTTGGAAGCAGCGTAGATGCCCCACAACTAATGAATGGATTAAGAAAATGTGGTATATATGCACAATGGAGTTTTATTCAGCCATAAAGATGAATGAAATTATGTTGTTTGCAGTAAATGGATGAAACTGGAGAAGCCAGGCTCAAAAGGTCAAAAGTCGCATGTTTTCCCTCATATGTGCAAGCTAGACCTATAAGATAAATGTTCACACAAATACTTATATGATCATAAATATATATACTTATATTTACATATAAAATATATATATAATGAGAGGGAGAGAGTGAGAACAAGATTGCATTAGTGGGTCTGTCTGAGGGGATTATGGGAGGCAGGAGAGGAAAAGAGAATGTTTGAGTAAAAAATGTTGAGGCAGTCCATCTATGTATGAAAATATAATATAATGCATTGTAACCTGTTGAATAATAAGGAAGCAGGGTTATAGAGAAAGAGTAAGTTAATCAGGTTAATCTGATTAAAGAATGGTATATACATGTATGAAATGTTAAGGCTAAAACCCCTTGAACTATCAATATACATTTTAATAAATGAAGGTCAGGAAGATAAAACAGATCCTTTCCAGGAGTGGGCAGTGGGAGGGAGAAAATCATAAGTAAAATGTGCATGAGAATGAGTAGGGTGAATGAATTTTGTATGCATATATAAAAATAGAATAATGATATCTGCTGAAATATTTCTAAGTAGGGAGGGAGGGGGTATGAAGGAGAATGATGGAGGGGGTGAATCTAATTAAGATATATTGTAAACACATATGTAAATATCATAATATATAGCTTGTACAACTATTATGTGCTAATAAAATGAAAAAAAAAAAAGCTGGGCGCTGGTGGCTCACACCTATAATCCTAGTGACTCAGTAGACAGAGATCAGAAGGATAGCAGTTTGAAGCCACCCCAGGCAAACACCCATCACAAAAAAAGGGCTGGTGGAGTGGCTCAAGTTGTAGGTCTCGAGTTCAAGCTCCAGTACTGCAAAAAAAAAAAAAAAGTAAAAGAAAAAGAATAAGCGCAAACTAAAGCAATTCATGATCAGCACTACAGAAGATACTTAAAGGAATCCTAACAGAGTTGAGGAAGAAAGATAATCATAATTAGAAGTACTCAGGAAAGAATGAATTTCATGAGAGGAGTTGATAAACAAGTGAAAATAAGGAAAGAATCAAACATGTTCAAGTTAATATACCAGAAAACTCCTGTGATAAATAAGAGAGGAAGAGAAAAACAGAATCAACTAGGAAAAAAAATCCATAATAAAATCACACGAATAAACACATACCTCTCAATAATAACTCTAAATGAAATGGTCTAAACTCCCCAATTAAAAGACACATACTGGCTGATTGTATTAAAAACAGATCTAACTGTTGTATGCGAGAAGGAGACTTCATGGGCAAAGACACACACAGAATGAAAGCTAAAGGATGGAAATGGATACTCCAAACAACTGGAATCCAAATGCAACCTGAAGTCTTACAAAGTAGACTTAAGCCAAAAATAGTCAAAAGAGATAAAGTTAACTGTAAGACTTTATTGTAAACACCTCTTTCAATGTTGATTTTTCCTTTAAGTGTGCTGAGATGTTGGTGACTGGGGCAATTTCATTTCCTTATTTACAGTTTTTAGACCCTTCCTTGGCACCCTGGCTGCCTTGAATGAAAAATGTCAGCCAAGCAGTCAGCCAGACTGCCCTCATACCAGTACTGGTTGCTTTGAACACTCCATGGACACATTGAAGAGGCTACGCATTGAAGCACAACTCTGGCTTCTGAGGACACTGTCTCAGCACACTTTGCACAGAACTGTTCGCCATTACAAATCAGCAAGCTCCTGATGGCCCTGCACCCATTTCCACTCAGGCAAGTTGGGAGCCCATCCCCTGGCAGCCCAACAGAAGACCTGTGATTGGAACAAACACAGTCCCTCAATTGCATAAGGGACTGCCATGATTAGTATCTGTGTCATGATTGGTTCAAACACATGAGGGGTCTGTCAGTGATTGGTGCAGACATGCTTGTCAACTCCCTGGCCCCTTTCTTGCTGTGAAAACAGACTGTTAACTCACTTTGTGAACAACTGGGAGAAACTTTCCTGTGCTTCCCCACTGCTGTTGAAACATTAGGTTCCAAAAAAGACTCTTTGGAGTGGTTTTGCCTGCTTTTACTGAGCTGGTAACACAAGGAAAAAGAAAAGGAAGTAGCTGCAATGGCAAGAGCCTCCTGGTAGGAGCAGCCTCCTGCAATCACAGCTGATCAGCCAGACAAACCTGACAGGAGCAGTGGGGGCAAGCAGCAGAGGCATACCTATGGGCAACAGTGAAGTGACAGTGACAGTGGAGACAATGAAAGTGAAATGATGGCAGCAGCTACAGAAGTGGTAAAAGTAAAGGTGACATTGGTAGAAAAAGTGAAACTGATAGCACAGGGATTGGCTGCCAGAGAGACCCCTCTCCTGCAGGTGCCTGCCCTGGGCACAAAAGAACTATATCCTTAGGCCTGGGGCCCAAACTTCATACTGCTGCCCTAGCTGTGAGGGACCTCTGATCCTGAGGAACAAACTCCATGTCCTTGCCTTACCTGTCAGGGGCTGCTATCCCAGCTGTCAAAGGTCTGAACCAAATGTCGCTGCCCACTGTCATCCACTCTATTACCTAGAAATACTCACCAAAGGCCTGGAGTAACTGAAAGAATTTCTTCTCTTCTACCCACATTTTCTATCTGGGTAGAGCAGAAGGACCCCAGTCAGCTATTTTGTAGCAGAAGCAGTGAGCTGCAGTGCCTAGTCTAATGTGATCAGTGGGAAAGAAATCCATACTGTATAGTATATTCTGTTGCTCAGCTATAATGTTTAATATGGCAAGTGTATTAAATGCATTTTCACCTATGATATAATGATACTTTCAACTTATGATAGGTTTATTGAGATATAACCCCACCATAAATTGCAGAACATCTGACCCATGTTCAGTCTACCTGAAAATATTACGACATATATGTGGAAAATGAAACCCATAAATAACCAACAAATCGAAAAAGAATTCACAAAGAACTCAAGCATTGGAACTAGCAGGAAAAGATTAGGAAATTAGTATTATGAACAAGCTTGGAAACTTTTTTTTCTTTTATTAAGCACTACATTTTGGAGGAAACTTAAGTCTGCGGCCTCAACTGAACCTGTGTTGTGTCTTTTTTTTTATTGTTTTATTATTCATATGTGCATACAAGGCTTGGGTCATTTCCCCTCCCTTACCACCCAGTCCGCCCTCTCCCTTCCCCTCCCACCACCTCAACACCCAGCAGAAACTATTTTGCCCTTATCTCTAATTTTGTTGAAGAGAGAGTATAAGCAATAATAGGAAGAACAAGGGTTTTTGCTGGTTGAGATAAGGATAGCTATACAGGGCATTGACTCACATTGATTTCCTGTGCGTGTGTGTTACCTTCTAGGTTAATTCTTTTTGATCTAACATTTTCTCTAGTTCCTGGTCCCCTTTTCCTATTGTCCTCAGTTGCTTTTAAGGTATCTGCTTTAGTTTCTCTGTGTTAAGGGCAACAAATGCTAGCTAATTTTTTAGGTGTCTTACCTATCCTCACCCCTCCCTTGTGTGCTCTCGCTTTTACCATGTGCTCAAAGTCCAGTCCCCTTGTTGTGTTTGCCCTTGATCTAATGTCTGCATATGAGGGAGAACATACGATTTTTGGTCTTTTGGGCCAGGCTAACCTCACTCAGAATGATGTATTCCAATTCCATCCATTTACCAGCAAATGATAACATTTCGTTCTTCTTCATGGCTGCATAAAATTTCATTGTGTATAGATACCACATTTCCTTAATCCATTCGTCAGTGGTGGGGCATCTTGGCTGTTTCCATAACTTGGCTATTGTGAATAGTGCCACAATAAACATGGGTGTGCAGGTGCCTCTGGAGTAACAGTCTTTTGGGTATATCCCCAAGAGTGGTATTGCTGGATCAAATGGTAGATCAATGTCTAGCTTTTTAAATAGCCTCCAAATTTTTTTCCAGAGTGGTTGTACTAGTTTACATTCCCACCAACAGTGTAAGAGGGTTGCTTTTTCTCCGCATCCTCGCCAACACCTGAACAACTTAGAATTCTATGTCCAGTTATATATATTATAAAAATAAGATAAATGACAGATAGTTTTTGAAAAAATGAAAACCTAAGGGATTTGTAACCAGTAGACTGAGTAAGAAATGCTAAAGGAAGTCATTCAAGATGAAGAAAATACAAATTGCAAACTCAGATATACAAAGAATACTGAAAAGAATTGGGAATAATAAGTAAGTGGAATTTTCATTATGATAAGCAGCTCATAACAGAAGACAAGACATAAAAACCTTAGATGTCAATGGACCCAATAACAACACTTCAAAATTTATGATGTGGACACACAAAGGAGAAATAAACAAAATCATGGCTGGAAAGTTTTAGAACACACCTTCTCTTAGTAATTGATAGAATAAGTGAATAAAATTAGTAAGAATACACAATATTTGAACAATAATATCAACCAAGATGACCCCAATCTGTAGGACATTATACCCATCCAACTTCTGAATATGTTTTCTTCCAACACATATAGAACATTTGCTGTGTTAGATATATGTTGAACTATAAAAATGATTCAAAGACTATAGAAGGATTGAGATACTTGAATATTTTCTCTGATCACAATAGAAAAGAACAGAATCGATAACAATAAGACATCTAGAAAAGACCAAAATATTTGAAAATTAAAAGTAAAACTTTAAGTAACTGATGGATTAATTAAGGATTTAAGAAAAAAATTAGAAAATATTTTGAACTGAATAATAATGAGAACACAACATGTCACAATATGTGAGATATTCCAAAGTTGTGCAAAGAGGTACTTCAATGGTTATATATTAAAGAACAAGAATCAAGGTTTAAAACAGTGATTTGATCTTTCACTTTAAGCATGAAATATAAGGTTCAAGTAAACCTAACAAAAATTTCTTCTTCTTGTCCTTGTCCTTCTTGTCCTTCTTGTCCTTCCTCCTCCTCCTCCTTCTTCTTCTTCCTCTTCTTGTGCTGTTCTAAGGGACAATTGCCAGTAAAGAAGAATTTGGTGGGTACCACAAGAATTCCCTAAGAAGCATAGCACTGCAAATTGTGTAGCATTCTTGAGGCAAATGCATTTAAGACATTTATTTCCCTGAATAAACATTAGCTGAGCACTTACAGTATGATAAACACTGGTAGGTCCTATCTTCCCTATGAAACAAAGTTCTCCATTATCAAATCATTTGACAGCTAGCACAGAATATTAGATGTGCAATACAGTTATTAAAATGTAGAGCAGATGCAGAAACTGCCTCAGGTCTAAGGTAAAGTGAGATTAGATTAAAGGACCATTTATTTTACAGAAACATTCTGGTGAGCTGATAAAATAATCACAAAGGATTTTCTTGTTGTGACAAAGAAAACCTGCTATAAAAGTAATAAAGTTTTACGATACACCTATTCAAGTAAATTAATTATTTAACAGCACACTCTGTGGATATAGAAATATACAGGAAAAGCCATTGTTCTTAGATTCAGGTTAGTAACAAAATTATATCTTGGAAGAGTTGTTATATTTTTCCTTCTGGAATTAAATGGAAACATAAAAACTGAGTGATTTAATAGTAAACCTTTTCTATTTAAAATTCTTTTCTCTTGCTTTCTACAAATGAAGTAAAGCAACACTTTCAGCTTAAATTATTGAAATGACTGAGGGGACTCTTAAAAACCTGAAATCCTTGTATTCATATTTTTATCTTTCATTGCATATTTTTTAACAACTACACTTTAACCAGCATTGGAATGCATTACCAATATTCCATTACCCCAAATTACCACACACATATAAATATTTGTCTGAGTTATTGGGAATGTTTAGGCATTCAATTTAGGGAAAAAATAGTCTAGAGTATAAAAGTGGCTAAGACATAGAAGAATAAAGGGCACAGAAAAATTTTATGCAAGTATGCTGATATTTACTTTCTTAAATGATCATTGTTTCTTTATGTTCTTCTCCCTTCAAGAATTCCATAGAGAACAGGTATGTATTATGGCATCATAGTAATAACTGCACAAGAGCATAATAGCACAATAGTACATTAAATGTAAGTTTTCTTCTTCGAGTTCATATAGTTGATGCAAGTTAAAATAACACTTGAAATAATGAAATTTCCACCTCAAATTTGTAGAATGACTATGTCCTTAACCTTGATTTCTTAAGACAGTCTTAGAACTGCTACTATTAATTGCTTTTTAAGCAGGATGGGGTGTGACTGATGTGACAGAGCACCTGCCTAGCATGTGTGAGACCCTGGGTTTAAACCCCTGGACCCATCCCCACCAAAAAAAATTTATTCTAGACAAATGGCTCTAGTTTTGTATGAACGGTGAAGTTTATGGTATTATGATTTAATTTCATCTCAACCACTTCTCCCTGTCTCTGTAGGAATCTTGAAAACTCACAGCCTCACAACTACAGTAACTCACTAAAATAATTGACACACTCACCTGTAACTTCTTCTTATAAGTAACATCTATCAAAACCATATCAAATAAAAAACCTTCACTTTGCAGTAGGATATATTGAAATAAGTTATATTATTAAAAGATGTTATTGATGATGTAAAGTCTTAAGTGCAAGACAGAATTTTCAGACAGGCTTAAATTCATACAATTTAAGACATCCAACACATATTTGGTGGCTTAAGTCAGCCTTTAAGCCCATGTTTATAGAATTAGATGATCAGTTTATTAGGTTAGCATCCTGCTGACTCTGCAGCAAAAAAATGCATTCTGCTAATTATGCTATTTTATTCTTTACAAGCATGTGATTGTCCATTGAATAAAATTGTTTTAAAAAGGAGACTCACGAGGATCCAAGATGGCAACTAGAGGGAGGAAGCATATAGCATGAGCTCCATAAAGGAAAAATGTTGCAGAGATGCTGGAGCTACACTTGGCAGGAAAATATGACCAAGAAAAAGCAAACCTCCTACACCCTGAACCTCTAGCACACACAAAGCTTCTCCATACCACATTACACTGAAAAACCAGTAGGGCTCCCATGCAGCCAGACACCAGCTTCTAACCTGCCTGGGAGAAGTAGACCAACAGGTGAGCAAATAAGCAACATGCGTTGCCCCCACAGTCACCCCTGGAATAAAACCAGCATAGCCCCCTGGACAGTCTGACCCCCACCCTGAAAAAAAACCAAAAACCAAAAAAACTAAACAATAAACAAGGACCTGAAAAAGACACAGAGCAAAGAGGGCACCTTGAGCACATCACAGAGTGGGGAGGGGCAGTCCTCCTGGAGAACTTTAAATAAATAAAGCCTGCAGCAGTAGCCAGCTTGCAGGACTCTCCACCAGAGAAGAGAAGGGCAGGCCCCCACGCACTTTAAATAAAAAAAGCCTGCCAGAGAAGATGGATGTGGCAGCTCCCGCTGGTGAACTTTAAATAAATAAAGCCTGCAATAGTAGCTGGCTGGCAGTAGGTGGCAGATGAGCCGCAGCCTAAAAAAGGGCAGCTAGCACTTCACAGAGATGTCTTCTGACCTAACCACCTGGCAAGACAATGACAGTGCTTTTGTTTAAATACCAACACCAGGACTGGATGCTGAAGGAGCAACACCAGAACTACTAAGACTGAAACTTCATTGTTTCTGGACCTGAAATGAAATTTTTATTTCTTAATAGTTTTATGTGTCTTTCTATTTTTTATTATTTTTTCTTTTTTCAGTTTTTTTAATCTTTTTTCTTTTTTTCCTTTGGTGCGATAACAACGAGCTACTACTCAAATACCAACACCAGGACTGGATGGTGAAGGGGTAACACCAGAACTACGATTGAAACTTCATTGCACGTGAACCTGGGATTTTTTTTCTCAGAACTTGAAGATGAAATGGTAATTAAAGGAAAAACTGAAGAACTAGTTAGACAACTCAAGACCTGTGAAAGGAACATGCAAGAATTCAACAACTCCATCAAAAGACCAATCCTGAGAATGATGAGCATTGAAGAAGGAGAAGAGGTGCAAGCAAAAGGAATTTGTAATATATCCAACAAAATAATAACAGAAAATTTCCTAAATCTAGAGAAAACTATGTGCATTCAGGTACAGGAAACCTCCAGGACACCAAACAGACTAGCCCAGAACACATTATCATTAAAACAAAAGGCACAGAGAATAGAGAAAGAAAATTGAAGGCTGTAAGAGAAAAAACAAATAAAATACAAAGGTAAACCCACCAAAATCACAGCAGATTTTTCAAGGGAAACTTTAAAAGGTAGAAGAGCATGGAGTGAAGTACTCTGGGCACTAAATGAAAATAACTTCAACCTTAGGATACTCTACCCAGCAAAACTATCATTCAAAATAGAGCAACAAAAGTCTTCCATGATAAGCAGAAACTAAAACAATATATGACCACAAAGCCACCACTACAAAAGATTCTTCAAGGAATTCTGCACACAGAAAGTAAAAGCAAACAAAACCATGAAAACGCAAACCACAGGAGAAGAGAAGGCAAGAAAGTAGAGAGTAACATTGATTTAGCTGCACACAATGAAACCCTTAAACAGCTAAGACAACTACATGACAGGAATCACCACATACCTATCAAAACTAACACTGTGTAATGGACTTAATTACCCCATCAAAAGACAACATTTGACAAACTGGATTAAAAAGGAATATCCAACAATTTGTTGCTTACAGAAAACCCATCTCATTGACAGAAACAAGCACAGGCTTATGGTGAAAGGCTGGAAGAAGATTTACCAAGCTAGTAGTTCCCCAAAACAGGTAGTAGTAGCAATACTTATCCCAGACAAAGTAGACTTTGGATAGGGTCTCACATTCTTTCCTGGGCCTTCCTGGACTGCCATCCTACCTGTACCTTCCACATAGCTAGGATTATGGACATGGGCCACTGGGCCCAGCTTTAGTGTACTTTTCTGGACTACATCTCTGGTTAGGGCAGCTGGTCCAGAGAATTAGTGTGCCAAGGGTTGGTGGGGGGGTGGGGGGCCACTGAATAGTACAGTGTCTGTCTATGAGGAGCTCCAGGCTGTCTTTGAAAGCCTTGTTCCTAGAATGGTATCCACCTAACACTTCACACCCTGATTAAATCATTAACCAGAATCAGCTGGATGAAAGGAGTTGCAACTACTACAATTGAGTGATAATTACATTTCCTGCACATAGCTGTAAAGATAGTAAAGGATCTTATTTCCTCCCTACTGTTTTCTTGCCAGGAACTTTATCTACACTTCTTCAGGCTAAAGCCAGGACAGTGCCTCAGCTCAGATGATAGCAATTTACTGTACACCAAATCTACATGCTGAAGAGTTCAGTCCTATAATCCATACTCAGCTTACCTCTGCTTTCCCTGGTAGGTCTCCCTGATGGCTGTGCCCACACTCTCCTCCACCATAACAAGCACCAATGCTTCCAGGTGTAGCAGAAGAAAGGGTATTGGCTGTGTACTCCTGCAAATGTGAGATGTGGGGAAAAGACCAGGCTTTCTATTCCAATTTGTCTTTTACCAGTCAGATGTCTTTGGGCAAATTATTCATATCTCAATCTCCTCATCTTTAATTTGGAAATATTTGATCTATGCACAAGGTTGCTGCCAGACAAAGCTTTACCCAAAGCCACAACATGAGTTCACAAGGAAATACAACTATTTCCAAACATCCTAATAGTTAAAATTAGAATGTAATCTATGTGATTATTCTTTTTTTTTCTTTCTTATGGCTTAAAGTTACTTTAGTTTTTGGATTAAATTTGATTCAAGATTTGTTATATCTTTTGTTATATCTCTGCAGGAAGGTTTGATGGCCTCTTATCTCTTCTGAATCCCAGGTCAACACAAGTGGACAAGCGGGGCCAGATGAAATCAGGGTCTTAGCCCATTAGTGACAGAACCACATTGAGAACCTCAGGCCTCAGCCTCCCAGGTCAGAGTTCTGACAACTACACAAAGTATTCAGAGACTCCAGGTCCCACAGTCAGGGTTGTAGGAGATGTCAACACAGGGCCACACATGAAATCTTTTTGTCACATGGGGGAGGAAAGTCCTAGAACGACCAAGGACCTTTGCAAGAGCCTATGCTAGAGAGCTTGGAAATGCAATGGTCAGGTTTGTTTGGGTTTGGTGTTTAAGAGAGAAGCTGAAATGCATTACTGTCAGGTATAGAGGTGATTGGCCAGCACCTGGAAAAATCCCCTCTAAACATGGGGATAAGGGGAGGCCTATATGAATTGGGATAGAAGGTGATGGGTGCCAGGACCCAATTTGAATGTGAGACAGTGGAAGGGTGTGCCTAGAAGCCCAGCAGCCATGCCTCCAGCTGCTTTGCTTCAGTTACTTTTCACACAGGTCTCACAATTTTCATTGGGGGCTGGCCTTGGATGATGATCCTCCTACTTGTGTCTCCCATATAGCTGGGATTACAGGCATGCCCATCTAGCACCAAGTGTTCTTAAATATATAAACCATGTATGCTCATGAGTGGAGGAAGGCACAGCAGGTCTACTGAGTGATAGACAGGGGGAAAGTTTGAGAAGGAAAGGGACGTGGAAAAGGCAGGAAACTTGGCCTACATATTGTTCTACCATGAGATGATGGCTGTAGTCTAAAGACACACTGGCATGTGAGTAGGAAAGACAGATGATCCCACTTGAACTAACACTTGAACTAACACCTTGAAGCTCAGGTGGCCTTTCTGGAGGTTGTTAGGTACAGTGACTACATTGCCAGAGACCACACTTCATCCCTTGGATTATAGGAAGTTCCACTGAAATAATGGCCCTCCAAGAGCAACTCTAAAGTTGGTGACCTGCCAGCCACAGAGCTGCTGACCCTGCCCAGCTCCCTCCGTATCAGACCTGGCTTCAGGACTGTTTTGCCCTGACCTTGCCTAGAAATCAGCACTGCACCAGCTTCTTTTGGCTGAGGGCAGTTGAGAAAGTAAATGAAAAAGAAGAAAGAAAAACATGAAAGCAAGCAAAGGGAGAGAAGCCCACATTGTTTCCTTTGAGGGCACCTGCCTCCCATGGGCCCTGAGAACCCACCTAACCCTCCCTACAATACATGAGTCAGCATTATTGCCCACTTTAGACCAGAGAGGACACAGAGGCTCATGGAGTTAAATGACTTGCCTGAGGACACGTAGTTGACTAATGGCAGGGCCAGGATTCAAACCTGAATTGCTGACTTCGAAGCTAACTTGACAAGTCATGGTCTATACTCTCAGGGATTACCTCATTCACTTCTCTGTCAGGTAGTAATTGACATTTGACTCTCTCTGGTCCCATCCTTCCATTACCATGACCCACACACATTAGCACAGAACAAGCCCTGCTGTCTTTGGTTGACAGTGATTGTCCCTGCAGATGTCTGCCTTGTTCGTTGGTTCTTTACCATCACACCCATCCATGCCTCCCACAAGTTCAGACTGTAATGGTGGCCCAAACCATTATCATGACCCTATCCCATCCCATCCACTTTGACTGTCATGGTAAAAGTGGTCTCATTTCCACTGGACTCCCAACTCTTGACTCCATGGCTCACACAATGATCTCTCACCCAAGCTCCTACAGATTCGGTGTTTACACTGAATTCCCTGGACTTCTCTAATCCTGGGTTTAGCTAGTGGACTCTGTATCTTGAGTTGCAGGGCCATGGAGCCAGAGACTGTCACATCTCACAGGTCAGCTCCCTGCCTGTGAGAAGCAACACTACTCAGCTAGCAACTTCCAACATCTCAAGCAAATCCTCCTGCCCTGACCCCCACTGCTGTTTCACTGGATCAGGGAACAATAGGTCCAAGAATAGACAAGTAGAAACAAAGGACAGAGGAATCAAGAGGCCCAAAGTCCCCACAGATGGCCAAAGAAGATAGCTTCAGGACAAAAGATACACTGTGATCAAAACTATCAGCCCCCAAAAATCCATGGGAACTAAGGGGTAGCTCCTGCAATAAGAACAGGACCTGGAGGCCATGCTGGATGCTCACCTGATGACTCCGGAGCCAGGGAGTTTCTGTTTCTTTCCATTGCAGACTGCTCTGGCCTTTGAAAGCTCTTCCTTTCTTGTGCAGGTCTCGCTTCCTCTGTTTTTTCTCAGGTCTATAAAAATGTGTCTTAATTGCCCTCCTTTTGGAGGCTAAGTATCACAAGGCCCTCCAGTTATTCCTCCTAGGGTGTTTGCAGAGCCCCAGGTCATCCTAATGTCTGCCTCTGATCCCCTCCCATGTACCAAAATCTCTTTTAATGCAGCACCCTTACCATAAGCAAAACAGGACCCAGGGCTCTCAATGTTGTCTGTCTTGAAAAACACAGGGTGGAATGTTTTTCATCCAGACACCATACTCCAATTTCTTAATGTCATTAATTATTTTCTGGTTAGTGGACACTAGCACAACACTTTCTGAGGTTAAGAAAGTCACTTGAACCTGGACTGCACTCAGATCATAGGTCTCCCATTCTCTACTGGGATGGTTCATATTTAAAGCCTAAACAAAAAATTGTATTTCATTCACCCATGACATTCCACCTTGCTGAAATTGGCCCTGCTCCTCCATGTTGAAATTATTTTGTGTCTTAATCCTACCATCCAATTTGCTATCATACATCTTTACATGAAAATGTTTACTGCCTCCCTATAATCCAGATTCACTATGCTTACTGCACACTCCTGATCTCTCTTGCTTAGAGTCTGGTTTTAAAGAGAAATAAAGTTAGGTGCGATTTACAACAAACTGTGCTGGCTCCTAGTGAATTTCTCATTAACAATGACTCTTGACTCTACCTTTTACTTTTTTGACAATTAGGGCAGGGTTCCCCCTCTCCAATCTTTTAGTAATTTTCTGTTTTTCATAATTCCTCAGAGATGACTGACAGGCATTCCAGTTTCGTTTGCATACAACTTGCCTACTCAAAACTGTTGGGTGTTTTTCTCATTCCTTTCCCCTATCCTGGGCTTCAGTTTCTTGGTCTTTGTGTTTCATTCTGCAGGATCATTAACCTTGAAAGAATTGCAGAGTTAAAAAGAAGATTAATGCTTTTCTTTGTCACCTGTCAACATTTGGTTATCTACTCCAAGCAATAGTTTTTTTTTTATTTATTCATTTATTCACATGTGCATATATTGTTTAGGCCATTCTTCCCTGCTGCCCCCTGCCAAGCAATAGTCTTGTGCATTTTCATTTCTTCTTTCTCAGAATCAAAAAAAAAAAAAAACAGTCTTTTGTTTTATGGTTGTTACCATTCTCTTCAAGTATAAGATCATCTTGCACTTTGGTCATCCTGACTCAGTGTATTAACTCACTCACCCATTGGACAAACTCTTTTAGGGAACCTATAATGACCCTGTTCTACAGCTACAGAGATGGATAAATTGTAGCTCTTTTCCCAAAGAGTGAACACCTCATGGATAGGGAAATGGATTCTTATGTCAATCTTCTCATAATTCAACAAATGTTCCTCCATCTTATCCCCTGTGGAGATAATAGAGGTATTGCATCTTGGTCATACATCCTCCTTTTGCCAAATTCTGCTGTCTGCATATTTGCCCCTCGATATTCTCTCTGCAACCAAAGAATCACATGTCAAGCAACCTGGGCTCTCTGGAGAATGGCTTTGGAAGCCCCACCCTCTGTGCTGTACCTCTTCTGTATGATGTCTTAGGAGAACTCTGACAGTCTGTTAAGCCAGGTCACAAAACAGAAATTTATTCAGCTCTGCCCCTAAGAAGTTGGGAAACATTCTTTCTAGCAAGGGTTTTTCTCTCTTCTACTAGGTCATAATTTCTCCTCAAGCCATGAAGATAAGAAGAGCTATCACATTTTCTACTTTTTTGTGCGGGGAGGAGCAATACTGGGGTTTGAACTCAGGGTCTCCCACTTGCCAGGCAGATGCTCTGCCACTTAAGCAACTCTGTCAGTCTGTCTGGACATTTTCCAGATAGGGACTGCCTTCTGCTAAAAAGCTGTGCCACCATGTGCCTTTTAGAATATGGAGTTACTAATTTTAATTGCAGCCCCTTTCAGCTCTCTCCAGAACACATTAGTTAGGGGAACAAAGTGCTGCTGTCACATTCAGCCATCCTGTAACCTCACGTGACTTCTTTCTGCTCAGTGATGACACCTGTGACTCAGAAATATGTTGTTCCCCTGATAATTCTTGCTTGTGCTACTATGTACAGGCCTGATTTCCTGTTAGTGTATTGCTGTTATTTTTACCTGCACAGGGATTAAATGACTGAGCTTCTAGAAAAGTATAATCAGAAGATGCCAGGAATGGTCAAACAGTTCTGATTTTGTCTTCCTTGGATGAATGACAAAGCAACACGATAATATAATTAAGGTGATTGTGGCATGATAGGAGGAAGAGCTGAAGCCAGAAGACCAATTTCCTCCTTCCTTCTGATAAATCCAAAGTTGTTTTGTTAATTGAAATACAATCTACATGCTATAAAAATTCCCCTCAGAAGGATACTGTTCAATGGCTTTTATTATATTCACAAAGTTGTGAAACTGTAGCTTCTATTTAATTCCAGAACATTTTAATCTCCCCCATAAAGTGACACCGTACCCATGAACAGTCTCTCCCCATGCCCTTTACTGTGTGCTGACACCATCTGGCCTTGTTTGCTCTTCCTCACTCCTCCCTGCCACCCAAACCACCAGCTGTCACCAGCAGGACACCTGAGATGAAGTTCCTCTGGCTAACCCCAGTGCCAGGCTTACTGCTACATCACTGACTGTAAGGATGGCTCTGCTGTCTGACAGGTCACCTCTGAGCACGGAGAAACCGCAGTCTCTTGTCTAACTGATGCCCACAGTGACCAGGTCTCCAAACTGTGAGTGCGGGACAGGAAGCTCTGAGTGAGCGCTACCCCTTAAACCACCATGATCACCAGGGCAACCCACATTTGAAAACAGCCTCTCCAGCATATGTAAGGCCAGACTGAGGGGTTAGGAATATTGCACACTGCTGTGGGTCAGAAGTGCCTGTCTTCTGATCTCACCACACTTCCTACCTCTACATGGTTCCTATGGAAGGGAATATGCACCCCCGTCCCAGGTTTTCAGGAAAAGGTGGGGCTTCATGCTGAGCCCTAAGGGGTACAATATAAAAAGGAAATTCCTGTCTGGCCCCTCATTCTCTCCTTCCCAGGGAGAGACATTTAGCACTCTGCATTGGTTCCTGTCTGTCCCTCCCTGGTTTTTCCTTGTCACTGTAGCACCTCCAAGGCCTACAATTGTGCCTGAAACAAAGCAGGTGCTGTGAAAATAGGTATGACATAAATGAAGGCCACAGGGTGAGCAGAGTAAAGTGGCATAGAGTCAGCAGTCAGACCACAAACAGAAGAGTAGGTCACTAATGTGAGCAGCTCATGCTTCTTTAAAATTTATATTTTAACCACATTTTAAAATGTACTTCACAGGCTCTTGGCCTGACAGGACCATCGTTGGGTAAGCTCAGCTAGAGTTGGCTGGCCTTTCTTCTGTCCTCAGGATTATGCTTTGAGTCTTTCCCTATGGGTTCCTCTCAGGACTCCTCTCTGGAGGTTGTGTCAGCCAACTCAGCTAGAGTTGGCTGGCCTTTCTTCTGTCCTCAGGATTATGCTTTGAGTCTTTCCCTATGGGTTCCTCTCAGGACTCCTCTCTGGAGGTTGTGCCCACTGCACCCTCAGTACAGGTGTGCTGGCCTCCTTAGCTGCCCAGCCACTTCAGCCTCCAGCATGGCAGTCCCACAACCAACTGTTTTTTCAGTCTAGGAAAGTGGTCCTGCGGCTCCACTAGCAATGCAATAATGTGGGGGGACATCTCAGGACAACAGCTCTCACAACTGGAAGTATACACTGAATTGTCCAGACCAGAGAGGAGGGGCTCTGGGCAGTGACACACTAGCTTGATGATCTACCCCTGGGCTATTGCTCCTTAAATAAATGTTCCATCACTTTCCAAAGGATCCCTAAGCTGTTATTCTGTTCAGTGTGACTGCTTGTGCACCTCAGTCCACTCCCACCAGCACCAAATTGTATTTGACAATGCCCCATTTCTCCTAATCCACCCCAGCTGCCAACCTTGCCCCCCATGCTGCTCTCTGTCATCACTACCAGGCACTAAGGACTCCCACTGGTTAAAAATGACATTTGTTTCAACTCCATTTCCTCAAAAATAACAAAACTCCAGTGTACATCCCATGAGCATCCAAGAACATCCCAGGCTCAGTCCTAAATTTTATTTCAGTGGTGCCTAAAGGAGCATAAGGGCAGCCACACCATCTTCAACCCAATGGAACCCTTGTCTCTTAGCATCTTCCCTGGCAAACATTGCTTTGTGCCATTAGTCTTCCAGCAGTCAGAGTATAGATGGGGGTGAGTGATGAAAAGAAGTCAGATATTTGCTGTCCTAGTGAAGATGCCCTCGAGGTTTTCTGTCAAGCTCTAAAATTCTGATGTGTTACTAATTCATGTAGAACCAGCTCTTTTAGCAGTTATAGCATTCATATTATATATGGCCAGGATGTATGCAGGGTTTGCTAGATCCTGGCATTGTGCAAATATGATGCATGGATTGTCACATTTCATCCTCACAACAATGCTAGGGGCCATGCTGTTCGTATTCACATAATACAGAGTGAGGAAACTGAGGCCCAGAGAAGTTGAACGGATTGCAAGTTCACAGGGCTTTAACACACCTTGCTTTCTCTGTAAACTGTACTCTTAATCACTATGTTGAGGTAACCAATGCGCTTTACCTCCTTTTCAACAAAAAGACTAAGGTAGTATCTGAAAAAGAAAAGAAAAAACCAGTAAGCATCTTGTGTTTTACTCTGATAGCCAATGATTTGCAACTTTTGTAGCAGGAATCTCAAGCTGAGATACAGGACAGTGAGGCAATTTAGCAGGAAGCAACATTTTATTGTGCCAGCATAGACCCAGTGGACTCATGTCAAAGGCTGAGCCCTGAGAACAAAGGGGTCTCACCTTATGTACCCTTTCAAGCAGGTTTCAGAAGCAAAAAGCAAGGTCTAACCCATATATGGTTATATACAATTTTATTCGCTACTTTACCCTCGTGTTACATGACTTTTCCCCTCCCAGTGCTACGTGACCCTCTCCATGTTCAGATTCCTCAGGTTTTATCTCTCTGCTTTGACATCCCTACCTCCCTGCTACTTTATCAGAACTCAGGCCTGGTCTGTTTTCTTCTGGTCCTCTTCCCTGCTACACCTTAAGTAAGAGAGGGCAGTACAAATATTGACTGTTCCTGAATCACTGATAACACAGGTGAGCATTTGAAATACACACCTCCCTGAAAAATTCAGACACAGTCATTTTTAAGCAGTATTAATAAGTTAATGAAGTTAGGATATTTTAGGTAAAATGAAACAGGAAATTAAGATGTTTGAACTTCAGCTGGGGCCTGGATGCTAACAGATCAGTCTTGTAGATATCAATAAGTAACTTTTCCATTCATGTACCATCTTCAGCTGCCTCTCTGGTCCACACTTCCTGACACTCAGCAGATGATCTTCTCTCTAATTTGTCTTCTCTGTTCCTAGTCCTCTAGGCCAAGCAGGCTTATCCAGGCATTAGACCTCTGCCAGTCCATAACAGCAGGCTTAACCTGGGAGCAGCTCTTCTTGGCTCAGATTGGAGGAGGAATTCTAATTCACAGAATTCAGCATGACAAGTTAACAAGAAATGGCTATGTGCATTCAGTTCCCCCAAATTCAGCTGGCCGGTAGGTGGAGCATGAGACCTGTCCACATGTCTTTTCATTGAAACCAGAATGAATACCTCCCACTCAATTAGAAAAGGACACTGACACTCATGGCAGAGGGCAAGGGGGTGTTTACAACTCACAGAGAAAGATGCTAGCTTTTGTTGCATTCCCAACATTAGTTCTCCTGCATTTTTATTTTTTTTTTGGTGCTACTGGGGTTTGAACTCAGGGCCTACACCTTGAGTCACTCCACCAGTCCTTTTTTGTGATGGTTTTTTTCCAAGTCCTGATCTCTGCCTCCTGAGTAGCTAGGATTACGGGCATGAGCCACTGGTGTCCAGCAATTTATTATCATTGTCCTCACTCACTCCTCTCTGAGACTAATCTTTCATCACAAAGGCTCTGTATTTCATTCTTTATGACTTGCTTTTCTCCTATGGAAGTATGGGTTTAAATTAATTTCCAAGTACTCATTAAATACACAAATGGATTCTTCTTTTAAGAAATTAAGACATTTCATTATTTTCCTATTTTCAGGACTGTAAAATAGGTACAGTGGAGGGTACTTGTGGGAGAGGGAGGGTGAACAGAGGAGATTAAGATGAGGGGGTATGGTTAATGGACTTTATATAGTTATATGAAATAAAGCAATGAAATCTCTTGCAATTCCTTTAAGTGGGGTGGGGAGGAGGTTGGGGGAAGAGACAATGTGGGGGATCTAACCAATATGCAAATTCACAGTGAATTTCCCCTATACAATGAATGTGTCCTAATTTAAAAGAAAAGGAAATCGAGACATTTCCGATAAGACTAATGGCTGGGGTTAGTTAGTAAAGTGGATCATTAGGCAGGGGTCTGGGAACAGTAGCTTCAATTGTAACTGAAGTGGTATCATGGGTGAGATGGTAGAACTTTCTCTGCTATCCTAAACCTTTTTAAAAATAGTTTCCTGCATCAAATCTCATCTTCTGAAACAAAACCTAAAATCTCCCCTCTCCATAAGTCTTCTCTAGTTACTACTCCCTTCCCTTCCATCCAGTCTTTGAAGGTTTTCTCTGTATCCTTCAGTTTCTGCAGTTGCATTACAATGCATCTGGCTTTTGTGAAGGTTAGGTTAGACCTAGTGACAAAAAACAAATAGGACCAAGAGTTAAAAATACAACAAACAAACAAATAAACATACCCCTAGCTTGTGTTATTGCTACCTTCTGATATCCCCTGGCCCAAAGAGTTTGTAGAGGGAGAGGAGAAGCAGGAAGGCATTACACAATTGTATCTGTCAGCTGTTTTCTCTGCTAGAAGGACCAAAAGCCCTCAAAGGTGAGGAGCAGCTTTTTCCAGTTAGGGACTAAGATCATTTGCATCCAGAGTTCCCAGCACTAGCAGCTCTCCAGGAGCACTTAGCACACCTGGACAGCATGGCACTGCTAGGTTAAGCACTTCCTTTGTCAAAGGCTTATCTGGGAGAGGCTGATCATTACCAGAAGTACCCGGAAAGAGCACTTCTCTGCCTCATCCCAGTAATCAATCTTACTTATTGTTCACTCTTAGATCATCAGAGCTCATCATAATAAGACAGTTTATGCTTGGAAACCTAAACTCCTTCTAATTTATTCTGTTAATCCTTCAAAAGGAGTCTGATTACATGAGGTATTAAGCCAGCAAATCTCTGGATCAAAAGAGAAGACCCAAAATTTCTTTCTTCTGACCATGTCATTACATATGTGTATAAACAAACCAGAAACACATTCTCCCTATAAAAGAATATCCAGTTGCCCTGATAAAATTTAGTAAATATTACCCATCCTTCCCCCAGAGGTTTAAATATCATCTTTGTTATGGATGACTATGCTTTTATATTTTTAAGGTTCTTTGATATTTAATTTTAGCCCAATATTAATGCTACACTGTTTTATCTCTTATAGTTTTTTATTACACTTGGTATTCATTAGGGTAAGTGCCCCTTTATTGCTAGTTTTTGGCAAAACTATTTTAAAATGGGAACTAGTCTACTCATTTTATATTCCATGTAGACTTTAGAATTGGCTTGGTTTTTTGTATTAGATAACCTTTTTTAAAGCAGCATAAGAACATGTGCAATTGTGAAGATGAGCTGGACTTTATAATACTCCAGTATTGCGGATAACTGGGCAGCCATACAGAACAAAGGATTGAATTATTATCTGTTATTCTCATGATTTATCAAGATACTGTGAATGTGGATGTGGCATTAATGCACAAATAAATGCACAGCAGTACTTGAAAAAAGCAGTGAATATGGAGACTTTTCCTACTATGTGACATCCAGCCACAGGAAGAAAACGATTGACAAAGCTCACTACATAAAAAATAATTTTAATGAGAAATAACCACAAAAGATGGATAGACAAATGAGAATTGGAAAAAAATTAATGACTTGTATTACAGATAAAAAGATCATACCTTTAATATACAAACAGCTTCTAAGATAAAGAGATGGACAACACTATAGGAAAATGGGAAGCAGATGAAACATAATAAGAAAGGTGCGACTCAAAACTGCCAAACACTGGCTCCCCAAATATCACAACCACCTGCTGATAAGACAAAGTGAAGTTTATTGCGTACATTGGCAAGGGACAACACCACTTAAACAAAGCTTTCAGAGTGTCTTGGGGAGATAATTTCATTGGGAGGTTGTACTAGGTAAGTCTTTAAATGCAGGAGAGGGGAAGAGCTTGATTTAAGTGGAAGAAGGATGTGATATAGGGCTCAAGATCGTGGATCTATTCATGATACCATAAGGAGAGGATTTTGAAGGGAAAGATTTAGAATTTTACAGCATGAACAATCCATTGATGCTTTCTATGGTAGAGTTGATGGATCTTTCAGGATGTTCTTATAATGAGAAATCAAGCTATTTGCATAGGCAAGTCTCCTGGAATAATAAAGTTATGCTAATAAACTTTATTATTAAAAAAAAATAAAGATAGTGAAACAGTAGTTGTATTCATGTAGACAATAAGCTGTGTAGAGGAAAAGTAGTTTCAGTCCTCAGTGTCCAAGCTGTGTGTGAGGATGATGGTCTCAATTCTTACGTCCTGAGAGCCCCTCCCCCATTTCTGCTTAGAATAACAGCTATAAAAATTTACATCTAGGAATAAGATGGACAAGCTGCAAACTAATGACTTTTTTAATCTTCCAGAAAATTGAGATTGAAGAGCAAATAACTAACCCTAAAACAAGAAGCACCTTCATGGAAAAAAAAAAAAAAAACATGATGTAGGCCTGTGTTACCTGGGATATATGCTGTCAAATTCCATATAAATAGGTGAGAATATTTAACAAGAAAATTTCAACAAAATGCTAACAAATTGTGAGCTAGTGTGATAATTGAAGCCCCGGGTGCCACAGGGCAGGGTTCTCACTTCTTATAGGAAGCCCACTGGGCTTTCACAAGAAAAGAGAAAGTCTTGAGGAAGCCCTTCTCTTGGGGTTGATTGAGGGAGAGCAGTCACAGCCACTGCAGAAGCTCCACACAACACTATCTTCCCTACTTCTGAAAAAAGAAAAAAAAAAAAAAAAAAAAACCTCTCAGTCTTTAGAGAATGATCATCAAAATCTATAGCTGAGGGCCCCTGTGGAAACCCACTGCAACTGGGAGAGGGTGGCATGGGGGCTGGACAGGGCAGGAGTGGAAGTTGGCCCATCCTTATGTCAGGAGGAGGGACAGGAACACTTGTGAAGGCCATGCCTTGTGTGGCCACACCTTGTGAAGGCCACACCCAGATCCACAGTGCCTGATGTTTCACAGACCAAGTCTTATGTCAGACTGTGGTTTAATGAGAGGGCCAAAGACCCCTCCCATGCCCTCACCACCACAGTAACAAGCATTAAGTAAAAATAGTAGATGATAGTCGGAGAGCTGCAGGAAGCAGATGCTCACTAGAGAGCGATGTAGAAAAAAGACTCAAAGATAAGCACAGAGGAAAAAAGCAAACAAGTTATCATTGAAGGCACGTGAAGCCTGTGGTGCACAACAAAATCCTGCACACTAAAGGCCAAGCAGAAGGAAGAATATGCTCATCTTCAAACAGAAAAGTTATTTACATCAGGACCTCATATTCTATTCAACATGCATGGCTTTAAAATAATTATGAGGGGGACAAAAACCCAAGAGTCTGAAATCATAAAGCAATCAGAAACAACTCACATATGACACAGCTTAATATTTTTAAAACTCTCATGTGAAAGGTAGACAGCATGCCCACAGATAGGTACTTTCAGCAAAGATGAAAACCATTTGAAAGAATCACTTGGAAATGTTAGAAATCACAGACATGGTAAGAGAATTAAAGAATGGTTTTGATGGGTTCATTAGTAGACTCAACACAACCAACAAAAGAATTCATGAACTTGAAAACAGGTCAAAAAGTTATGCCAACTGAAACCCAGAGCATAAAAAGGAATGAACAAAAAGCAAAGAATACTCAAGAGTTCCAGAACAACATAAAATGAGAATTCCCAGTAGAAGAAAGAGTGGATCATGCAGAAGAAATATTTGAAAAGAAATAATAGCTGAAAATTTTCCAAACATGGTAATAAATACCAAAACATAGATTCCAAAAGCTTAAAAAATAAGTAAGCCAGGTGTCAGTGATTCACGCTTGTGCTCCTCGCTACTTGGGCAGGAGAACAGGAGGATCATGGGTAGAAATTAATGAAATGGGGACTAAAAGAACACTACAAAGTGAAACAAAGACTTGGTTTCTTAAATAGACAAACAAGATTGATAAACCCTTATTCAAATTAGCAAAGAAAGAGAAAGAAGTCCTAAATTAATAAAATTGGAAGTGACAACATATATTACAATACATACCACTGAAATCAAGAGAATCATTAGGGACTATTTTTAAGACTTATATTTTACTAAATTGGAAAATCTACAATGAATAGATAAATTTCTAGGCACACATGACCTACCAAAATTGAAAAGAGAGGATATAAACAACTTTACAGATCTATTATGAGCAATAGAAAACATGATAAAATGTTCAATATCTTTAGCAATCAGGGAAATGCAAATCAAAACTACATTGAGATCCCATCTCACCCCAGTCAGAATAGCTGTCATCAAGAAAACAAAAAACAGCAAACAATTGCAAGGATACAGGAGATAAAGGAACACTTATGCATTGTTGACGAGAATGTAAATTAATCCAGCAACCATGAAAATCGGAAACTAAAAAATAACTACCATGTGATCTGGCTATACCACTCCTAGGTATATACCCGAAGGAGTAGGAGTCAGCAATAAGAGAAATACAAGCACATCCATGTTTATTTCACATGGAGTCAAGTGAGTGAATAGGCTTAGGTGCCCATTAACAGTTGAATCAATAAAGAAAATATGGTCTATATACATAACAGAGAATTATTCAGCCATAAAGGAGAAAAAAATTATGTCACTTTCAAAAAATGGATAAAAATGGATGGAACTGGAGATCATAGGTTAAGAGAAATAAGCCAGACTCAGAAAGCAAATGTGGTATGATTTCTATTATACGTGGAATCTAGATTTAAAACATTAACCTAAAAAAATTAGATTCTACTTTCATAAGTAGTAGGGGACTGTTTGGAGGAGGAAGAGGACCAGTTGGAGGGAGGAGGGAGAACAAGAGAGGATAATTCATGGGTAAATGTAGTTAAAGTACATTATTACATATATGAAAATGTCACAATGAAACCCATTATTTTGTACAATTAATATATACCAACAACCCCCCCCCCCAACAGCATTTGTTTAATAAGAAATTTCTTAAGGCCCAGTACTGGTGGTTCATGCCTATAATCCTAGCTTCTCAGGAGGCAGAGATCATTAGCATCGTGGTTTGAAGCCAGCCCCAGGAAAATAGTTGGAGACATCCTGTCTCCAAGAAAACCCATTATTATAAAGGGGAGTTGGAGTGCTTCAAGCAGAAAGAATGCCTGCCAACCAAGTGTGAGGTCCTGAGTTCTAAACACAGTGCTGCCAAAAAGAAAGGAAAGAAAGAACAAAAGACAAACAGAAAGAAAGAAAGAGAGACAGAAAGAAAAAATTTATTAGAGATTAAAGAAAATAAAGTGCTACCAAAATAGCAATTTAAGAAAATCAAGAAAGATTTGAAAAGTGAAAAAAAAAAAGCACACATGTCATACTTTTGAATCATATCCAAGCTGCTGAAAACCAAAGAAAAAGAGAAAAAAATTAACAACTCTAGAGGAAAAGAAAAGTCACATTTAAGAAAACAATAAAAGAATGGCAGGCTCTTGTCAGACCACAAAAGCAGGAAGAGAATGGAGTCCACCCAGGACTCTTAATCCAGTGAAAAACTGTTCGAAAGAAAGAGAAATAGACTTGCTCAAATACACAGAGGCTGAGGTCATTCGTTGCCAGCAGACATACATACCATAGGTAGCATTAAAGGAAGCCCTTCAAGGAGAAGGAATATGATATTCTTAGAAACATGGATCTACCCAAAGAAATGAAGAGGTCAGAAGTATAATAAAGGTCAAATAAAATAGTTCTTTTTCTTCTGTTTTATTTATTTATTTATTTGCAGTTTGAACGCAGGGTCTCAAGCTTTACCACTTGAGCTACACCCCCAGCCCTTTTTGCCTGGGTTATTTTTGAGATAAGGTACTCCCTTTTTTGCATGGACTGTGATTCTCCTATTTACACTTACAGCATAGTTGGGATGAACGGTGTGCACCACCACACCCAACTATTGGTTGAGATGGGATCTTGAACTTTTTGACTAGGCTGACCTCAAACCAAAATCCTCCCAGTCTCTGCCTTCCAGGTACATAGATGGAAGCCACCACGCCTAGCTCCCTTTCTTATTTTTATTTGCTCTAAAAAATTTGACCATTTGAAACAATAACAATAATAAGGATTTTGTGATTATAGAATATGTAAAAGGGAAGTGTGTGACTACTGTGGCACAAAGGATGGGAGGAAGGCATTGTGAAAAGACTGCTATCACATCTTTACAAGTAAACTTGTTTTTGAAAAAGGACTCACATTATTTTAAGGTGTGTATTATAAAACCTAGGGGAAACACCGAAGAAGCTTTTAAAAGAGTTGTAAATAATAAATAAGAGGAAACAAAGTAGAATCATAAAGATCTTCAGATAACTCAGAAGGCAACAAAGTAGGGGAAAAAACCAAATAGAGCAGGGCTGGACACATAGCTCAAGCAGTAGAGTACCTGCCTAGCAAGTCCAAGGCCCTGAGTTTAAACTCCAGTACTACCATAAAAAGCAAGTAGAAAATAAAAATGAGTAGAAAGATTTCAGATTATAATCCAACCACATCAGTAATCAATTGGGATGCCAGTAGTTTAAATACACTAGTTAAATGCAAAGATTATCAGAGATGACAAGATAAAGATGCAAGCTAAAAACAAAAGAATGGGGAAAATATACCATACAAACACTAGTCAAAAGAAAGCTGGGGTTACTATTAGTTTTAGACAAAAATTTTCACAATAAGGAAAATTATTGAGATAATATTATAAGATGATAAAGTGTTTGATTCTCCAAAAAGGTAACAAAACCTAAACACATATGCATATAAGAACAGAGTTTAAAAATGTATATGGCCCAAATGGAAAGTTCAGAGGGTATAAATACAGAAATTCATAATTATAGTTGGAGATTCTTGGTAATTAATAGAACAAGGAAGCAAAATTCTGATGAAAACTGGACCCAATCATGGTTCCATTAAAAGTCAAGTTGAGTTTCCAACACTTCCTTCATGTAATGTAGAAGAAAGAACCCAAAGGCTAAGGGGAAAGTTGCAATGTGGGGTCCCCACAAGCAAGTCTGGTTATGCCTCCTAGGAGGTTGAGAAGAGGGCACTCTTCTCAACAAAGCCAAATGTTGAGGAGGACCAGTTCTTCATCCATTAAAAGTTCTGTGCTGACTGTCAGCTACCATTGGGGAGCTGACAGTCAGAGTCTTGCTGACTTCTGGTTTCAGTGGAGATAATGGGACCCTAAATGGCGAGACAAGTGACAGAAGTTAACTACTAGAGGCAAGGCATGCATGGTCAACAGAACGGGCAGCAAGGCTGTTGTGGGCGTCAGGACAGGCAGACCAGCAGAATCTTTGATGGTGACTAATTGAGCATCGTCCTCTATCCCTATGACTGAAAAGATGGGACGTGTACAAAAGTTGTACTTTTTCTATAAAGTAATAATGAAAAAGTCTAAACTATCACTCCTAGAACTGGGAGAACTAGAGTGAAAAGTCAAGGTTCAATGTGCAGGCCTCATCCCAGGGGTCCCTACACTTTCTGTGAAGGTTCAGATAGTTTAGGCTTTGAGGACCAGCACTTTCTGTCACAGCTCCTCTGCTCTGTTGTGTGAAGGCAGCCACAGACAGCATAGAAAATATGAGCATGGCTATGTTCCTATGAAATTCGACTTATGGTCATTGAAATTCAGATTTCATATGATTTTCGCACATCATGAAATGTTATTGTTTTGATTTTTTTTCTGGCATTGAAAAATGTAAACGCCATTCTTAGACTGCAGGCCATAGGAACACAGGAGGCAGGTCTGATTTGATCTGAGGCCTATAGATTGCCAAGCTCTGCTTTAGCTGCTCTCAAACTTGAAGAATCAGTCTTGATTCTTGGAATCAGTCTTGGGTTTGCCAAATCCCTTTGGATGCCATATTCTCAACTACAAGCCACTCTTAGCCAGATCCTCATTGGGGACATCTCCCTCTCTCCTATGGACTCCGCTGCAGTGGCCATAAGAGTCACAGATGTGCTTAGAGTTACAGGAGTTCCTTCAGTCTGAAGACACCACTCTTTACCTCCAAAGATTCCCATCCCAGTATGACAGAGAGGGCAGGTGTGAGGTTGGTAGAAGGCAAGAATGAGCCCATCATAAAGAGCTTTGATGCTGGCCTAGAGAGCTGGTTAGCAAGGACAGTGTAGTCAGTGTCTAGCCATCCACCCAAGGCTCTGGGCCCTTGGGAAACCTGTTCATATTTTTCTGATTAGCTATTACAGGTAGTTCATTCCAGATCACACTGTCAGGGTGGCCCCTTGGTTTTGTCACAGTAGAAACAACAACAAAAAAAGTGGCAGCTACTCTGCAGCATCCCTGAGACCTCCTAAGTGTGTTTGATATGACCTGTGTGCTTGTACCCTCTGCAGACTGAGCACTGTAGTGACAATCAGAAGACTGGGGATTTTCCTCTGTGCTGAAAACACTTCAGTTTTGCATAGTGCCAGCACTTGCCAGGTCTCAAAGTCTGAAGCCATCCATAAACAAGATCTGGCCAGATAAATGCCATGAGCTCCTGCCCTACTTAACTTAACAAAAATGCTCTTATCTCCCTGCCAAAAAAGAAAAAAAAAAATCCCCATCATCATCCAACTGTGCCAATTTCCTTTTTTTCCTAGCCTGTTGCCCTTTCTTCTTCATTGCCTCTTCTTGGTTTCCCAGAAGCAGCTGACATCCCTGCAACTTTAGCAGCAGGGCCAGGCCAGTTCTCCCCAGGTGTGCACAGGACACAAGGAGGGAGGAGACAGGAAGGGGGGCATAGCCGGACTCCTCTGCTCTCCAAGAGCTAGAGGTATTTAAGAGGCTGGTTGTGGAGCCAGTGTATGGCTTTCTCTAAATAAACACTTCAAACCTTGGAGTCATTGCAAGTCACACATTTCGGTTTTCAAAGAACTCTCCTTCATACAGATTACCTCTCTTCATCCTCCAATGCTGGGAGGCAGGGTCTTATCAAAGCTTAGGAAATTTGAATGGCTGTTGATGATCACATAGTTACCACTGAGCTATTGCTCATTTGCAAAATGAGATTAATGCTGACTTACTTTTTTCCAAGAATTAAACTTATGCATGGCAGCTCCAATGCTGGGATTTTGGAGATGCTGAGAGAGTTGCCTCTCACAACCAGCCTCTTTTCCCAAGGTCACCTAAGGGACATGGAGGCTTTGGTGACCAAACCATCCATCATACAAGGGGAGGGGAAAGTTGAAAGGCAATTAGACTGAGAAGAGAGACTTGGGCACTTAGCCTTCAGGCAGGCAAGGGACCTGTCTGGTAGAAATTGGGCTTGCTTCAGATTCCCCAGCTTCCAATCCAAGTTCTGCACCTGGCTTGTTAGTGGGATGGTACAGAATGGTTTTGGCTGAGACTTCAAAACAACAGGTGCCCACCACTCCCACATTTCAATGTGAAATTCTAGTATACCCACACAGTATTTGAGAAAAGTTTCAGAGAAAGTGCTGAGGAATGAGAAGAAATTTCTTCTCCCTAGAGTTCAACGGAGTCAGATTCAGAAGGAAGGCTGGCAAATAAACAAATACATTCAGGGCAGATATATAAAAAGAAGAGGCCCTCGGTATTAGCAAGATTACCTAGTTTGCATTCACTTGTCGTGGTAGAAAAGTGGTGATTTTCCTTACATGATTATTGTGTCCTTAACACATAGTTAAGGACATAACAGATAGTCAGATACCAGCATTGCAAAAGTCAGGGTAAAATTTTTGTTAGCGTTTGGAAAGAATCAAGTGACCTCCCTTCCCTATTGGGAGAGAAAGGGATTACAAAGGTTCAAGACATGGACTTACTGGGAGTAGGGTAAATAAAAAAGAATGATGGTGGGTTGAATTCAACTATGATATATTCTAAGAACTTTGGTAAATGTCACAATGTACCTCAGTACAGCAATAATTAAAAACAAAAGGGAAAAAACATCATGGACTTAGTTATGGCAGCTCCAGCTTCATTTTTATTTAGAGACCAGCTGGTGGAGTGGCTCCAGTGGTAGAGTCCCTGTCTTGCAAGTTTAAGACCCTAAGTTCAAGCCCCAGTGCTGCCAAAAAAAAAAAAAAGGATTTAATTTAGGGACCAAAGTAGACATGGTGAGCTCACTATTTTTGGCTTATCTCCAATGCAACCTGGTTTGTTTATATTTTCCTTCCCATTTGGGAAAAAGAAATAATTGTATGGCAGGGTAGAGGGTCAGTTTTGATTCCATCAGAGAAACTGTACACCTGTTAACATTTGCAAACCTAAATGAAGTAAAGTTGGAGAGTTAGATGGAAATCGGAGCATCTCTTTAGGGAACTGCCCGAAAAATGATGGGAGGTAAGTGTGAGGGGTTCTTTCTCCTCAAACTGCTGAGGAGAATGAATGGGCTCAGGCAGACCAATGACTACAGTATGGAGGTCATTTAGTATATAGAAATTCAATGTTAAGGATCGGCTCTGGATGTGAATCCAGAGGACTCAAGGAAGGATTGCATCAATTCTTCCTTGAGTCCTCCTCCAATGGGTAGCCATTAGTTGTTCAATTAGAAAGTTTGGGGCTTTTGGTGGGGGGTTTGAACTCAGGGCCTCTTGCTTTCCAGGCAGGTGTTCTACCACTTGAACCACACCTCCAGCCCTTTTTGCTTTAGCGTTTTGTCCAGAGTCTTCCTCAGACTGTGATTCTTCTACTTATACCTCTTGCATAGCTGGGTTTACTGGGATGGGATCCCACTAAGTTTTTGCCTAGGTTGGCCCTGAACTGAAATCCTCCTGGTCTCTACCTTCTGAGTAACTGGGATTACAGGCAGGCACCACCATACTTAACCCATTGAATTAGAAAGTTTAAGCTATGACTTCACAGAATTGACTCCCAGAGCAAAACATGAAAATAATTTTTCAACAGATTAAGAGATAAGGAGAAGATAAACATTCCTGGTGGAAAGAGAAAGTTGCCAAAGAATTTCTTAAAAAGAACATAAGAGCTTTGCTGCTGGTACAATTACCTTTCCTAACTAGGGAGTCTCAAAAAGCACTTCTCACTGTAATCACAGAGGATGTATAACTTCCAAGTAGCATTCTGCATATAATTTTCCCCTGTGAGTCTTGCTTTTCTACACTTGGCAATATTTATCAAAACTTTCCATTTAAAATAAAGAGTTGAGAGCAGGGCACTGTGGTTCATGCCTATAATCCAGGCTACTCAGGAGGCAGAGATTTTGAGGAGTAAGGTCACCCTAGCAAAAAAAGTTCCAGGTGTGGTGGTATATGCCTGTAATCCCAACTACAGGAGGATTGAGGTTCAAGGCCAGTCCTGACAAAAAACATGAGACCCTATCTGAATAACATAAAACAAAATGGGCTGGAGTGTAGCTCAAGTGGTAGAGTGGCTGTCTAGCTTGTGGGAGGCACTGAGTTCAAACCCTAATACTGCCAATAAAACAAAAAACAAATTTACAAATTTATAAAATTAAAGTTAGAGTAAGGTAAGTTTAATTTATTCCTAAAGAGAGAAGCAGTTTTTATAAATTTAGTGTAGCCTGGGTGCACAGTGTTAGGAAGTCCTCAGTGATGTCCTATGCCTTCACCATCACTCACCACTCACTCACTTCTACTCCTGCCAGCCCCATCCATGGTGTGTGCCCTACACAGGAGTGCCAGTGTAGATGATGCATATCATATTTTTACTATGCCTTTCTGTGTTTGACTGGAAGGCCTAAGTGAAAGATAGATGGTCTGAAGTCACTCTGCCTTCCCTCCAAATAATAAAAGCAAAATTATAGGTAGGAATTATTGGAGCATTTCCAACAATGGTCCAAACTCAGTGCCTTAAGCTTGCTAGGAAAGCACCTCTACACTTTAGCTGTACCACTAGTCCTTTTTGTTTTCACTTTGTTTTTCAGAGTCTTGTGCTTTTTCCTGGGCTGGCCTTGGACCTTGATCCTTTTACCTCTGCTTCCTGAGTAGGAGTAGCTGGGACTCCAGGTATGAGCCACCCCATGGGGCTTGCCATCTTCACTTCCTGAGTATGGAGTGATTCTTTAAACAACTTTGCCCTTTATATTTCAGGCTGTGTATGCGTAAGTGGAGCCATTAGGAGAGTTGGCATGAGGAGGAGAGAATGAAGTGGATAAGGTTGGTTAAAGCTGAAGTTTGTGCAAATATTAATCAGTGAGGAACCAATAGAAAGGACAAAGCCTGTCAGAAAGCAGAGCGGAGGAAGGCAGGTGGGTAGAACATGTTGCAAATGTTCAGTTCCCATATAAGCAGCTTGGCAGGAAATGGGGGTGGTCCCTTTGCAGTTATTTGTAGACATCTGTCCAACTGCTGCCCTTACTCCACCCTCCTCCTCACAAGCCCACTCTCTGGTTCTGAATGAATCTGCCCTGCATGTCCTTCCACCCCCAGTAAGCCATTCTTCCTACAGGACACAAATGCTTTCTTCATATCCCTAGGCTTGATTCTAGGGCACAAGCAGGGTACCCCACACCACTCATCTGCCCAGGCTTCCATATGGACTGAGGTAGCCCAGCTCTCTGTGTTTACCTCTATAGAAATCAAATTCTCCATCCACGTCTTCTTCCCTCATGATACCCTCAAAGTGTGCAAAGAAAATCTCCCTGTGAGCCAGGTGCCAGTGCCTTATGCCTGTAATCCTAGCTACTTAGAAGACTGAGGTTGAGAGTGTCTCAGTTCAAGGCCAGTCCAGGCAAATAGTTTCTGAGACCTCATCTCCAAAACAACCAGAACAAAAATGGACTGGAGATGTGGCACAAGTGGTAGAGCACCTGCATTGCAAATGGGAAGCCCTGAGTTCAAACTCCAGTCTCACCAAACAAAAAGAAAAAGAAAAGCAAGTAAAGCACCCTGTGAGCTGAGTTACAGCACTAGCTGGGTCCCAGAAAGAAAGCAGATGAGAAAGAAACAGGACTGGCTGTGTACATAGGACTCTGGACCCTCAGATCCCATCAGCCTTCATCTTTGCATTAGCTGGGGACATCAGCCTCTCTCCTGCATGAGATTGTAAGTTCCTTGGAGACTGTGCAGAGTCTGTGCTCCACACCCCCTCTCTAAAGCCTATACACATGTCATTCTGTCCTCTTTAGCAGAGGAGGGAGCAGGCAGCAGCCCCTTACAGGACAGTATTGCCCAGCAGCCCACCTATAGGCTTTCAGGAGACCTTCCTCCTCTCCTCCCCTAGCTTCACCTCCTTTTCTCAACCATTCTCCCTTTTTGGGTTTCTGTTTGTTGGAATAAAAATGACACCATGGCCATGACCATATTGTGCAGAATGGAAACACAAAGAACAGAACCGATTAAGCTGTTTGGGCTTCTTGTCACGTGATCTACACAGAAACAAACCACATCAGATGTTCCATTCACAGCTAGCCTCTGCTTTTGTCTCAAGTTAGTTGTTTCACAAATCATTTTTATTTGTCCCCTTTCTAAGCATGTATGTACCTATTTTATTTTTTTAAACAGTGCTAGGCACTATGTTCTCCATCTTTGCAAAAAAGTTTCTGTAACACAGGCAGATGTATTTGATTCCTGGAGTTACATCAGTAAAACCTCAAGGTGAACAGGTCAACTGAGTTAGGATATTCTAAGTCTTGATTCATGCAGGATTTATAATTTGAGGCTACTATCTGGGGAAACACATTGCGACGTGGGTGAAGTTTGCTGTGAATATCCTCCCTCTGCCACCACCCTACTGTTCCTCAACTCCCCACCTCCACGTATTCCTGCCTGGAGCACATACCCCAGCCATCATGTCTAGAATCTCCTAGAGAGTAATGTGTTCAGAGCTGGACCTCTGAAGACAGACTGGCTGGATTCAAATCCACATTGTACCCCTCAATGATTGCTGACCTTGGTCAGTGCTAGACCTTTCTGTTGCTGGCTTTTTTCATCTGCAGAGCATGGTAGTAAAAGGTTTCTGTGAGAACGAAATGTCTTGCTAGATGTAAAGCATTTACATTCATGCCTGATTAATGGTCATACTTCCCTGTCCTTCCTGTTCCTGTGTCTTGTGTTAATTGCACTGTTTGACAGCTGCATGGAGCACAGTTGGAGACAGCCTTACCGACACATTCTGACAATACTTCCTCTTTTGCTTCCCTGTCCACCTGTACTGCCCACTCCTTTGTCAGTGACCTTGGCTCCCTTTCCCCCTTGTGGTTTTTTGCTGCCACGAAGCTCTGGGTATGGACTGCACCCACCATATGTAGCTTGGCCTCCCCCCTATCCTGCTTAGCCTGGAACCTATAAAGCCCATCTTCAAAGGTGCCCACTATGGAAGGCCTTCAGCCCCAAGAGGATTTGATGAGACCTGGGCACAGGCTTCCTTCCTGCAGAGAGGAGTGAAATAAGGTGTAAGCCTGATCCTCTGAGACCAAGGTTGGCTCTGCTTAAGACTCTAAGAAGGCATTGCCCTTCTTCTTAGGGAACCTTTCTCTAGAAGATGCTTTGTCCCTTACTGCATGTTCCCCCATCAGGGATTCTTCTCCCGTTGAGGACAGACACAGTCCAGGACACTTCTAAGGGGTATATGGTTCCTTGGCTCCTAGGCACATAGATGATACTCTTCCCTTACCTGGTGCCCCCCAGCAGCAGGCCACCTTTCCCCAGCACTGCTCCATCCCACCTCCAGCTCCCAGCAGTGTGAGGCACTGATGCTAATGACTTGGGGTGCATGCAGAGGTCCTGTGCTCACACTCTGTTCTCCCAAAAGCAGTAATACTTACCTACATCATTGAGGCCTGGAGTCCCTACAGAGATGATGGCTTTGGGATCAGAACATTAACATACACATAAATTCACCTGAGCATTGCCACAGCAGCAAGGATCAGGAAAGTAGACCCAAGCCTGAGAATGGGGGCCAGTGTTGGGATAGGATCAGGGGCCAGAGCAGAGTCTACTTCCAGCTAAACTGGCCAGGACAGCTAGACTTCTAAACTTGCAGCCAAGAATGAAGCCCCACTGACCATGAGCTCTTGTCAGCTCTCCCTTCACCTCACCTCAGTGCTGGTTGGGTGAGAACAATGTCACCAGGTACCCATCACCAGGTATCCAATGTGTGCATTAGACTGGGAATGGGCTGGCTTCATACATTTATTTAATCTTCATCCAAGCTCCCACAGTAGATGGTATTACATCTCTATTTCAAAAGAAGGAAACAAGCCCAGAGAAGTAAAACAAATACCTGAGGGTAGAAGAGAGACAGCTGGGTCCCAAAATGCACACATTTAACCACGTTGGTGCAGGGCACCAGTGGCTCATGCCTATAATCCTAGCTACTTGGGAGGCAGAGGTTGGAAGGATCTTGGTTTGAGGCTAGTCCAGGCAAATAATGCTCAAGATCCCATCTCCAAATAACCAGAGAAAAATGAACTGGAGGTGTGCTCAACCAGTAGAGCACCTGATTTGCAAGTGGCTGCTTTGCAAGCACAGAGCCTTGAGTTCCAACCCTAGCTATGTGCACCTGTTTACCCCCAGCTCCGCAATTGCCTTACTGCAAAGCCCAGGTTAGTTTGTGAGCCTCAGTTTTCTCTTCATATTCATGTCCTAGGTGTAGAATTGTTGTGAGAAATAAAATCCGTGTATAAATTCGTCAACATGAAACCTTAAGAGTGAGTATGCAATATCCTTCATCACTATTAATATTAGTAAATGCCCAATGCCCCCAAGTGGCTTACTGTCAGCATGCCTGCCCCTCACCTTTCCTTTACCTGTTTCCCTGCACTAGGGGTAGGCCCTGATGGCTCACAGTTACGCCCAAACTGCCTACATATTTTAAAGTTCCAAAGTAACAGTGAAAAACTTCACTGAATATTTATTGAGTGACTGATATGCATCATGCCTTGTGCTGGAAATGAGAAGACAAAATGGCGTGGTCCCTGTTCTCAAGGCAGGTGCAGGAGGACAGTTGCACAATAGACTTGCACACAGCTTGAGGGCCCAGAGAGGAAGGATCACTGACTGGGAAAGTGGGGTCTTTCCAGACAGGCTCAGGCTGCATGTCTGAGCTGGGGCCTGCAGATGAGCAGGGATTTTGAGGCAGATGGACAGTGGGCTGTTCTCCAGAAGGACACAAAAGTGGACACAAAGGCATAGAAGCATGAGGGGACCCAGGGAGCCACATGCACCTCCCCTTTCCTAGATCTGAGAGGCCTAGGGAGGAGTGATGGACACAGCTGTGTACATTCAGACTGGGGTCAGACCAGAAATGGGTGCCCTCCTGACTTCTGTGAAGGCCACCTAAGGGGTTGGAGAGGACGCAGTATAGCAGAGCTGGGGTTGCGAGGTGGGGAGAACAATGGGGGGACTTTAAGAGGAGGCCTGATGTGAGGAGGGAAGATGGGTGAGGGAGCAGGGCAATAGAGCAGAGGGGTAAGGGATGCTGGGTGGGGAGAATGGTGGTGGTAAGAGATGTTATGCTTGGGCCTCAAGTCCTGGTAGACCAGACACTGGTCTTCATGACCAGGGAAGAGATGCAGCTCCATTGGGTGAACATCAGTGAAAAATTAGCATAATTTTCCCTCAGTTTTGCTTGTTCCACATAATGAATAATTTAAAAATGTATACATGAGCATTAATTTGCATTTGTGTAGTACTGCATTTAGTCCCTTAGAAAAATTTGTTACCATGACCCATGAGCCTTTACCTAAATAATTAGGACTCTTCAGTGTGCTCCACTCTTCACCTTCATCTGAAAGTGAAGGCTTTAAATTTCTTTCCTCAGCAAGCACACTTGGGTCTTGTTCAAGGTCCTGGCAGCCCAGAGATAAGTTTTTCTCTTCACATTCCTTATTCAATGATGAAGTCAGCATCATCCTCAACTGGCTTCTAAATTTCCCAGAGGTTCACCTTCTTTTTCTTAAAGCTTGGCCTTTGCTTCCCTTTTTTTTTTTTAATACTAGTGTATGAACTTACTCATGTTGGCTGGCATTCTACCAACTTAAGCCATACCTCAGCCCTTTTTGCTTTAGTGCGATATGACTGAGTAAAAGGGAAGGATGGAGGCTCTGGCCCAGCTGACTGGGAAAGGGAGGTGGGGATTCGGAGTTCTGTACCAAGGATCTGACAAAGGAGGCCCCACCTTCTCATGCACAGAAATAGGAGATGTTGGTTCTTTTTAAAATTAAGAATTGCAAAATAATCCCACTCTTTTTGCCAAACAAGGTGCGGATTCCCCCATAGGAAAATTGTAGTGTCTGGTCACATGAGGAGGGGATACCAAGGCCCTGATGTTCACAAATGATGAAAGTCCTCTTAGTGATGTTTGGATTTGGGAAGCAGTATCAGCCAAGATGTTGTTCCTCTGCCTGGAACACGGCAGATGGAGTGTGAAGTGCACAGTCAGTGGGATGGAAGAGGCAATTCTTGGTGTTTATGCCATTTAGCACAGTCACCCATACATGTTCCCAGTGGAACTGTCCTTTGTACAGACATAAGATTAGAACCACAGATGTGCCTGAAGCCTTTCTGTAAAATTATACTCCACTTCATGAAGTAAAGAAGGGGTCCAAATCACATTTGAAAATGAAAAGCTGAGATTCCAAGATGGTGACTAGAGGGAGGAAGCAGAAAGCATACTTCCTAAAGTAAAATGTTGGAAAGACACTGGAGAAACACCTTGCAGGAAAAACCACCAAGAAGAGGCAAAACTCCAACACCTCCACATCCCCCACCCACACATAACATCCCCACTCCACATTAAATGGAGAAACCAGGAGGGGTCCCGTGCTGCCCATTACCAGCTCCTACCGGCTCAAGAGAAGCAGACCACCAGGTGAGCTAAGCAGCATGCAGTACTCCCACAAACAACCCTGGGTCAGATCAGCATAGCCCCCTGGACAGACTGACCCCCACCCATGGAAAAAAGAGAAAAAAACAAACTGAATAATAAACAACACCAAAAAAAGATGCGTAGCAAAGAGGGTGGGGTGCACTGAGCCCTGAAGGGGGGGAGGGGCAATTCCTCACAGAATTCCAGAAAAGGCTGGAGTGGTGGACCCCGCCCAACAAAGTTGGATCAGGAAAACATGTAACAGTGGCTGTCATGAGCAAAGCACCACTGGAGGTGGGGAAGGGGCACTTCCCACATGAACTGTAAATAAACAAGCTTGCCAGGAGAAGGCGGGTGTAGTGCCACCTCCCTCAGTGTGCTTGGAGAGGAGAAAGCTTGTAACAGTGGCAGTCACACCCAGGAGAACGCTAAATAAACAAAGCGTGTGGGGCTAGGTGCGTGTTAAGCTCATTCCTGAGATCTGCAATCAATAAAGCCCCCAGCAACAGCTGGCTGACAGTAGCGGGCAGGTGAGCCACAGCCTCAGATAGACATTCACATGGCTGTCTCCAGACACTTTTTTTTTCTCTTCCTTTGATGAGACAATGACTAAACTAGAACTGCATGCTTAAGGACTAACTGAAACTGTATTGCATTAGAACTTGGGATATTTTGTTTTGCTTTTTTCCCCTTTGATGAGACAATGACAGAACTACTTCTAAGACACCATCTCCAGGATTGGAGGCTGAGGGCCTAACAGTAAAATTATTAAGACTGAAACTTTATTGCATTTGAACTTGGGGATTTTTTTTTAATCCTCTCCCTGTCTCTCAAATGCCTGTTTAGCTTACTGTTAATTAGTACACTATCTCTCCCTGTTTATTTCTTTGGCACTGTTTTTTGTTGTTTGTTTTGGTTTTTTTTTAGTTGTTTGTTTGTTTGTTTGTTTTTCCCTTTTTCTTTATGTTCTTTTCTTTCCCTCTCCTCTCAACCTTCCATTCTAGATATCACCATTATTATTATTACAAGCTAGAAAATACCTAATTGCACTCAGTACAGGGACAGTAACAACAGCAAGGGCAATGATGGGAACACAAAAAAAAGAGGGAAACCAGTTTCCCCCCAGTAGTAAATTAGTACAGGAACCAGAAGGAGATGAGGAAAACAGATACTCAGATCCAGACTCCAACAAAACAAAGATAAACTATGACAAAGAACCCAGTGAAGCCCACAAGAACAACCTGAAAGAAATCCTGCAAGTAATCAATGAGAATTTTATGGAGATGATACTGGATATGATCAACCATAATGTACAGGAGACACTCAAAAAATTCCTAGACAACAAAAATAGAGAATTTGAGAAAGCACAAGAACAAATAAAAGAAACCATAGAAGCACTGCACCAAAGTGAAACAAAGAACATGATAAATAAAGAGATAAATGAACTCAGGTTGAAAATAAACAATATTAAAGAGGAAGAAACTCAGGATATGGAAAACCTCAGAAAAAAGAATGAAACAGAAATGCAAAACAAAATGGAAGGCCAATCCAGCAGAATAGAACAAACAGAAGACAGAATCTCAGAACTCAAAGATGAAATGGTAATTAAAGGAAAAACTGAAGAACTATCAGGTAACAACTCAAGACCTGTGAAAAGAAAATGCAAGAACTTACTGACTCCATGAAAAGACCAAACCTGAGAATCATGGGCATTGAAGAAGGAGAAGAGGTGCAAGCAAAGAGAATGTGTAACATATTCAACAAAATAATAACAGAAAATTTCCCAAATCTAGAGAAATCTATGGTGCAAGAGGCCTCCAGAACACCAAACAGACCTGACCAAAATAGAACTACCCCATGGCATATTATCATTAAAAAACAAGTACAGAGACTTGAGAAAGAACGTTGAAGGCTGTAAGAGAGAAAAAACAAATAACATACAAACGTAAACCCATCAAAATCACAGCAGACTTCTCAACAGAAACATTAAAAGCAAGAAGAGCTTGGGGTGAGGTCTTCCATGCACTGAATGAAAATAAATTCAACCCTAGGATACTCTACCCAGCAAAACTATCATTCAAAATAGATGGAGCAATAAAAGTGTTCCATGATAAGGAGAAACTAAAACAATATATGACCACAAAGCAACCACTAAAAAATATTCTTCAAGGGATTCTGCACACAGAAAGTGAAATCCAACATAACAATGAAAGGGCAGGCAGTACCAAACTACAGGAAAAGAAAAGCAAGAAAGTAGAGAGTAACCTCAGCTTAGGTACACACAATCAAACCTTCAAACAACTAAGACAACTAAATGACAGGAATCACCACATACCTATCAGTACTAACACTAAATGTTAATGGACTTAATTCCCCCATCAAAAGGCACCGTTTGATGAACTGGATTAAAAAGGAAGATCCAACAATTTGTTGCTTACAGGAGACACATCTCAACAACAGAAATAAGCATAGGATTAGGATGAAAGGCTAGAAGAAGAATTACCAAGCCAATGGCCCCCGAAAACAGGCAGGATTAGCAATGCTTATTCTGACAAATAATACTTCAAACCTACATTGCACAAATGCGATAAAGAAGGATATTCCATACTAATAAAACGGGAAGTAGACCAAAAGGAAGTAACAATTATCGACCTATATGCACCCAATGTCAACACACCCGGTTTCATCAAACATACCCTGAGGGACCTAAAAGCATATATTAACTCCAACAAAGTGGTCGTGGGAGACTTTAACACCCCATTATCATTAATAGATAGGGCATCCAAACAAAAAATCAATAAAGAAATCCTAGATCTAAAATATACCATAGAACAATTGGACCTAGTTGATGTCTACAGAACATTTCATCCAACTTCTACACAATATACATTCTTCTCAGCAGCCCACAGAACTTTCTCCAAAATAGATCATATCCTAGGGCACAAAGCAAGCCTCAGCAAATATAAGAAAATAGAAATTATACCATGCATTCTATCTGATCACAATGCAATAAAACTAGAACTCAAGAACAAAAATAAAGACAAAAAACATGCAAACAGCTGGAAACTGAATAACTCATTGCTTAATGAACAATAGGTCATTGATCAAATAAAAGAGGAAATTAAAAAGTTCCTGGAAGTCAATGAGAATGAAAACACATAGGTTCAATGAAAATGAACCTACGGGACACAGCAAAGGCAGTCCTGGGAGGAAAGTTTATAGCCATGAGTGCATATATTAAAAAGACTGAAAGATCCCAAATCAATGACCTAATGATACATCTCAAACTCCTAGAAAAACAAGAACAAGCAAATCTCAAAAGAAACAGAAGGAGAGAAATAATAAAAATAAGAGCTGAAATCAATGAAATAGAAACCAAAAAAAACATACAAAGAATTAATGAAACAAAAACTTGGTTCCTTGAAAAAATAAACAAGATCAATAGAACTCAGCAAACCTGACTAAAATAAGGAGAGAAAAAACCCAATTTAGTAAAATCAGGAATGCAAAAAGGGAGATAACAACAAACACCATGGAAGTCCAGGAAATCATCAGAGACTACTTTGAGAACCTATATTCAAATAAATTCGAAAATCTTAAAGAAATGGACAGATTTCTAGATACTTGTTATCATCACAAACTGGACCAAGAGGACATTAATCACCTGAATAGATCTATAACACAAAATGAAATTGAAGCAGCAATCAAGAGTCTCCCTAAAAAGAAAAGTCCAGGACCTGATGAATTCTCTGCTGAATTCTATCAGACCTTTAAAGAAGAACTGATACCAACCCTCCTTAAACTGTTCCATGAAATAGAAAGGGAAGGAAAACTGCCAAACACCTCTTATGAAGCCAGTATTACACTTATCCCAAAACCAGGCAAAGACCTCCAAAAAGGAGACCTATAGGACAATCTCCTTAATGAACATTGACACAAAAATCTTCCACAAAATAATGGCAAACCGAATTCAACAACACATCAAAAAGATCATTCACCATGACCAAGTAGGCTTCATCTCAGGAATGCATGGGTGGTTCAACATACAAAAATCAATAAACATAATAAACCACATTAACAGAAGCAAAGACAAAAACCACTTGATCATCTCAATAGATGCAGAAAAAGCCTTTGATAACATCCAACACCATTTCATGATAAATTCTCTAAGAAAACTAGGAATAGAAGGAAAGTACCTCAACATTATAAAAGCTATATATGACAAACCTACAGCCAGCATTATACTTAATGGTGAAAAACTGCAACCATTCCCTCTAAAATCAGACACCAGACAAGGATGCCCACTATCTCCACTCCTATTCTACATAGTACTGGAATTCCTAGCCACAACAATTAGGCAAGAAGAAGGAATAAAAGGAATACAAATAGGTAAAGAAACTGTCAAAATATCCCTATTTGCAGATGACATGATCCTATACCTTAAAGACCCAAAAAACTCTACTCAGATGATGTCTACTAAACATCATCAATAGCTATAGCAAGGTAGCAGGATATAAAATCAACATAGAAAACTCATTAACATTTCTATATACTAACAATGAACAAACTGAAAAAGAATGTATGAAAACAATTCCATTTACAATAGCCTCAAAAAACATCAAACACCTAGGTGTAAACCTAACAAAAGATGTGAATGACCTCTATAAGGAAAACTATACATTTCTGAAGAAAGAGATTGAGGAAGACTATAGAAAGTGGAGAGATCTCCCATGCTCATGGATTGGTAGAATCAACATAGTAAAAATGTCTATACTTCCAAAAGTAATCTACATGTTTAATGCAATTCCCATCAAAATTCCAATGACATTCATTAAAGAGATTGAAAAATCTACTGTGAAATTTATATGGAAACACAAGAGGCCACGAATAGCCAAGGCGATACTCAGTCAAAAGAACAATGCTGGAGGTATCACAATACCTGACTTCAAACTATATTACAAAGCAATAACAATAAAAACAGCATGGTACTGACACAAAAACAGACATGAAGACCAGTGGAACAGAATAGAGGACCCAGATATGAAGCCACACAACTATAACCAACTTGTCTTTGACAAAGGAGCTAAAAAATATACGATGGAGAAATAGCAGCCTCTTCAACAAAAACTGCTGGGAAAACTGGTTAGCAGTCTGCAAAAAACTGAAACTAGATCCATGTATATCACCCTATACCAAGATTAACTCAAAATGGATCAAGGATCTTAATATCAGACCCCAAACTCTAAAGTTGATACAGGAAAGAGTAGGAAATATTCTGGAGTTAGTAGGTATAGGTAAGAACTTTCTCAATGGAAACCCAGCAGCACAGCAACTAAGAGACAGCCTAGATAAATGGGACCTCATAAAACTAAAAAGCTTCTGTTCATCAAAAGAAATGGTCTCTAAACTGAAGAGAAAACCCACAGAGTGGGAGAAAAAATTTGCCAGCTATGCATCAGAGAAAGGTCTGATAACCAGAATATATAGGGAACTTAAAAAACTAACTTCTCCCAAAACTAATGAACCAATAAAGAAACGGGCAAGTGAACTAAACAGAACTTTCTCAAAAGAAGAAATTCAAATGGCCAAAAAACACATGAAAAAATGCTCACCATCTCTAGCAATAAAGGAAATGTAAATTAAAACCACACTAAGATTCCACCTCAACCCTGTTAGAATAGCCATCATTAGCAACACCACCAACAACAGGTGTTGGTGAGAATGTGGGGAAAAAGGAACCCTCTTACACTGTTGGTGGGAATGTAAACTAGTACAACCACTCTGGAAAAAAATTTGGGGGCTACTTTAAAAGCTAAACATTGATCTACCATTTGATCCAGCAATACCACTCCTGGGGATATACCCAAAACACTGTGACACAGGTTACTCCAGAGGCACCTGCACACCCATGTTTATTGCAGCACTATTCACAATAGCCAAGTTATGGAAACAGCCAAGATGCCCCACCATTGACGAATGGATCAAGAAAATGTGGTATCTATACACAACGGAATTTTATGCAGCCATGAAGAAGAATGAAATGTTATCATTTGCTGGTAAGTGGATGGAATTGGAGAACATCATTCTGAGTGAGGTTAGCCTGGCCCAAAAGACCAAAAATAGTATGTTCTCCCTCATTTGTGGACATTATTTCAAGGGCAAACACGACAAGGAGATGGGACTTTGAGCACATGATAAAAGCGAGAGCACACAAGGGAGGGGTGAGGATAGGTAAGACACTTAAAAAACTAGCTAGCATTTGTTGCCCTTAACACAGAGAAACTAAAGCAGATACCTTAAAAGCAACTGAGGCCAATAGGAAAAGGGGACCAGGAACTAGAGAAAAGGTTAGATCAAAAAGAATTAACCTAGAAGGTAACACAGGAAATTAATGTGAGTCAACTCCCTGTATAGCTATCTTAATCTCAACCAGCAAAAACCCTTGTTCCTTCCTATTATTTCTTATATTTTCTCTACAACAAAATTAGAAATAAAGGCAAAATAGTTTCTTCTGGGTATTGAGGGGGTGGGGGGGAGAGGGAGGGGGCAGAGTGGGTGGTAAGGGAGGGGGTGGGGGCAGGGGGGAGAAATGACCCAAGCCTTTTATGCACATATGAATAATAAAAAAAAAAATTGCGTCTGAAATCATGTCTGATCTTGATTTCAGAATAGTAGCTTACTGTGGGGCAAGTTCCTTAATCTTTCTGAGGGTCAAATGTAACACTGGTAATAATATCCACTCATCAGTTTGTTATAGGATAAAACAAGATAGTGCTTATGAAGTGGTTAGCATAGAAGCAGATGTGAATAATGTCAAATATTATACTTA